>NC_137066.1:10982656-10997656 GCF_032717465.1 Coenobita brevimanus
GAGCAGCTTGTACAGCACCCAACCCATATCTCTGACCGCCTTGGAGTGAGCTCAAACATACTTGATCTCTTCCTTACAACTGATAATTCCGCTTACACTGTTAATCTTTTCTCTCCGTTGGGCTCCTCCGATCACAGCCTTATTACCTTAACCTGTTCTATCGCTCCGGTACTGCCTGTGGACCCACCAAAGAAACGGCGACTGTGGCACTTTGGAGCTGCAGACTGGGAGGCCCTCAGGCAGAACTTTGATTTTCCATGAAATGATTATTGTTTCCATGGCCGGGGACCATTTGAGTGTGCCTTGCGCATTACGGACGTTATTCTCTCGGGCATGGAAACATACATTCCTTTCTCATATCCTTTGACTAATGCAAGGAAGCCTTGGTTTAATCGCACTTGTTCTAATGCTGTCCGCAATAAGGAGAGGGCCTATAAAAGGTACCAGAGCCAACCCATCCCTGAATCACATCTTTTTTATGTTTCTGCCCGGAATCATGCTAAGTCTGTTCTCCGCGCTGCTAAAAATAATTTCATCCGTACTACATGCTCTCAATTCTCCAACTCAAATTCTTTCCGCTCCTTTTGGCACTTTGCCAAAAACCTTTCTAACAACTTAACCTCATCATCCTTCCATCCTCTTTTCTACTCTAATGGCTCTGTAGCTATTTCTTCTACTGATAAAGCAGATCTCTTCGCTCAGACTTTCCCATCCAATTCCACCTTAGATGATTCCGGTGCTGTTCCTCCATCACTTCCCCCCTCTGACTTCCTCATGGCTGACATTAAAATTTCTTCAGCTGATGTATTTTCTGCCTTCACTGGCCTCAGTACTAATAAAGCATATGGGCCAGATGGAGTCCCTCCTGTTGTCCTCAAGAACTGTGCTTCAATGCTTACACCCTGCCTAAGTAAACTCTTTTGCCTTTGCCTTTCAACTTATACCTTTCCTTCTTGCTGGAAGAGTGCTCTCATTCAGCCAGTCCCAATGATGTGTGACCATTCCCAACCCTCTATCCCCACATACAGCTCTTCTCAATAGGGTGGAGTCAAAGGCTTTTTGTCTCATCAACTCTCCTCCTCTTACTGGCTCCCTTCAACCTCTGTCTCTTTGCCGCACTGTTGCATCTTTATCTCTTTTCTATCGGTACTTCAATGGTCATTGCTCATCTGGACTATCTGCTTGCATCCCTCCACCTTTACAACGGGTGTGTAGCACCTGTGTACAACAAGCTCTCATCCCTTTTCTGTCCAGCTTTCTAATGCAAGAGTTAACCGTTACTCCCAGTCCTTCATTTATGCAATAGGTCAACTCTGGAACTGTTTCCCTCTGTCTGTATTTCCTACTTCCTATGATCTCCAGTCTTAAAAACGCAGTGTGTCCAGGCATCTCGAAATGATCGGATCTTTAATTTGGCTCTCTTTTGTATTGTTTTTGTTTTTTTCTTGGAGGGAACTGTTTTGCGGCCTCCTGGCCTTTGGTTCCTTCTTCCTCGCATAAGAAAAAAAAAAAAAAATCCAGCACCAGCATCACATGCCAGTGAATGTTCTCATACCCCAGGACTCATACTTTATCATGAGATTGGGAGTGTTTTGACATTTTAAAATTCAGTTGATAACCTTAGAGACAATGTAGTGAAGGTTGACATTTCATGGGATGGCTTTGGAAGAAGGCTGGCGCTTCTCAGTATGGCTCAACGACAGACCTTTTTATCCATCCCTGCCCTGGAGGGGCTCGGGGACGGGTATTGTTTTCAATCGGTTTGTCTGTTTGTCTGTCTGTCTGTCTGTATGTTAGCAACTTTACGCCAAAACTACAGGTGTGATTTTGACAAAAATTACAGGGATGAATGGGCTATGACCTTTTGATCACTTGATTAAATTTTGGGCCAAACTGGGCCAAGACCCAGGCTGTAGGCCAGAAAATGGCAGAATGAAAATCGTATTTTGCCATAACTCCTTTCAAATTCGTCATACCGACATGAAACCGAAACCTAAAGATGCATCTTTCAAATCTGCATCCTATAACATGCCTCATTACATCAGGAGGGTCTCCTCTCAGTTAGCTGTAGGGGGGTCAATGTCTGGTGGGTCAGGCCTAAAATTTAAAATGGGCATAAAATCGCCAATTTTCACCCTATTGGCTCCAAATTTGATATGTGACTTCCTTGACTAGATATCCTGTTGTGTTTGTACGTCAGCACTAATATAATTGCATCTTACGGGTTTGCTGTACCTTGCCACTGCTTCTTGTATTTTATGTCTATCTATCTATCTATCTATTGCCTGACGCCTCAATCCCGTTTGGGGTGGCCACAAACAAATCGCCTCCAAGTCGCCCTGTCCCCCGCCATTTCACTGCCCTGCTCCCAACTCACACCCCCCTCTCTCATATACCTCTCCACCCCATCCCTCCATCTCATCCTCGGTCTCCCCCTCCCTCTTCCACCCTCCACCTCACTCACATACACTCTCTTTGTCAGTCTTTCACCCTCCATCCTCTCCACATGGCCAAACCACCTCAGTGTGTTCCTCACAACACTTCCTATCACATCCACATCCACACCACAACGTTCCTTTATATCCTCATTCGTCAGCCTGTCTCTCCACGTGACTCCACAGGCTCCTCTTAAATAACTCATTTCCACTGCTCTCACTCTTGACTTGTGTCCTTCCAACAATGTCCAAGCTTCACTTCCGTACGTTAGAGTTGGTATCACAATACTGTCATGTAGTAACTTTTTTACTTCCATGCTCACTTCCCTGTTTCCTATCACTGCTTTCAAGGAACCAGCAACCTTTCTTCCCTGCTGTACCCTTTCAAGCACTTCACCCTCCAAACCTCCATCCTTACTCATCACACTACCCAAATACTTAAACGTACTCACATTTTCCAATTCCTCACCATCCAACCTCGCTGTACATTCACTGACTTCACCTCTCTCAAAGACCATCACTTTACTCTTCCCTACATTCACCTTTAGGTTCCGTTTCTTACACACTCTCTCAAACTCATCCACCAAGCCTTGCAGCTCCCCTTCGTCTTCACTCAACAACACAGTATCATCTGCAAACAACAGTACAGGGAGTTTCCAAACACTATCCTCTCTCACCAGGGCCACTCCAACATCCACTACCCTACCTTGTACCTCTTTTATTACCCCATCCATGTACAGATTGAACAACCATGGAGACATGACACATCCCTGTTTCAAACCAACTTTCAAAGAGAAAAATTCACTTAGTTCACCATCCACACACACTGCAGCCTTCGCACCATCGTACATACTCTTCACAGCATTCAACAACTTCCCATCTACTCCATATATTCTTAACACTTTCCACAATCCTTGTCTATCCACCCTGTCATATGCTTTCTCCAAATCCATGAAAGCCGCATACAACTTCTTTCCCTTCTATAGAAACTTTTCCACTAAAGATCTAAGAATGAATATCTGATCTACACAACCTCTTCCCTTCCTAAAGCCTCCCTGTTCTTCTCCAACTAATTTCTCCAACTAATTTATGTTATTCTTCTAAAACTTCATAGGTCTCATCTCTCCACTTGTCATGCAGCAGCAGGGGGCCTGGGGATTACCAAACATTGCCAGATTTTTTCCTTCAGTTGGTGATGTTTATCCGAGGGTTAGGTAGACGCAGTCACTAAATTGCTAACTGCAGACAACTTTCTTTCACTGAGGAGAGCCTCTGGTGGTTAAAGTGGTAACATTGGTTTTATTTAACTGAATTAAATAACCTTGTTGAACAAGAATGAGATATGCTTTTTAATGAGTCGCGTCAACATAACAGTCAGCCAGTATTAACGCTCATATGGCTCAAATGTCAAAAGAATATTATCTGAACTGGCATTACATTTGCCCACTCAGTTCATTCACATCCTCTAAGGCCATTCACATTCACTAGAGCCTCAGTAAGGTCACTTTATGTCAGTCTCATCCCGATTCAGTTCATGTACTGTACGTGCACTAAGGATTTTTTATATCTAGTTATGCTGATTCTCATACGATTAAATTATCAAGCTTATCTGAATGTTGGGTATTGGGGACCTGGATATACAGGATATACAGTAACATTGGCTGTTGTGTGTCTTGCTTCCGGGGAATGCTGGGACTCAGCAACGGTTTATTTACTTCCTTAATTACCCTTGTGTATTCTATAGGCACGAAATCTGAGCCTTTTCCTTCTTCAGGTTGGCGATTTCAAACAATTTAGGTTCTTTCAAGTCACTGAAGACATGAAAGTAAAAACACAGAAGTAAATAACATTGGTACTACACAGTGCTTTATGTGATTATATTTCAGGTCGTTCAGCACAAAGGAGAGGGATAGGACCAGGGGCAATTGGAAGGGATGGGCAGGGAAATTAATGACTGGGCCTTTAAGTCGGCTGGTAGTGGAAACACTAATGTTCATGATATGAACGACATTACAGTAGAAATACGGCAGGTGGGTGAGTGAAAAGGGATGGGCAGAATGAGATGGCATAGTGGTTAATGGTGTGACGTGTCGAAGGAAGTATATGCTACAGAGTTGGGTGTTGTAGATATGCTGGTAAGGTGAAATATAAAGGTTAGAAAGGAAAAGTGGGCGATGTGGGCGGAAAGGAATAGATGGAAAAAGTTAAGATGGTGGTGGGTGGTGAGTGATAAGGAAGGACGGGACGACTACACCCTGTAAATGTAGAAATTGTATGATGAGCAGTGTAAACATTCTTTAAAATTTGGTGTGGGACTCACAGTCTGGGCGGGGTGGGTTGACAAGTCCACAATGGCATGATGGACAGTGATGATGATGGATGGTGGGGCAATTCTGTTAAGTCTCCTATACCAGTTAGAATACAACTTAGATCAGAAAAACATCAAACGATTTTGTTCAACTTATGAACTCTTGTCGTGTGGGATAATACATATTGTAATAACTCTTCCTGGTCAAAACTTCTTCGGAAAGGATATTGAGGTGTAGGTCACGTTATCAAAACTGCATCCTTAAAAGTGTATACAACCCCTTGATTTTTAGACCAGATATGTAACACTTGTAATCTTTAGATATAAGCAACCCTCATGCCACATTATAGAGTGCAATCACCAACGATACAGTAAGGTCTAGTATATTCAGTTATTATCACATACTTCAGAAGTTTCTGCCAAAACATATGAAATTTTCCACACATTAACTTTTATGAATTTAATAACATGGGCCAAATAGCCGAAATACAACACGGGGGAAGGGTCATTACGAATTCTACGCCATCGAGAGTACGACTTAAGTCTGGTCACCACCAGACGATTTTGTTCAACTTAAAACAGGTTTATCATAGTGAAGGGGTTAGTAAAGGCTGAAGTTGACTCTTCCAGTTCATGGTTTATACAAGATGATATTTAATGCATCACTTATATGACATGTTTTTGGTTTATTGTTGCTAATGAGAGACATTTTCATTCAAAACTGAAAGGCTTCTTGTTTTGAAGGGAGTATTGAAGGCTGTACAAAGCACCTCTAGTTCGAACAATATTTCCTAAACTGAACAGAAAATCTGGAACCAGGTAGAGTATAATAAAAAATAAGTACGAAATGTTTTTTGAATAGGTTAAAGATGCAATAATTGATATTAATCAGGAAGGAATCAGTGCTGACTCGATTACTCTGACAAAATTACACTGCTGATATTCTCCCTTTCCATCCCCACCAATGACACTGACTTTTTATTTTTATTTCTTTGCGATTTATGGAAGAAACTTAGCCAGAAAAGACGAGGGGAAATATTGCGAGATATTTACATGTCGCAGGTGGAAAGAACTAAGGAGGGGGGCGTGCAACCTGTCTCTTCAACAACCTCCTCTCTTCCATACCACTGTATTTTCTACTCAGTTATTACTGGATATTTACACTACAATATGGCGGCAGTTGTTTAGAAAGTATGTACACGTAGAACCGTTGACTTAAAAGGAATAAGATGTAAAAGGAACGAAAATCTATGTCATGTTAAGATGGACGAACTATAATTTTGTGTAACTCCATCTATGAGTCTCCTTCCGAAATTTCGTAAACTATTTTTGGTCTAGAAGAGGAAGTGTGTGAGTGTCCTTCATTGGACAGATTCCTGTCTTTCATCCATTGCCCTGTCTCCCATGCTTCTGTTAGCAAAGAAAAGGAAGTGTGAAAATTTCTTCTACAGGAGAATTCATCCTTTCTTGTATGCTCCTGTCATTTCAGAAAGGAAGTGTGCTCAGACAATGAGCGTGAGCTTACTTCATTCAAGACTCTCCACTATTACTTACAAAATCGTGTCAGCGAAGATGTGTGAGTAGGCCTCCCACAATAACCTTCATCCTCTACTCTTTATTCCATAAAGCCCACATAAGGCGAAATATGGTTAAAGCATCTTCAAAACCATTCTCTAAGAACTTATTCCCTTCTCCCATGACTGAGATGGGAAGTGTGGGATTATTTCATTTAAGAGGCTCTTTTCATTTCATCATACTTCTGACAGAACAAAAAAAAAAAAAATGTAAAATTGTTCCTTGAACAGCATCGTTTGCTCTATTTAGCCCAGACAAGGAATGTAAGTGAGCTCACTTTCAATAAAGTTTTCTCCAAAAAAACTCATTTTCCTTGCTACAATATTCCTGTCATCTCAGATAAGTGGGTATCTGCCTTCTTCAATTTCCTCGTCCTTAGCTTCCATACTCCTGGCAGCACAAAGGAAGAGGAGTTTGACATAGCTTCCATGAATCCTTTGATTGCAGAGGGTTTCGTTGTAGTGAGTAAGACTGATAAGCGTCAACCAGAATGGAATGCTTTAAACCAACAAATGATGTCTAAGGCTTGTAAGAATAGAATATCTAAGCATGAATATGGCAATGAAGGGTTAGAAGCTTCCTCCAGGAGTTTCTTTCAAAAGCATCCTTCCTTCCCCCCACGCTACTGTCTGTTTAGAGAAGTATGACTACTTCATTCAATAACCTCTTTCCTTCCTCTTGTATGCTCCTTCCAGACCCAGAAATAGCCAGTATTACTTTTACTGCAACATGCCTCATAAAAAAAGCCTTTGTGGGATTACATGAATTGCCGAGTAATGCTTTGTTGTAGCAAATTCATAAATGCTTTTATGTTTTCTTAACCCATAGAGTGCAATCTGTGGTGAAAATCTATGAAGATACATTTTTTTTTTTAATTATGCTTATTTTATTCTGTTTCATATATGCTTTGGGTCAGAGCAGAGTGTGTGCTAACCCACCAGGATTCGAATTCAAGAGGTGGCCAGACAATTTTCTGTTACTTGGGCACGCCAGGGACACATTATGAACTACGGTCTAACATCTGTCTTCCGGCTTACTAGATTACCCGTAGAATTCAAACCTCCAGATCGTAAGTAAACTCGCAATGCATTTCCGCCATAGTTAGAGGGTCCTGCCCTTATTTTTCCCTGCCGCCCACTCCCCTGATTATCTGATTCGCCCCTATCCCTCCCCCATGTGCTCGATACTCTACCTCAGCTCCTCAGAAGCTGCACATGGTAAACAGTGAATCACATAGACGAATCATGGGGAAATAAGGACAGTGAATAATTAAACTCTAAGCAACTGGCTAGCTATGGGGGAGGTAGTTAAGTTTTGACCAACGCCTGTTGCAAAGACACGAACAGTGCCAAGCAGAGAGTCAAAAATCAATCCATTTCCTAAACTCCAATCTTCATGATTCATTCAGCGGACTTCTATTTTTTTTTTTTAATGCAAGAAAGAAGGAACCAAAGGCCAGGAGCCCGCAAATACCCATTCCTTCCAAGCAAAAAAACAAAAACAATACAAAAGAGAGCCAAATTCAAGATCCGTTCATTTCGAGATGCCTGGACACACTGCGTTTGAAAGACAGGAGATCATAGGAAGTAGGAAATACAGAGGGAGACAGTTCCAGAGTTGACCTATTGCATAAATGAAGGACTGTGAGTAACGGTTAACTCTTGCATTAGAGAGTTGGACAGAAAAGGGATGAGAATTTGCTGCTAGATGGGTGCTACGCACCCGTCATAGAGGTGGAGGAATGCAAGCAGACAGTTCAGAGGAGCAGTGACCATTGAAGTTGCGATAGAAAAGAGAGAAAGAGGCAACAGTGCGGCAAAGAGACAGAGGTTGAAGGGAGCCAGTAAGAGTAGGAGAGTTGATGAGACAAAAAGGCTTTGACTCCATCCTATTGAGAAGAGCTGTATGTGGGGAGCCTCCCCACACATGGGAGTGGTACTTTATACATGGGAGTTGTACTCCCCACACATGGGAGTTGTACTTTATACATGGGAATTATTCGCCCCTGTTTGAGGGCCGAATAATTCCCAAGTATAAAGTCAACGATTGTGCAGGGGTAAAGAAGGTATGGAGTCGGCTTAGCACACCTAATCTCTTGGAAGCAGATTTTACAAGAGATGCAATATGATTTTTCCAAGATATGTCCCGAGTGAATGAAACCCCAAGCATGCTCAAGGATGATGCAGGACTGAGCTGGATATTATTAAAATTTAGTAGGTACTCCTGTGGAAGATTGTGTCGGATTGATAGGTGTAAAAACTGAGTCTATGATGCATTGAAAACAAGATTATTTTTACCCAGTCAGAGATACGAGCCAAGTCAGATACTAGGTGTGCCATAGTCTCATTCCTCGTTTGTTGAAGTAACTGCTGAGATGGACGTTGCAGAAACCGAATGGAAAGGTGAAGGGTTGAATCATCAGTGCACGAGTGGATAGAGTTAGATGTATAGCTTAGAAGGTCATTGATGAATAAAAGAAAGAGAGTTGGTGATGGGACAGAGCCCTGAGGAACACCGCTGTTGATAGATCTATAGAACGACCAGAAAGGAAGCTATTGATGATGGCTCAGATAGAAGGATAGAAACCTTAAAAGGGCAGATTTGAAATTAAAGATTTATGCCGGACTCGCTCGAAAGCCTTTGAGATGTCAAGTGCAATGGCAAAGCTTTCGCCAAAGTCCCGAAAGGAGGATGACCAGAAGTCTGAAAGGCAGGTGAGAAGATAGCCAGTGGAGCGTCCCTGACGGAACCCATACTGATGATCAGAAAGAAGGTTGTGATGGGGAAGATGCCTTAAAATTTTTCTATTAAGAATTGACTCAAAAACTTTTGAAACACAGGATGTTAAAGCAATTGGACGATAGTTAGAGGGTTGGGAATGGTCACCCTTCTTTGGGACTGGCTGAATGAGAGCAAACTTCGAGGAAGAAGGAAAGGTACAAGTTGACAGTCAAAGGGTAAAGAGTTTACCTAGGCAGGGTGTAAGCACTGAAGCACAGTTCTTGAGGACAACAGGAGGTACTCCATCGGGCCCATAATTATGCCTTATTAGTACTGAGGCCAGTGATGGCAGACAGTACATCAGCTGAAGAAATTTTAATATCAGCCATGAGGAAGTCAGAGGGGGGAAGTGATGGAGGAACAACACCAGAAGTGTCTAAGGTGGAACTGCAGGAGAAAATCTGAGTGAAAAGATCTGCTTTATCAGTAGAAGAAATTGCTACAGAGCCATCAGAATAGAAAAGAGGAGGGAAGGATGATGATGTAAAGTTATTAGAAAGGTTTTTGGCAAGATGCCAGAAGGAGTGGGAAGAATTCGAGTTGAAGAGTTGAGAGCACTTAGTACGGATGACATTATTTTTAGCAGTGCGAAGAACAGACTTAGCACGATTCCGGGCAGAAACATAAACAAATTGTGATTCAGGGGTGAGTTGGCTCTGGTACCTTTTATAAGCCCTCTCCTTGTTGCGGACAGCATTAGAACAAGCGTGATTAAACCAAGGCTTTCTTGCATTAGTCAAAAGATATGAGAAAGGATATGTATGTTTCCATGCCCAAGAGAATAACCTCTGTAATGCGTAAGGCACACTTAGATGGCTCCTGGTCACGGGAGCAATAATCACTCCATGGAAAATCAAAGAAGTTCTGTCTGAGGGCCTCCCAATCAGCAGCTCCAAAGTGCCACAGTCAACATTTCTTTGGAGGGTCCACAGGCCACACCGGAGTGATAGGACATGTTAAGTTAATAAGGTTGTGATCGGAGGAGCCCAACAGAGAGGAAAGATTAACAGTGTAAGCAGAAAGATTAGTTGTAAGGAAGAGGTCAAGTATGTTGGAGCTCTCTCCAAGGCGGTCAGGGATACGGGTAGGATACTGTACAAGATGCTCTAAGTCAAGGATAGAAAAGATGTTGGCGTGTTCACCAGGTGGATCAGTGAAAGGAGAGGAAAGCCAAAGGAGGTGGTGAACATTGAAATCTCCTAACATGGAGATTTCAGAGAAAGGAGAAATGGATAGAATGTGTTCCATTGTAGAAGTAAGATAGTTGAAGAATTTTTGATAGTCAGTAGAATCAGGGGATAAGTAAACAGCACAGATATATTTAGTCAGAGAACGACAAGAAAGCCGAACCCAGGGAGTTGAGAATTCAGAAAAATCATGTTCAGGAAAACGAGAGCAAGATAAATCATTGCGTACATATACACAACACCTATCTTTGGCTTTGAAATGAATATAGAGAGAGTAGGAGGAAACAGAAAAAGGTTTGCTGTCAGTTGCCTCACACAGCTAAGTCTCTGTCAAGAGGGGAAGGTGAGGTTCAGTGGAGGAGAGGTGGTGTTCAATAGAGAGAAAGTTAGAGGAAAGGCCGCGAATGTTGCAGAAATGAAGAAAAAGTGAGTCAGACAGTGGTTCCAGGCATCTCTCTGAGTCGTCACCGGGAGAGGGGTTGATGGTGGGGGAATTTTTGCCCCCCCCCCCCCCCGGGGACTCCGAGGCCCGATTTTCTGATGTCACCATTTTACTTTTAATTTTGAAAAGGTAGTGTAGTGTTTACTATGCATGTAATTTGGTGCTGACAGGTAGAGAAACTTGTATTGGAGAGCATGCTGGCCTACTCTCTGTGTTAATGAGACACTGAAAAGGTTCAGCAAAGGGGAATGGTTAGGAACTAGTTCTGAGGGCTGATGAAACGTTAGCTCCAGCTCTCCCTGTCATCAGCTTTCCATCCACCTTGGGAGTGCTGCCTTCATCAGGAGGAATGACTGGCGAGTTTTCTGGGCTTTATCTGAATACTCCCATTGTGTGAAGATAGGCAAATATCACGGTTTCCCCCGAATATGATAAATGCACACTTCATCAAAATTTGAAGGGTGTGAGTTGAAGCAGGTAACGGTAACATAAGGTCTGCAGACTTAACCTGGCCCACAAATCCAATTCAACCAGCCAAAAATTCAACCTTCCAAAAATGTTTAAGTAATATGCCTCTTGCTCATAAACCAACTACTTCTTAGTAACCGTCAGTAAAGTGATCTATTAGGTAGACTTCCCGAGACATTACTCGATCTAATGATCTTGATCTTCAGATTGCTATATGATGTTATTATATCAACTGACAACCCACCTCATAGCTATTTATTGTATAGCAGTGGGGATATGTTTTTGGTCAAGGGCCACCCACCCCCTCAAAAAAGTATGCAAACAAGTTTTCCATTGATCTTAAGTGAGACCTTGGTCAGTCCGAGCCGTCACCAAGGGTCACCCCAAGGCTGATGGACAGTTGGTATTGCCGGGCTTATTTAGCCTTTCCTTCGATGTCCTTGTAACACTACACTTTCCACTGAGTCCCTCACTAGCACCACGTTTTGCACAGGAGCTTGAACCCATGCCAGACATGATTTCAATGTTTCAAGTCATTGCATTACCAAATCGTTATCTCCCACTTTGTATTGCAGTTTACTTTTTTAGGTGTGTACTTGCATTGCGATGGCGGTTCGAAGGTGATGCACAGTCATGAAGATGATGTACCATGATGAGCGAAAGAAGAGACGATCACTGTTGTGGAATAAATGAGACAGTGGACAAGCAGGATGCGGACATCAAAGGGGTGGCAGGAGAGAGGAAGCCTCCATGGAGGCTTTAAAAAGAAATTCTGTTCGTGAAAGCATGGGCTGACATCTTGGCTGAAATTTATGACTGTCATCTTGCACGTTTGGCCATGTGGATGCACCTGAGCAATGCAGTGAGGATCACTCCGATCAGCCATACAACAATTTCTCACGATCGCTTTCGAGACAGGGGAGAACTTCTCATACATTGTGCTAGCCATTCGTTGCAGAGCAAGGCACAATAGTATTGAACAAACTCGTATAGGCTCATGTAAGCATACAATATATGGTGTTGCAGTCTATCGGCAATCAGAGAAGCATCCAGAGCATCGGTCCAGTACTTGATCTGCCTTGATTGTTCACTATCTTGGTAATCAATCTTACTTTTCCTCTTTTGCCGGGTTGATTTATCATTGATCATAATTGTATGGACACAGTACCAACAAAATAAAGCATTTTTTACTTTGTATGCTGTGTGTATATGTATTACATCTGCTTTTCATCTCTCTTGAAGAAGTTTTCCATTGTCAGTGTCGACTACAACAAAGCACTAGATTGTAAAAAAAAAAAGGTAGGATTACTACCCCAAGGGAAACAGCATCAGATATCACACTGACTGGTAATTACCTTCACAATTTACACACTGCCGTATCAAAGTATCCATCTGATTAACCACTTTCAACTAATTACTTTTATATTATCACACTGAATAATTATGAGTACTGGTATTAAAGTGTACTTTGCATTTCTTAATACTTGCCTTTCATCTTCTATTTTTCACGAATTATTCATTCTTTATGATACCAAAATTCAGACCCGCCAGATGAATATTAGTTTGTTTTAGGACTCTGATAATTTTATAAGGTTGTTGACCTCTTGTTTAAAGAATCTGGATTGCAGTTACCAAGGTTCGGGCACACCCACGCCCCGGACCCTCCAGGACTCAGGAATAATAAAAGAATTGGAATTAATTTAGTTCTGCTAGAACTAAACTATTTTTCCAGTTTAGTAGATTCATTTGTTATTAAAGAAAGTAATGAAGGCATTACCCAATATCTCCAGTGTCAAAAAACTCACATAAACTTAGTAATATCTTCTGAATGCAGAAGGAATTTTATTTCGAAACACATCTATATAGTAAAGAACTTCAAACCTTCCCAACGAGGACGTGTTTTTACATTTAATTTTAGCTCCCACATGCTCATTTCACTTTTAGAGAGATTTTTTGAACTGGGTGGGTTAGCTATGAATTTCATTGAAACTTCCAGTAGAAGAGGTCGTACTTATTAACAACGAATTAAATATATATATATATATATATATATATATATATATATATATATATATATATATATATATATATATATATATATATATATATATATATATATATATATCTGCAGGAACTGGATTTTAAAGGCATCATTCTACATGAGTCAACATTCATGGTTAGGACTACTCCACCATTCGATTCAAGTAAACACCAAAAGGTTTTTTTTACTTGGTGTGCATTAGGGGCAGTCTTGAGCCCCTTGTTGTTTATTATGATACTTGAAGCCCTCTCCCATAACTTCAGAAATGGATCCTCGTGGGAGATATCGTATGCTGATGATATGGTGTTGATTGCAGAGCATGAAAGGGAGGCGGAAAAAAGATTTAGGAAATGGAGAGATGGTATAGGGGAAAAGGGCTTAAGAGTTAACCCAGATAAAAACAAAAGTGATGGTATCAAGGGCAGTGGGTAGTACTGTCAAGGAAGAGGGGGAATGGCCATGTGCGATTTGCCACAAGGGCGTGGGAAGTTATTTCATCTTTTGCAGTGTTTGTGATAAGTGGGTTCATTAGAGATGTAGTGGTATTAGGGGCAGACTGCGAGATAACGCTTTCATGTGTGTAGTATGTCAGGAAGAGCATGTGGAGATTGTCAGGCGTGAGAGGATTGAACTTGCCGACGGGTCTCTTGAGTGTATTGAATAGTTTTGTTATTTGGCAGACACGTTATGTGGTGGAGGAGGAGCTGGAGCTAGCTCTGTGGCTTGAGTGAGGAGTGGTTGGAAGAAGTTCAGGGAGCTGTTGGCTCTCCTGCCATTGAAAGGGCTCTCCTTACGTGCTAAGGGATCTCTATATGCGGCATGTGTTAGGAATGTAATGGTGTATGGTAGTGAGACCTGAGCAGTAAAGGAAGAGGATATTCGCAGGCTAAATGGTAATGATTAGGTGGATGTGCCGTGCGTTCCTGAGTGCAAGGCCTGGAGGGGGCAAGGTTTACAATGGAAGAGTTGAGAGGTAGGATGGGACTGGAGTATATTGGTGTTGTGATGAGGAGAGGTAGATTGAGATGGTTTGGGCATGTGGAGAGAATGGGGGATGATAATTGTGTGCAGAAAGTGAGAAGTGTTTATGTTGGGGGTAGGGTAACGAGAAGGAGACCGAAAATGACCTGAGACGAGGTCATTGTGGTTTCAGGGATAAGGGACTAAATATGGAAGCTGCCAGTGATCAAGCAGAATGGAAAGCCACCATTAGGTAACCAAGGCCGACGCATGCAAACATGTTGGAGCCTTCAAAAACGAAACGAAACGAACCCTTTTTGTCTTCTGAGATAAATCTTTTGCTCTTCTTATAATGGTCTTTATCTCTTCCTGCATATGTAATTTTCTCATTCTACCTACACCTTTCTACTTTCATGTTTAAACGTTCACTCTCCTCTATCGGGCATATTCCTTCTTTGCGGGTCCTCACCACATATCACCCATCCTATATTTTCGTCTCTCCCTCCCTCTCCCCGAGTCTTTTACTCTACCTCCATATTTCTTCCTTTCTTGCACCCTAGATCCTCCTATCCCTCTTCGTCCCTCCACTTTCCTCCATCCTGTTTTCTTTCTTCGCTTCCCCGTCTTCGTTAGATCTCCCTTCTTGATCTTTGTTCTTCTCATATAGTGTATAACTGTATCAAATCTTTTCCTCTCCTTACATAAATCTTCCACACTCTTCTCTTCCTCCCTCTCTTTTTAGGCATGTCATCGTCTCTATTAAATTTTCCAATATGGGTCTTCCCTTTTCGTCTTCCCTCTTC
>NC_137066.1:11000156-11062742 GCF_032717465.1 Coenobita brevimanus
CAATAGCCTCCATTAACACGAAATTAGCAAGAGTAAATTTATCTAAGTCAGCCCTGATAAAATGACAATACCAGATAGTACTCAGTGAATGCAAGATATATTATTACAGATACAAAATATTATTAATGATGGTTGACAATAAGAACCTTACATGAAATACAAAAACCTCACTAGGCCTACGAATCAACCTTATGCTACACAGTACAAGAAAAAAAATGCAATAACAGTTATACTCAAATTACGCAGCTGCTAGATGGTTGGAGACTTCCTGAGCACTCACAATAATAACAACTGTACAGGGGAGGACAGAGATGTGAACAAAATGAGGAGTAGATCTAAGTGGCAATAATGCAGAGACTGAGCTCATTATATAGGGGCCGGTAGAGCTTGATACAACTTGTAAGAAGGACGCGGAAATGAAGCCATAGGGACAAAGAGTTGACAATCCTGCTCTGAACAACAGAAAGAACGACTTACTCTACTCTAAGGGAGGAGGGGGGGAGTGAGGTAGAACACGCTCGTGATCAAACATGCAGCATACTGTACGTTAGAATTACACAAAGGATGATGAAATCATAGGTTATGTAACACCTCCCCACAAAGAAAAAAGAAATTTACAAAGGAAATTTCTTATTACTCTAAAACAATCTGTCTAAAGTCTAGATAAGTAATCTGCAATAACATTTTCTTTCCCCTTGACATGTTGTATGTCTAATGAATACTCCTGAAGAAGTAGACTCCATCTTGTCAATTTCTGATTTTTATCTTTAAACTTACTAAGGAATTTCAGTGGGTTATGATCGGTATAAATGACTATGGGGTCAAAACCAGAAGACAAATAAAATGAAAAATGCTGTAAACCCAAAATCAAGGCCAAAAGCTCTTTCTCAATAGTTGAGTAGTTCTTTTGAGGTGGAGTGAACTTCTTACTGTAATAAGATACAGGATGTTCAATACCCTGATCATCCTCTTGCAGCAAAACAGCCCCAGCTCCTGTATCACTTGCGTCAACAGCCATCTTAAAAGGCTTAGCAAAATTTGGAGTAGCGAGCACTGGCTGATTTAATAGGATAGCTTTAAGTTTGCTGAAAGAGGATTCACAGTTATCGGTCCAGACAAAGTTAACTCCCTTTTTCAGTAGGTCTGTAAGTGGTGATACAAGAATTGAAAAGTTAAGCACAAATCTCCTGTAATAACCTACCATTTATCAAAAATCTTTGTAGCTATTTCCTACTTTTAGGTCTGGGAAGATCACTTATAACCTGAACCTTAGCTCCTGGTGGTGTAACATGTCCATCACCAATTACGTACCCAAGGTACTGAACTTTAGCTTGACCAAACTCACACTTTGAAAAATTAGCTACAAGATTAGCAAGAACCAAACGCTCAAGAAATTTACTGACATGGCATAGGTGATCTTTCCAGTTGTCACTGAAGATTAATACATCATCAATATAAACAACACACCCTGCCAAACCCTCTGTTACAACATTCATGAGCTTCTGAAATGTGGCTGGTGCATTCTTCATACCGTGTGGCATTACAGAACATGCAAAAGTCTTTCCTAGTGTTACAAAACATGAGATCTCCCTAGCACGTTCAGTCATAGGTACTTGCCAGTATCCCTTTAACAAATCAAACTTACTTATGTACCTAGCCTTTCCAATCTTGTCTATCCAATCTTCCACGCGAGGGAGAGGGTAAGTGTCTGTTTTGGTTATCTGATTAACACGTCTGTAGTCGATGCAAAGCCGCTGTGACCCCCCAGGCTTAGGGACCAGAGTGACAGGAGAACTCCACTCGCTCTGACAGGGCTCAATCATCTTGTGGTCCAACAGGTAGCCAAGCTCCCTCTGGATGAGAGGAACTTTCACTGGGTTCACACGGTAAGGAGGCAGTTTAATTGGCTTTGCGTCTCCAACATCGACATCATGCATCAACACAGTGGTTCTTCCTGGAGTGGCACGGAACACTTGCGGGTACTCCTGCAGTAATGCCGAAAACTCCTGCCTTTCCTCGGGAGCTAGATGAGAAAGCTTAGTCTGGAGATCATTCATGATATCAGGATTCTTCCCCAAACTATCACTCAGGCTCATGCTGCATGGGAGAACTTCACTTGCAGACTCGGGTGGAACAGCTACAGTGCAGACTGGGTTATTTTCGTCCCGCCTGTGATATAACTTTATCATGTTGATGTGACAAAGTTGCTTGTTCTTTCTACGACCTGGTGTGGCGATGACATAGTTGACATCACTGAGTTTCTTCTCCACGAAATAAGGACCACTAAACTTGGCTTGAAGAGGTTGCCCATGAACCGGTAGCAGAATCAAAACCTGATCTCCTGGCTGAAAGTGGCGTAACCTGCACTTCTTATCATACCAAGTCTTCATCTTCTCCTGAGCAGCTCCTAAATTCTCTCTCGCCGGCTGTAAAGCAGTGGACAGCCGTTCTTTGAACTTCATCACATAATCCAGCAGGTTCACGTCATCTTCCTCCGACAGCCAGCATTCCTTGAATAACTTAAGGGGTCCTCTTACTTCATGGCCAAACAATAGTTCAAAAGGTGTGAAGCCCAGTGATTCATTTGGAGATTCTCTTGCGGCAAACACAACGAATGGAAGACCTTTATCCCAATCTTTCTGATGTTCCAAACAGTATTTCTTGAGCATCGATATGAGTGTTTGATGATATCTCTCCAACGCTCCTTGAGTCTGGGGTTGGTAAGCTGAAGACGAGATCTGGTTGATGCCCAACTCTTTCAGAGACTGCTTGAAAACATTTGACATGAAATTACTTCCCCAGTCTGACTGTATCTCACTGGGCAGACCAATCTTTGTGAAGAACCCTAGCATTTCCTTAACCACGTTCTTTGCTGAGATATTTCTAAGTGGAATGGCTTCAGGATAACGAGTAGCCATATCAATCAGGGTCAACACACAAGAAAATCCTGAAGAAGTCTTAGGAAGAGGGCCCACAATATCCACCAACACACGGGTGAATGGCGCCTCAAAAGGAGGAATGGGAACTAGAGGTGCAACCTTTTCGGTCTGATTACACTTCCCCACAACTTGACAGGTGTGACAAGACTTACAATACCAGGAAACATCTCTGAAGATACCTGGCCAGTAGAAGTGTTTCAAAATGCGTGCCACAGTCTTCCTCACTCCAAGGTGTCCTGCCAAACTGGAATCATGGGCCATTCTAATGATATCCTACCTACAAACACGAGGGATGACAACTTGATGTACAACCTGTTGGGGGTCTCCACTTTCTCATAAGTACTCCTGACTTTATATAATAACAAATAGAAGCACCAGCTGACTCTTCCTCACTGCAAGCAGAGTTAGCTAGACCTTTCAACTCAGGGTCAGCAACCTGCAACTCAACCAACTCTTGACGAGACAAATTATCAACACTACGGGGTACTGCCTCATCTGGTGAGTGGTCCAAATTAGCAAGAAAAGTGTGAGCTAGGATAACATCATCATCATCATTATCCTCTAAGTCACCAGTAACTTTAGACTTAGCCCTAGTGACAGCACATGCAGGGAACACATCTGGGACATCACAATCATGGGTCGCAGCCACTGGCTCACTAGACAACTGAGAAGCTGGACACACTTGACTTCCACCAATATCATTTCCAAGTAAGAAAGTTACACCTGACATTGGGAATGTCTCAACCATCCCAACCATAACGGAACCATTAACAAAACCAGACTTTAAATTCACTCTGCACAGAGGGACAGAGAAGTAATTATTCCCTACACCTTGTAAGATTACAGTTTCATCAGAGGAATTAACATTAGAGCCTAGAACACTGGTCAGCATAAGGGACTGGCAAGCACCTGTATCACGATATATTTTAACTGATTTCCTGTCATTACTGTCCAGAGGACTGACAAAACCATCAGACAGGAAATTAGCACATAAACTCTTGAGAGTGTCACCCACGTTACTGCTCAAAAGAGGAGCTTCATCATGAGGATTTAATTTACCCCTCAAAGCAGGTTCAGTTAACTTAGTTAAAGAATTCTGGGAACTCTCAAGGGTGGACACTAGACCAATTGACTGAATATTTAAAGACTCCTTTTTGTTCACATCACGCTGTCTCCTGAAACATTTCTTCGTAGTATGATCAAGCTTACTACAATAAGTACATTTACTTTTCTGAAATCTAGAGGTGAAGCTGGTATTTACTTCCTGTGAAACATCATCTTTATTCTCTTTCCTGTTACCTGTACTCTGAGTAGAGGCAAAGTACTTACTCTCAGCTTTCCTTTTTTTCTCTAGAATATCTCTTGTGAGTGAGAACATGTTCATCAGCTAAAACTGCAACATCAGACAAATGATCTATTCTTTTCTCATCAAGATATAGGTTTACATCCTTATTAATACACCTTTTGAAGTCCTCCAGCAAAATCATCTGCTTAAATTTGTCAAAATCAGAATCCACATTCTTAGAATTTAACCACTGCTCTAACAGATCTTCTTTGATTTTTGCATACTCAACATGGGATTGCTTATCTTGCTTGTAAGTTGTCCTAAATTTTACTCTATAGGCTTCAGGAACAAGCTCATAGGCCTTAAGAATCAAGCACTTAACTACATCATAATTATCAGATTGATCCTGAGGCAAAGATGCATAAGTTACTTGAGCTTTACCGGTGAGAACAGTTTGAAGGAGTGCTGGCCAATACTCTTTGGGCCAATTAAAACCTGTAGCTACCCTCTCAAACAACTGAAAATACTTTGTTAAATCAGATTCATTAAAAGGAGGGACAAGTTTAACATTTTTAGCCACATCAAAATCATCAGAGCTAGATGATCCAGTTCCACCTTGTTTCATGCGATATTCATGGTCTGCCTGAATCCTAGCAAGTTCAACTTTTGCCTGAAACTCAGCCTCCTCAGCACGAGCCTGAAACTCAGCCTCCTTAGCATTTGCCTGAAATTCAGCCTCCTTAACACGTGCCTCCTGCAGGGCCAGCTGTAACTTAGCTAATTCAATCTGCG
Source organism: Coenobita brevimanus (assembly GCF_032717465.1). NCBI lineage: Eukaryota > Metazoa > Arthropoda > Malacostraca > Decapoda > Coenobitidae > Coenobita > Coenobita brevimanus. The sequence continues at coordinate 11,005,173 of NC_137066.1, forward strand.
TTTGCTCATTTGGAGGAGTTACATTAAACAAGCTTTCATTAATCATGTCAACAATTTGATCTTTAGAATGATGAGAGCGAGCAGTAATTCCCAATTGTTGAGCAACAAGCTTAAGTTCATTCTTTGTTCTGTTTTCTACATCACACACTGTTTGCACATTTGACAAAAAATCTTTGGCTTCATGAAGCGTAGTAATAGTAGACATCATGAATAAATCACAGTCACAAAATATCAAGCAATATCCTTATGATAATATCCTGAATATCCTGATAAGAGGTCGCCAAATTTATGTTACGGAACAGAGAAAACTGTCCCGCAAAGTTCCAGGTTCAAAACAAAAGAGTTGGGTAAAATTACAAGTTAAAGTTTAATGCTCAAACTAACAACAAAACATTCAGGACTCATAAGGATAATGTAATGGCAAAAAACAGGTTAAATATATGGTTAACTGCAATAGCCTCCATTAACACGAAATTAGCAAGAGTAAATTTATCTAAGTCAGCCCTGATAAAATGACAATACCAGATAGTACTCAGTGAATGCAAGATATATTATTGCAGATACAAAATATTATTAATGATGGCTGACAATAAGAACCTTACATGAATTACAAAAATCTCACTAGGCCTACGAATCAACCTTATGCTACACAGTACAAGAAAAAAAAATGCAATAACAGTTATACTCAAATTACGCAGCTGCTAGATGGTTGGAGACTTCCTGAGCACTCACAATAATAACAACTGTACAGGGGAGGACAGAGATGTGAACAAAATGAGGAGTAGATCTAAGTGGCAATAATGCAGAGACAGCTCATTATATAGGGGCCGGTAGAGCTTGATACAACTTGTAAGAAGGACGCGGAAATGAAGCCATGGGGACAAAGAGTTGACAATCCTGCTCTGAACAACAGAAAGAACGACTTACTCTACTATAAGGGAGGAGGGGGGGAGTGAGGTAGAACACGCTCGTGATCAAACATGCAGCATACTGTACGTTAGAATTACACAAAGGATGATGAAATCATAGGCTATATATATATATATATATATATATATATATATATATATATATATATATATATATATATATATATATATATATATATATATATATATATATATATTTGTTGTACTCTTTTGTTCTTCATCTGTATTTTTTTCCTTCATCATTGTGTCTGTCTTTCCTCCTTCTCCCGCTGTTTCTTTTTATTTATAATTTGTCCATCAACCATTTTCCATCACCTTACGCCTTAGTTATATTCGCTGATTATTTCATGCTTGACCTTTACTAAATGTGTCTGTGTCTATTCTTTCTATTCCTCTCTGAACCCTTCTCTTCTTCCTCACATCGCTTCCCTTCTCTTTTCTTTCTACAGATGCATTGCCTTCTAAATTCTTGCTCCGTCTTCTGCCAAGGATTTCTCCTTGACCTCCCCCGTGTCATCCCCTTCACTACGATAACTTCTATTTGTAGTTTATTATTTATACCCTCAGGCAGTTCATCTTTCTCTGCCACTTTCTTAGTCTTTTCCTGTGTTTTGTCATTTTTACCTCTTCTGTGATTTTGTTTCTGGATTTAATTCCCCTAACTCCCTCGTTTTCCCAGTATTCTTTTGGTTCCCATCGTCATCTGATCTTGTCCGTTTATGTCTTCATTTAATTTCAAATGATGCCACAATTTTTTTCTTTATTTGTTCTTTCTTTGCACTGGATCCTTTTCCCCCCTCTCTCACTTTAATTTCTTATTTTATGTTTCTCTGGCGCTCCATATTTTTTCATTTGCCTCTTGTTTTTATTTCACATACCATGTAATTACCCTTATTTCTCGTCTCATTTTTTTTTTCGTTTTGGCTCACGAATCCTTGTCATTTTTTTTTTTTTTCATTTTCATTGTTCTTATTGATCCACATGTCCTAATATCCTACTTCTTTCTCTCCCTCCATTTTCTTTGAACTGGGTTTTACCTTGTCATCTCCATCTGATTAGCTGAATAGGTCAGGTGCGGGCAAGGGGATGGGTCCATTATGATGAATGGCAGGGGTAAACCAGCTCGTCTGTCGGGCCCTGCAGCGGATGTCGGTGATTACACTGCGCAGATGACCGCGTGCGGTGAGGATCTGTCCCTTCTTCCTTTGGGGCTAAGATACGAATAATTATGTGTGTGTGTGTGTGTGTGTGTGTGTGTGTGTGTGTGTGTGTAATTCACCGGGTCGGTCAGGATCACTTGATGGTCGTGATTGTCAGCTTTTTACCCTCCCGGAAGGGAGCTGAGAGCTCATATAGTCCGATCTAAGGGCAAGGCTGCTACCTTCACACACGCACACACCCGTCCCCTTGCTTAAGGGGGACAGTAACCACCCACTTCGTCAGTGAAACTTTTCGCAACCTGAGCGAGGCGCGAACTCCCGTCCACCAGTTGGCAAGCGAGAATGTTACCACTGCACCAGCGAGCGGTGTGTGTGTGTGTGTGTGTGTGTGTGTGTGTGTGTGTGTGTGTGGATAAGTAAATTGGGAGTGTGTCGTACTATCTCGGCTATCCCCCTTTCTTTGGGAGACGCAGCCTAGGTGTATAGATACACAGTATAGATCTCCGTTGATTCGTCAGACTTCTCACTGTTCCTTATTCCCCTCTTTTTTTTTTTTTTTCACTATTTTTCCTCTTCCTTCTTTGTTTACTTGATTAGCTTATCTAATTTCATCTTTTACTCTATCTCATTGTTTTCCTTTTCTGTTCCCTGATTTTTTTGTCCTAAATTTGCTCCACCTTTTCTTATTCACTTACCTTTTATATAATTGTTTCTTTATTCGTTTTATTTCATAGCGGTTATTTCTCTTTCTTCTCTGCTTCCTTCTTTTTCCTGTCTGATCCATGCCCCTCTTTTTCCAGCCTCTTCCATTTTCTATTCCCTTCGCTCCCCTGATACGCCTGTCTTCCCTGACCTCTCTTTTTTTTTTTTCCCTCTCCTTTTTTTTTTTTTTTTTTTTTTTAAATTCTTGTAGTTCCTTTCATCCCCGTCCTTTCCGTCTTTTTTACATCTCTCCTCAGTCTTTTCATTTTCGTCTTTGCCCATTTACCCTCACTTTCTTCTTTATTTATCTGTCTACTCCTTGTTCTTCTACATTCATTTCTTTTTTCTTCTCATCCCTTCATTCACATATCTGCTCGTTTTTGTTCTTCGTTCAGTGTCTTCTTCCATTTATTTTCCTTCATTGCTCCTTTGCTTCCCATGTCGTCTTTTCCTCCTTCGTCCCCTTCCTCCATTTTCTTCCTTTTCCCTTGTTACTCTCTACTTCTGTGCTCATTTATTTGCTTCGTTTCCTTCTGATATTGCCTTTTTATGCTCCTTCCCCTTTCTCCGTTCCCGTCATTCTCATGCCATTTCTTTCTTCCTCTTTTTTCCGACTTCATTTCTTGTCTTCTTACCGTCATCATCCTTGTCTGCTCTTCCTACATTTTATGTTCCTCTGTTCTCTTCATTACCACGTCCTGCTAAAAAAATTTCCTCTCTCCATCTCCCTTCACCCTAATCTTACATTGACACATTTATTTTTTTTTTTTTTTTATCACCCATCCCCCCACCCCATTCTCTTCCCAACGTTTTTAATTCCTCTCACACAGTCTTCACGTCGCGATAACACCATCAGCAGTTTATTACCAAGATATTTTCACTGCATTTTTGGCATCACAGTTCACACAGCTCACAGTCAACGCACAGACTCTCCTTTGAGCCCCCGTTCCCCTGCCCCTCTATATGAGACGTGTGTGGACCGCAAATTAAAAGGCTGTTTTTAGGGGCACATCCCTGTAAAGTTAGGAGGCGTTCTGGAACCTGACCCTTACTAACTTACTTTTGCATATGACGCTTTAATATTCCCTGGTTAATTTGCTTACTTAGAGTATCTTGATATAGGGTACAAAAGGTATTAATGACATACAGGGGCACACGAAAAATTAATGTTAAAATAAATAAGAAAAATTTGAATATTTGCTTCCCACTCTTTGAGGGATACGTTCCTGTAGTCACCTTCCTTCTAATTATTATTATTTTTTCTTATAAAACATCCACTCACATTGTTCTCAAGGTCTATGGTAGAGTTGTTTGAGACTTAAGAGACATTGTTTCCCTTAAAGATGCTCGTGCAGTTCGTAGGCATAAAGCTATGCTTTCCTTCCTACAGTCCAAGAAATGCACTTACATTACCATACATTCTTTTGTTAGCTCTCTTATTACACACACACACACACACACACACACACACACACACACACACACACACACACACACACACAGGGAGTCATCCAAGGCAGACGTCCGTCATCGGCACTCCATACCAAAACAACACGGCCAATGGCATTACCTAAATTAGTATCTTTGTATGAGTCAAGCTCTGTAACAGGTTAGACTAAATGATTTTTCATTATTAAAAGGAAAAAATAATAAGTTTAAACAAGACTTGTTCAAACAAAAGAAAGAAGAACCAAGAGTTAAAAATGCGCTGAGTCAGCTGGGTTTGTTTAGACTAAGCAACATGGGGAAAGTGTACATACTCTGTAAGTACATACTCTGTTATTTTAGTATTGCAAAATGGATACATACTTTAGTAAAACAAATTTGGAAAAGAAAAGGGATAAAAGTAAAAAGCAAAATGATGATTTCTACCAAGAACTGGTTGAAGTGGAGACTCACAATAGACTGGTTGAACGTGTACACAAACTAGAAATGGCTTTCAAAAATGAAATTGATGAAATAAAGAAGCAAATGCACTTGCAAAAGGAAGAGATAGAAAAACTAGGAAGGGAGGCCAATAAGAAAGACACAACCATCAGTGAACTAACAGTGGAATTGAGTACGCTTAGGAAGAAAGTGAGTGAAATGGCAAGTACAGTAGTCAATCACGAGAGTGTTATGGAAGAGTTCAAAAATGACACAGAGGCAATTAGCCAAGCAAGCAGTCTTATGGACCAGAGCAGTGATATTGAGGAGAAGATAACACAGGTGAATGAAGCTGTGCAAAGCTACAAAAATGATGTAGAAACCACGTATGCTGAAATGGTGTAAGTAAAGAAAGACTTAGAAACAAGGGTGGAGGAAAAAAGCATTAAAAAGGAAGTGAAAAGAATAATCCAAAACAATCCAAAGTTAGTCAGAGATTCAGTAAAGATAAACAAATCTATCGTAATCACTGGTATAGAAGAGGAAGAAACAAAAAACAAGATCACAAGAGATAAAAAGGAGACGGCAAATGTAATGAGCTTACTGAAAGAAGTATCAGAGGAAATAAAGACATAGAGGAACACAAAAGGTTAGGGAAATACGAGAAAAGCAAGACAAGACCTCTAAAGGTGACTCTCCAGAGTGTAAACACTGTGGAAGAGATACTAAAAAATGCAAAGAATCTTATGGAAAAAGAGGAGTTCAAAAATGTATGAATAAAAAGATGCCTAACACAAGAGGAACTGGAATTACTGAAAGAGAAAAGGGAGGAAGCAAAAACAAAAAATGAGGGAAGATCAGAAGAGGAGAAGAAGAAATTTTTTTACAAAGTAATAGGATTGCAGGTACGAAAGTGGTACACAAACAGGATGGAAGAAAAAGGAGGAAGGTAGTAGAACCATGTCATGACAAGTATTTAAACAAGATGATAAAGTTGATGTACTCAAATGTGGATGGAATGGTATCTAAATTACTAGAGATGAATGATTATGTCAGAGAAAATGAACCACAAATAATATGCCTAACTGAAACAAAATTAACACCAAGGATATCCAATGACATACTAAACTTAGAAGAATACAATATATGGAGAAGAGACAGAAATTTAAAAAAAGGAGGAGGAATTATAATATAAACTAAGAAAAATCTAAAAGTCAAGGAAATAAAACTAGATATACCATCACAAGTAGAACTGATTGCAGTAGAGATCGACACATCTGAAGGTAAAGTAATTGTAGCCAATTTGTACATGCCACCCAGATCAAACACATGGGAAAGAGACGAATATGAGGACCTGGCAGAGAGTACAATTCAGAGTATAAGATCATTACTACATAAAATGGAAGAGAAATCGGAAAGAATTATACTAACTGGGGACTTCAATACAAATATAAATTGGAATACTCTAGATATAAATAGCCAAGAAAGCTGTTGGGACCAAAAAGCTCCTGGATCTCGTACAAGAGTTTTTCTTAACGCAACATGTGAGGGAAACCACCAGAAAAAGAGGACTTGATGTACCTTCAGTGCTAGATCTAATATTTACTAGGCAAGAAAATGATATTGACAGTTTAATATATCACCCTCCATTCGGCAAAAGCGATCATGCAGTACTAAATTATAACTTCAGGATAGCATATGACATAGTAAACAGCAATGACAGTTACAAAAAGAGTCTAAACTATAAAAAGGGAAATTATCAAGACCTAAAGAAGTATTTCTTAGAAGTTGATTGGGAAAATGAGCTTAGAGGACAAGATTTAAATGCTGTATATAAAAAATTTTGTGAATTTTATGAAATAGGAGTCCAGAAGTACATCCCACAGCACAAAGAGGCAGATAAGAAAATACAGAAATGGTTCAATACAGAATGTAATAAATCAAAAGAAAGAAGAGATTTGCTGTGGAATAGATACAGAAGACACAATAGTGAAAGGGGGTATAATAATTACAAACAGGCAAGAAACGACTATACAAGAATAAGGAGGGAAGCCCAAAAACAGTTTGAAGAGGATATAATAAATAAAAGTAGTGATCAACCAAAGCTGTTTTACAGCTATATCAGAAGCAAAACCAAAGTAAAAGATATAATACAATCCATTACGGACCAGGGAATCACTTATACACAAGAGAAAGATATTTGTGAAGCACTAAATAAGAATTTCCAATTAGTTTTTACAGAAGAAAAAAATTTTGAGAGGGACTATGTGGAACATGCATGTCCACACATACTACCAGATATACAAATAGCAGAAAAAGTAATACAGGAGGAGTTAAGTAGATTAGACAGAGGAAAAGCAAGTGGTCCTGATAAAATTTCATGTTGGGTATTACGAGAATGTGCAAAGGAGTTAAGTAAACCATTATTTTTAATTTTCAAGAAATCCTTGAAATAAAGCAATTATTGTCCCCTTATTCAAGAAAGGAAATAGACAAAATCCACTCAACTACCGACCAGTACCACTGACCAGTGTTGTAAGCAAGGTATTAGAAAAACTTATAAGAAAAGCTTGGGTAAATCATCTAGAAGAACACAGTATGATAACAGAAAGGCAGTTTGGTTTCAGAAAAGGAAAATCATGTGTTACTAATCTGTTTAGCTACTATGACAGAGTAACAAACACAATACAGGAAAGGGAAGGATGGGTGGACAGTATCTATCTAGATTTCAAGAAAGCTTTTGACACAGTACCACACCAAAGACTTTTATGGAAACTGTACCATCAAGGAGGAATTCGAGGCAAACTGTTTTGTTGGATGCAAGACTTACTCATAAAAAGAGAAATGAGGACAGTACTAAGAGGAAACTACTCATCATGGAAAGAAGTGACTAGTGGAGTACCACAGGGTTCAGTGCTGGTACCAATCATGTTTTTAGTGTATATAAATGATATAAACAGTAACACTGGAAATGAGAGCTATCTGAATATGTTTGCAGATGATGCAAAAATACAAAGGAGAATTACTAACACAGACTCTTGTAAAGAGCTACAAGAAGAATTAAATAAATTTCATGAATGGAGTAATACATGGCAAATGGAATTCAGTGTGGACAAGTGTCATGTAATCAAGTTTGGTAAAAGTGGAAAAAGACCTGATTGGGATTATAAGTTAGGAAATAAAACGCTATACACATCAGAAAGAGAGAAAGACCTAGGTGTGATTATCAATAACAGACTATCTCCGGCTGACCATATCAGCGAGAAGGTACGGAACATGTATACACTGCTTGCAGATATGTGAATAGCATTCACATACATAAATGAAGACATGCTAAGAAGGATAATAACATCATTCATTAGACCAACCCTGGAATATGCATCAGTAGTCTGGAGTCCTCATCTCAAAAAGCATATAGACAAGATTGAAAAAGTTCAAAGGCCGCTACAAGACGGATACCAAGCTTAAGGGACCTAAGCTACGAAGAAAGACTAAATAAACTGAATCTACCAACACTACAGGAGAGAAGGAAAAGAGGTGACTTGATAATGCTATATAAGTGCATATCAGGAAAGGAGAAAATAGACATAAATGATTACTTAACATATGGAGAAGCATCAGCAAGAGGACACTGCAAAAAAACTGCATAAGAAGAGAGGTGATAAAGACGTAAGGAAATTCAGTTTCCCAAACAGAGCAATTGATCAATGGAATGCACTACCGAATGAAATAGTGTGTGCCAAAACAATTCACAAATTTAAGGATATGTACGATAAATATGGTTTAAGACACGGGACAGTACGAGCTTGACTCATTCCTGTAAAGATACAATTAGGTACGAACAATTAGGTAAGAACACACACACAAACTATTAATGTTAATGTTTTGGTGTAAGTTGGTCTCAAACTATAGCTAACCTTCTACAGCTCGTATCTTCCCATTCGTAATAACCAAAAACAAATATTTTTCATCACTTAAAAAAAGGGGAGGGGGTAACCTATTATGTATTATCATCCTCATTCCTCAAAATTCTTAGCTGATTCAACTGTCAGCAGATTTCTGTGATCCTGTGACGTATTTTGTAACTTTTTGTAGTTTTTTTTTTTTTTTTTTTACTTTGGAATGGCCTCTAATTCAAAAGGTAAATGAAGGTTCTAAATAACCACCCTATTTTGAAAAGTTTTCCCTATACTAAACAGAAACAACTAAAATAGCAAATATATATATATATATATATATATATATATATATATATATATATATATATATATATATATATATATATATATATATATATATATGTATATATATATATATATATTTTTTTTAATGCGAGGAAGAAGGAACCAAAGGCCACGGCCCGCAGTAACAGTTCCCTCCAAGAGAAAAACAAAATACAATAGAGAGACAAATTCAAGATCCGATCATTTTGAGATGCCTGGACACACTGCGTTTGAAAGACTGGAGATCATAGGCAGCAGGAAATACAGACAGAGGGAGACAGTTCCAGAGCTGACCTGTTGCATAAATGAAAGACTGGGAGTAACGGTTAATTCTTGCATTAGAGAGTTGGACAGAAAAGGGATGAGAGTTTGCTGCCAGACGGGTGCTACGCGCCCGTCGTAGAGGTGGAGGAATGCAAGCAGACAGTTCAGAGGAGCAGTGACCATTAAAGTAGCGATAGAAAAGAGATAAAGATGCAACAGTGTGGCGAAGAGACAGAGGTTGAAGGGAGTCAGTAAGAGGAGGAGAGTTAATGAGACGAAAAGCCTTTGACTCCACCCTATTGAGAAGAGCTGTGTGTGGGGAGCCTCCCCACACATGAGAGTTGTACTCCACACAGGGGTGGATAAAACCTCTGTATAGAGTCAACAATTGTGCAGGGGTAAAGAAAGAGCGGAGTCAGCTTAGCACACCGAATCTCTTGGAAGCAGATTTTACAAGAGATGTAATATGGTCTTTCCAAGATAAGTCCCGAGTAAATGAAACCCCAAGCATGTTCAAGGATGATGCAGGATTAAGCTGAATATTATTAAATCTGGTGTTGGTAGATACGATATTGTTAAGCTTAGAAGGGATGGAGAAGAAAAGGAGGAATTCAGATTAGAATGCAGAAATAGGTTTTTGGTGTTGGAAACGTTGGAAGAGGGGGAGAGAAGTGTAGATGAGATGTGGAAGGATGTGAACAAAGTTTTGCATGAGACTGCTGAATGTACGATTGGAAGGAGACATAGATTCAGGAGAAAGAAATGGATATCGGAGGAAACGTGGGATATGATAAAAAAGAGAGGTGAGGCTAAATTGAGGAGTGAGATGCAATGCGTTGATGAACGAGAGATTGAATTAGCAAGAGCTGCGTACTGGAGTTTGAATTCAGAAGTAAGAAGGTTAGCTAGGAGAGATAAAAGAAGATGTGTGGATGAAAAGGTTGCAGAGACTGAAATCTTAATAAACAAAAATGATGGACAGAGTCAAAGAATAGCATATGAATCGATTAGAGAACTGAGTGGTAATGCAGGTAAACGCAAGGAAATACCAGTTAGAGACAGGGAAGGAAATTTATTGACCAAAGATGGAGATATTAAAAACAGATGGAAAGAGCATTTTGAGACAGTTCTTAATAGACCAATACCACCAGAAGAGGATATACCGTCTGCTCAGGAAGATTTAAATATAGAAACAGGAGAGTTGAGGCTTGCAGAAGTGGAGAAAGCAGTAAAACAGTTAAAGAATAATAAGGCACCAGGGGAGGATGGTTTATTTCCGGAAATGTTTAAAGTGGAGGGGGATAGATTAATAATGATCTTGACCAAGCTATTCAATAAGATATGGGTGACGGGGTTACTACCGTCAGTTTGGAAGAATGGTGTAATTAATAAAGTTCCGAAGAAGGGAGACCTGAGTGAATGTGGTAATTGGAGGGGAATCTCTTTGTCACTGATAGCTTTGAAAGTTTTCAGTAGAGTGTTGTTAAATAGGTTGGAGCCGGTGGTTGAGGGTATTCTGAGGGATGAACAGGCTGGTTTTAGAAAGGGACGTGGTTGCAATGATCAGATCTTTATAGTTAGGCATTTGATGCAGCAAGTTAATGAAATGAGAGTACCGTTAAGTCTTTGTTTTGTTGATTTTGAAAAGGCTTTTGATAGTGTTTCGAGAGAGACTATGGGGAAGATCATGAGACATTATGGAATACCAGAGGAGTTTGTGAGGGTCATTATGAACATGCATGAGGACACATTTTGTAAAGTGATGGTTGATGGTTGTCTGAGTGATTCGTTTGAAGTCAAGTCCGGAGTAATTCAAGGTGGTGTTCTATCGCCTTTACTATTTATATTGGTCATTGATTACATTATGAAACGCCTTGGAACAGAAACCGGTGCAGGTATACTTTGGGGAGAGAACAGGAAACTTTTGGATTTACATTATGCAGATGATATAGTTTTGATTTGTGATGGGCCAGAAGAGATGCAGAGAGTGTTGGACTGTTTGGTGAGTGAAGGTCGCAAGGTGGGTTTGGTTATTAATTGTGGAAAAACTGAAATAATCAATATGAATACGGAAAATGCGCAGGAATGTGTAATTGGAGGTATGGTTGTAAAGCAAGTTGATAGGTTTAAATATTTAGGTACTTATTTAGCCAAGGATGGTTCTTTGAACTTTGAATTCGAGGAAAGGTTAAAGAAGGCTAATCAGGCAATGGGAATGCTTAAAAATATTTGGAAAAATAACAATTTCTCTGTGCATACAAAAATCAAACTTTATAAGGTAATGGTTAGGAGTATCTTAATTTATGGACACGAGTCTTGGTACAGCACAGTGACTATGGAAAATAAATTCTTGGTGTTTGAAAATAAAGCACTTAGAAGAATATTAGGAGTTAAGTGGTGGGAAAGGATACCAAATAGTAGAATTAGAGAAATAACGGGAGTGCAGCCGATCGATGAATATGTTAGATTCTCACGATGGAAGTGGCTAGGACATGTGTATAGGAGACAGGGAATAGTACGAGGTACACCAGGGTGCGTGGCACTTGGTAGGAGAGGTAGAGGAAGGCCAAAAGAGACGTGGGTGAGGACAATGAGACGGGAAGCTGGAGATGTGTTGGGGAGATCTTGAGGAGTTAGCACAAGATAGGATGTGGTGGTGTGAGTTCATCGAGGCCCTATGCATCCCCGAGGGTGCCACAGGAAATGATTGATTGATTGATTGATTATTAAACATTAGTGGGTATACCTGTGGAAGATTTTGTCGGGTTGATAGGTGTAAGAACTGAGTCTTAGATGCATTAAAGACAACCATATTATTTTTACCCCAGTCAGCGATATGAGCCAAGTCAGACATTAGGTGTGCCATAGCCTCATCCCTTGTTTCTTGAAGTAACTGTTGAGATGGGCGTTGCGGGAACCGAATGGAAAGGTGAAGGGTGGAGTCATCAGTGTATGAGTGGTTAGGGTTAGATGTACAGCTGAGAAGATCATTGATGAATAAAAGGAAGAGAGTTGGTGATAGGACAGAGCCCTGAGGAACACCACTGTTGATAGATCTAGAAGAAGAACGATGGCCGTCTACAACAGTGGCTATAGAACGACCAGAAAGGAAGCTAGCGATGAAGGCACAGATAGAAGGATAGAAACCGTAGGAGGGCAGTTTGGAAATTAAAGATTTATGCCAGACTCGATCGAAAGCCTTTGAGATGTCAAGTGCAATGGCAAAGCTTTCGCCAAAGTCCCGAAAGGAGGATGACCAGGAGTCTGAAAGGTAGGTGAGAAGATCGCCAGTGGAGCGTCCCTGACGGAACCCATACTGACGATCGGAAAGAAGGTTGTGATAGGAAAGATGCCTTAAAATTTTTCTATTAAGAATTGACTCGAAAACTTTTGAAATACAGGACGTTAAAGCAATTGGACGATAGTTGGAGGGTTGGGAGTGGTCACCCTTCTTTGGGACTGGCTGAATGAGAGCAAACTTCCAGCAAGAAGGAAAGGTACAAGTTGACAGACAAAGGCGAAAGAGTTTGCCTAGGCAGGGTGTAAGCACAGAAGCACAGTTCTTGAGAACAACAGGAGGGACCCCATCAGGCCCATATGCCTTGTTAGTACTGAGGCCAGTGATGGCAGAAAATACATCAACTGAAGAAATTTTAATGTCAGCCATGAGGAAGTCAGAGGGGAGAAGTGATGGAGGAACAGCACCGGAATCGTCTAAGGTGGAATTGGAGGAGAAAGTCTGTGCGAAGAGATCTGCTTTATCAGTAGAAGAAATAGCTACAGAACCATCAGAGTAGAAAAGAGGAGGGAAGGATGGTGAGGTAAAGTTGTTAGAAAGATTTTTGGCAAGGTGCCAGAAGGAGTGGGAAGAATTCGAGTTGGAGGGTTGAGAGCATTTAGTATGGATGAAATTATTTTTAGTAGAGCGAAGAACAGACTTAGCACAATTCCGGGCAGAAACGTAAAGATGATGTGATTCAGGGGTGGGTTGGCTCCGGTACCTTTTGTAGGCCTTCTCCTTGTTGCGGACAGCATTAGAACAAGAGTGATTAAACCAAGGCTTTCTTGCGTTAGTCAAAGGATATGAGAAAGGAATGTATGCTTCCATGCCCGAGAGAATAACCTCCGTAATGCGCAAGGCACACTCAGATGGCTCACAGCCATGGAAGCAATAATCATTCCAGGGAAAATCAAAGAAGTACTGCCTGAGGGCCTCCCAGTTCGCAGCTCCAAAATGCCACAGACGACGTTTCCCTGGAGGGTCCACAGGCCGTACCGGAGTGATAGGACAGGTTAAGGTAATAAGGTTGTGATCGGAGGATCCCAACGGAGAGAAAGATTAACAGAGTAAGCAGAAGGATTAGTTGTGAGGAAGAGGTCAAGTATGTTGGAGCTCTCTCCAAGGTGGTCAGGGATACGGGTAGGGTGCTGTACAAGCTGCTCTAGGTCATTAAGGATAGAAAAGATGTAGGCTTGTTCACCAGGTGGATCCGTGAAAGGAGAGGAGAGCCAAAGGTGGTGGTGAACATTGAAATCTCCAAGAATGGAGATTTCAGAGAAAGGAGAAATGGACAGAATGTGTTCCATCGTAGAAGTAAGATAGTCGAAGAATTTTTGATAGTCAGTAGAATTAGGGGATAAGTAAACAGCACAGATATATTTAGTCAGAGAATGACAGGAAAGCCGAAGCCAGAGTGTGGAGAATTCAGAAGAATCAAGTTCAGGAACACGAGAGCAAGATAAGTCGTTGCGTATGTATACACAACAGCCACCTTTGGCTTTGAAATGAGTATAGAGAAAGTAGGAGAATACAGAAAAGGGTTTGCTGTCGGTTGCCTCAGACAGCTGAGTCTCCGTCAGAAAAAGAAGGTGAGGTTTATAGGAGGAGAGGTGGTGCTCAACAGAGCGAAAGTTAGATGAAAGGCCGCGAATGTTGCAGAAATGAAGAAGAAGAGAGTCAGACAGTGGTTCCAGGCACCTCGAGTCGTCACCGGGAGAGGGGCAGATGGCGGGGGCATTTATGGTCCCCCCCCCCTGGGGACTCCGAGGCTTGATTAGTAGACGCCATTTTTGTTGATTTTTGAATAGGAAGTGTAGTGTGTACTGTGCATGTAGTTTGGTGAAGATAGAGAAATTTGTACTGGAGAGCATGCTGGCCTACTCTCTGTGTAACTGAGACACTGAAAAAGTTCAGCAAAGGGGGATGGTCAGGAACTAGTCCTGAGGGCTGATGAAACGGGAGCTCCAGCACTCCCTGTCATCAGCTTTCCATCCACCTTGGGAGTATTGCCCTGCTCGACTGGTGTTACAGTCTACTCCTCAGTAAGACCAGTGAAAGAAAGAGTTTGCTTCGCACTTCCGTCCGAAGATATTAACAACATAAGAAAGAAAGCGAACAACTTGTCTTTAAAAGTGCATGTTTCAGATGGTTCGATTTTTTTGCAATGTATTCGGGAAACTTTAGGAAGATACTTGCATGTCTGTCTGTACGTCACCATCGTAAATGAAGAACTCATTCACAATGAAGTTACATCTCTTTTATGTTACCAGACTATGATATTTAGTCCTTATGAGACTTTTCGAACTGAAGGGTTTATACATAGACAACAATAATCCACTCATTATTAACAAAAATGCTTAAAGTAAACGAAATCCCCCGTATGCAACGAAAATGTAAACGCTGATCGTGTACTGAAGGAATATTAGGTACACACATTGCACCGAATGATTATCATGTGTACAGCTCTGGAGAGTATTTACGCCCATATTTTTAAACGTTTCCTTCCCTTTTAACCCGCCCGTCCCGTCGACGTATGGGTACGTTTCAACATTTTGCATTTGCCAGTCCCAGCGACGTACTGGTACGTCGTGCAATTGCAAGGTCCCTAATTTACACAATTTTCAATTTTCGCGCGTGATTTTTCGTACATATACACGGGACACCTTCCTATATTCCTCTACAAGATGCCAAGCAGGGACAATGCCTTACACGGCATAACCTCCCCCCTCCCCCTCTCACGCCATTGTCTCGGCAATTCACCTGTTACCAGTGACCTGGCCAGTAAAGATATTCAGGGCCAGAGTGATTCCCCAGTCGATGACAATGTGGAGGACAAAGTTTACATGGCATTAGAAGAAGAAACAGTCAGAAATAATGATCAGGTAATGTGGCAAAAGAAGGTCAGGTATGGTGATTAGTTAGTGAGTGGAACAATGCTTATAATGCCTATATTACTGCTTGAAAACCAATATACTCTCATACTACATATAGATTCGTACCAAGTAAATAAATAAATACCATTTATGAGTGGTGTGAAATAGTTACCCTCCCATAGAACTCGTTTTCTTTGCAGCCAGCCTGATAGAAAACCCAGTCAGGTAAGGAGGTACTCCTACCTGGATCGAGTATTTTAAACCTCAGGTGAGCAATTTCTCTATGAATTTTCGATGTTTCTCACCAAAAGCAGAGGTTTTAGCCAAAAAAAAAAAAAAAAAATAAAAAATACCTCGGGATTGGGGGATGTCGGAGGTGCGGAAAACCTCGTGACGTGACGGGTTAAATGTATGGGAAGGTCAACCTTTACTGAAGTGATGTTCTTTAAAAAAATCTATCTCTTTCTGAACTGCTCGAAAGGCAAGGTCTTCCCTTCCAGCAGTCAAAATTACTGGAACTTTACGGAATCATTTGACCCGTCCCTTCAAAAATCCCTTTGCAATTTTTGTGCGTTCTTTTGTAGTTTAATGTCTTAAACATATATAAAATATCGATGAATGGTACTGTGCAATTTCATTAATACGATTTACAACAAAATACTGATATTTTAAGCGCTATTTGTATCTCTTTAAAAGTGTTACCCATTTCGGTTGAGATGGTTAGCCGGACATAAACAGAGCAGACGACTTATCGCCTCCGATATTCATCCAGTCTTATATGATCTGACACTGGCAAATGTTATACATTATGGCCAGGGTCACAGGAGGATCTTTTCAAGAAATATTTTGCTTGCTAATTTGCCCGGTAAAGGAAAATCTGCCATCAAGGTCACACCAGAGACTGTAGAAAGAGAAACTGGACAGCCGGCATGTTGGTTCAGTGAATGGATGTTAGCTTAACAGAGCAGATGTGTGTAAGCATTGTGCCTTTAATCATAAAAGCATGAAATTTGGCACACAGCTAGGGCATGCCTTTAGGAAGATACTTGTCTATAGGGGCATCTCAGATTTCCCATGTCAAAATTGGCGGCCCTTTTTTTGTTTTTTTGTTTTTTTGTTTTAGATAGCCGCCATCAACTGATTGAATCCTCATTAATGGTACCGGATAGCTCATGAGCACTGTTGTGGTAGGAAAACCTATTGTTTGCACTATATACACTTTATTTGTTACTATTTACATAAGAGAGCCAAAAAAAAAAACACTTCTTTTTTCTCCCTCAGTAAGTTAGTCGTAGCCTTCTCTCTCTCTCTCTCTCTCTCTCTCTCTCTCTCTCTCTCTCTCAGTGAGTTACTCCTGGCCACACTCTCCATCATAGTGGCAGAGAAAGTCTACTTGAGGGCAGCTTTGCGGCAGTTGCAGTGTCCTCCACAGCCTTTTTTGCACCCACATCAGAAGAGTTCTCAACAGGCATCAGTAGCCTCATGCAGTGTCGTCCACATTGGTTTCCAGTTGCCCGTGGAAGTTTACTCCCATCCCCATTCTTTTGGTGATGGTAGTGTTGGTGCAGGGACAAACATCTGGATCCAGCAATTTGCCTGGTACACCACCCTCTTAACATGCTGTAAAAAGCCTGCTCAGGTAGGAGGGATGTGGTCAAGATCTCCTCCCCGAGTAAACAATGCCTTTCCTGACCTAGTTCACATGAGCGAGATTGCTGGTGCGTTCGCACAGCAAGACCACAAACTGTTCCACTGCCTCAAAACACTGATTTTTGGAGTCTGGGGTTGTTGTTAGGGAACAGAATGTTGCTGTGACATTCTCGACTACCTTCCAGGTGTCCCAGCAGGGTTTTTTTTCCCCTCCCGCTGAATGAAGACACTGTATCGCACCCAGTGAAGGCATGTAACAGGGGTAAGGCAAGTGACCTGTCACAACCAAGAGAAGTTGACATCTCATGGGCAGCCAAGTTTCGAAAATTCTTTTCTGAACCAAAGACAACCCACAGCTCAGGAATTTTATGCCTCTGAGCTGCCATGATGACCATAACCAGGACATCGGTATCCACTGTGCGAATCTGAATCTTGGAGTATCCCTCTTTCACAGCATCAAACACATGAAGCATAATTCAAGTGTCGGCATCCTCATGGGTACATGGAACCAAGTTAGGTACATCTCGTGGCAGTTTGCAGAGGACATTTTCATTATGTGTGCTGATAATCTGGCAGTCAGGTTTCAGCAGAACTGCTTGGGTAGCAAGGAATGAAAACAGTTCTTTTTTGTTCTTATCAAGTCGCAAGAAAGCTGACCTATTTCCAGGAATTTTACTTGTTGGCTCCACATGTTTCCTTATGCCATTTCGCCTCTTGCTGTGTGTGTATGATTTCAGTCTGTGTTGGTTATCGGTATCCCAGATGACATCGACTCCCTTAGCAGTTTGCAGCTGCGATGCAAGGTTTGGAAGGAAGACAACTGCATATTGCGAAAAATTCTTGACTGACCCAGGTTTCAGCATATCAACTACAGCTGCACCATCAAGGATAATAACCTCTACAGAAGGCTTGTTGGCTCTTTCGTCTGAAGTGATCACACACTCTAGGCAGTACGCCAGATCAGATTTTGTTCCAAGTCTCAGTTTACTCATCTGTGAGTGTGAAGGTGGATACACTTGATTGTCATGCTGGAAAAAGTTACCTAAATTATCATCCCATATCTGACAAGCAGTATTCAGCCTTGAGAAAAAGGAGCATTCATTCTTTAGAGAATACATTTGCTGTCATGTTCTGGATATTTCTTGAGCTGGAGGTTGTTTAAAGAGGGGCAGGTTATTCTTCTTGATGGGGCCCAAAATGGGTTTTGTTTGTGACATAAGCCGTTCCTCCACAAAGGTGGAATATTGGTCCTTTCCCAGCTTCTTCACCTTCCTCAATATGTCAGTGACAGCCTGGTTGGCGATGTATCGGTTGTCTAGTGTCATTAAATTAGTACTGCTGCCACAAAATGGACTGCCCATGTCTTCATCGACATTTGTTAGTGACTTGACATCTCTATAAAATGCCTGCTGGGTGTGTATATTCTGTTCATGGTGCCCCCAAATTTGCCTTCTGGTTAGTGTCCATAGATGACTCAAACTCTCCTGTTATCCGAGCCATCTCTGTGCCGCATACCATCTACCACCTGAGAGCAAATGGATTCTCAGTCAGCCCTATAGCTCCGCCCTAACCTCTCACGGCAGCATTATTTTGTTCATGGGCCGGGTCTATGGCAATAGCAGAGAATGGGCATTCTGTCTTTTTTACTGTGAAGTGTCCAGCCAGAAATTAAGTCTACACATTGGGATGGCGGTCTTTAAGTGTGTGTCACCATGTCTCGCATGTGAACTGGAATCCACCTTGCATAGTTGGTGTGGTCCACGGCAAAGAACCAAGGAACAATCATGGTAAGGGCATCAATATATAATAGGAAGTCTGCTTCACGGATTGCCTGGATAAAGATCATCACTGTAAGCTCTAGTTGTAGTACCAAGGCCCAAAACTGGAACTGAGGACTTGCTTCAGCTCTTTGTCTGGATCAATCTTCAATAGACTTCTGGCCATTATCTTCCATACTGCTCCTGCACTGGGTGTATGCTTTGTGAAGGAGGTAATTTAGACTTGAGCACGGCGAGTGTGGGTCACATGGGTGACTTGCAGGAAGGAATCCACTGTTCCAGGTGAGGAAACTCCAGCCTATACAAGAGCACCTGTCCATCCACTGTCATCCAGAAGGTTGCCTAAGACTTTGAGGGCTGCCATCTTTATGCGAAGGCCCCCAAATAGCATAATAAAGTGTAGTTCACCACAGGTTGCTGGCTATGCCAACTGAATTCGCTTTGCTATTATGTACAGAGGTTGATACAGCGTGATGATGGGCACTTGTTTTGGTTTGAGGATATCAACTGCCAGCTACAGTAAAGTACATGCATTGAGTGTCGAATCATAGCTTCTGAATGGGATGAGTCGTAGAAGAGTGGTAGCAAAGAAGAAATCGCCACACTGTTTTCATCTACGTTGCTTGCTGGCTGATTGTTTGCATGGAATCCAGCACAAGAAATGGTTTCGTTTTCGGGCAGTTCATCCATAACTATAATCCGCCTAGGATGATCAAGCCACCTGTAAAAGAAAAAGAGGAAACATTGTAATACATGATTGTAGTTGTAGATTATCAAAGTGAATATGACTTTGATTAATTTAAATGAAAATTCCATTCAAACATCACCCACTATTCATAATGCCAGTGTTCAATCTCCTTTTGAGAACTTGTAAAGGTTTGTCAGTATTTATATATACATATCTCAATAAACGGCCTAAAATCACAGTCATAATATCATTGGTTACCATCTAATACACTCAACTATATTCCCTCTGTAAGGCATGCTGTACAAGTTGACAGTCTGCTCTGTTGGGACCCTCCAGCCTTGGAATTGGTATATCTCATTTTCTAAGAGCAAGAGGTGGCACAGTGGTGTTCGACTCAGGTAGTTTGGAGAGAGATTTTTTCATGCAGGCAGTAGCTATATCTTGTTTGCTGTGTGGATTTCTCGCTGAACACCTCTTGATTCACTGCTTGGATTCTGAAATAATGATATCCCAGTTCCATGGAAGAAGTCTTGTGCACTTATGGAACTTGGGTTGTGGTCAATTTTGTCTGCTGCAGCAGTAGTGAAGAGGCCACCCTTTAGGTTTGGAGGGCATATAGCGTTCTCTCTGTCACAGTGATGGCAAATTTTGTTTCCCATATCAGTGGAGATGCTCAGTACTCTGTCATAGGGGATACATAAACCCTATTTGAACAAGTGGTCTACCAAGTCACGCTTGTGTGTTTTTGTGTGAACCATCAAGCCAAGATAGACTGGCAGAGGTGTTTCTCTTTGCTGGCTGTGTCTGGAGGTTCCGGAGGCATCCTCATGTCTGCATATTTCACTGTCGTACATGAGGAGCTGGGATATGGTAGTTGTTGCAGGAGGCACTGACGACGAATCTGACAGTTCTTTTATGCTGGGACCATTCAGTACAATACCAACCATTGCTAGGAGTGATGACGGCACCGATTTCTCCTGACACTGTCAAATGAACCACTGATGACAACTCTCATTTCGAACATGTCTCTTCACAGATTGCGTGCTGCTCTAGCAAGATGAACAGCATCATCATCAGCATCATGTTTAAAAGCCTTCTTTAAAGCATGCCTGATATCTTGCTTAATGCTAAGAAATATTTCTCGGCCTTGATTGTCAGCCTTCAAGCCCGGGAAGTATTTCAGTATGCAATTTTTGAGTTTGGTGGAATGCACCAGCCCAGTGACTTTGGTACCAAGTTGCTCCATTTTCTTGCTGTACAAGTTGGCAAGACTTGAGAGTCTGAAAACTGGGGTAACACTACTGTCGGTGTGGGTTTCGTCAATGTAAGAAACTAACTCAGCAAGGGCAATGCTGTGTCTTTCTGTTTCACTATTTGTTTCTTCAGATGGATTAGCTTTCCCATTACTTGCTGCTGTGTATGCCTGTTGTAAATTGCAGCCAAACACTTGGAGTGGTATTTGGCCTCTGTGGGAATCATGTCTCCTGCACTATGTTTTGCCAACAATGGTTTGTCCCCCAGTTCAAGTGCGCACTTTTGCACACGTTCGTCCAGGTCACACGTTGAAGGAGCATGAAAAGAAAGACTACTTGCTGGTTAGTTTCTCACAGAAGAAACAGAGCCATTGAAGCAGAGCTGGAATGTTCCTTCCCTACCCGAATATACTTTCTGGGAGATCCTGCACATTCTATGCGTGGCATCTTTCTCTCTTCTGCTCCCTGCAGTTCCGTCTTGTTGTACTGTAGCCTGCAACTCTTGGCTCTGTGCTTGTGCAAAGTTTCCTCAATACCTTCTCCATCATTAAGACGAGAAAGTTGTATACTGGGTGGCAAACATTCAATTTTTTGGAACTCTAATAGGTTCATTGTGAATGTCTTATACCCAGCTCCCCCTGTTCCCCGTTTGGATTCTGCTGGGCATTGGAGTGCTTCAGAACTGTCTTTCTGACATAAGATACATTTTTCCCTGTCAGTGTCTGTTGAGTGAGCCAGAAGAACTAGCCATCTGCGTGTCCCTCACCTTGTAGAATTTTGCCATTGTTAGTTATTATTGATTAATTAACTGGTACAGAACTCGGTATTATAACCACCATCAAGTACTATCACCATAATCGATACATGCAGCATGCAGCATTCAGTTTCTGAAAACAGAAAAGAAATCAGTTAAATTATAGACCATAGCAAGATTAGATAAAGAAATGTTAACAAATATGTTACATGATGTTAGTGTTGCCGACATGTCGGTAGTTTTTTTACTCCTATTTTGAAATTAAAAATGACTTGCAATGACTTGCAAATCTATATTACTTTAGTGCCATACATGTAACACGCAAGTTTTAACATGCTTGATGAGCTACAAAGAAAGATCATGCTTCAAGAAACCAAAATGTGCAGATGCCAACACGTCCATCTCGACTGTGATGGGCATTTTCTAAATGGCTGCCAAAGCATCCAAGGGACAAATCTGAGCTGCCCCTATAGCCAAATATATTCCCAAGATCATGCCCTAGCAGTGTGCCAGGTCTCATGCTTTTATGATAAAAAGCACAATTCTTCTGAAAATTTCAGCTATCTGCTCTACTAAATATAACATACGCTCAGATGAAATAGCCAATTTTGGGACTTTTACCCTCCACTGCAATATGTGTTTCCCTCACAAATGCTTTTAATGCGTCACAGGCAGAGAACCCGATGGTATTTCACTCATACATACACACACACGTATATACATTGCACACACACACACACACACACACACACACGCACACACACACACACGCAGAGTTTTTCTATCTATCTAGCTATCTATCTAGCTATCTATCCATTGCCAGACGCCTGAATCCCGTAAGAGGTGGCCACAAACAAATCGCCTCCATGTCACCCCGTTCCCCGCCATTTCACTCCCCTCCCCTTCTCCTAGCTCACACACACCCCTCTCATGTACCTCTCCACTCCATCCCTCCAACTCATCCTCGCTTCACCCAATTTCCCTCCCCCTCTCGGTCTCCTTTCTGCCCCTCCTCCCTCCTCTTTCCCTCCCCCAGTCCTGCCTTTTGTATCGATGTGCCAGCATCGCCCATTTCCTTTACTGTCATATCAGTTTCGTTTTGTGTAAAGCACTAGTAGGTTTCTTTGCCACTGAGACCATTTATATTTAGTAACATAAAAATATCCTTTCTGATGATTCTGTAAAATAACATCACACAAATAATATAATACATTATCTGTTATAGGTCACTGACTCCATTAAATGGGCTGTCATTCTGAGGCACTGTGATTCATTCTGTTCTAAATAAAAACGATTCGTTGCCTACAATAAATACCTTGGAAACGCCAGTAGATACTGCACAAACCCCTTCACTGCCATGACGTTACTTTACAGTTTATAGTTTCTACTTCCAAAACCATTTTATTCAAATTTGGAAAGATCTCTTGTACCGAAGAGGTTAAAGAAAGATATATCTACTTCTTCCAGCAGGAACCGTCTCCCCTAAGCAAGAAAATAAAAATGTCTGGTGATAGAAGGAATAAGCAGAAAATTGCGTCATTGTATCGAAAGAGTTCACGTCCTTAGGCTGCTCTTTTCACTCTCTGCTTAATAAACACGTCTGACATTATTTTAAATAACGTACCCGAAGAGAAGAGAAGAGAAGATTTCATGAGAAAATGAACCGCATTATAGATATATATCCCGTTCACACTCATCTGAGTACCATATCATAGGAATCTTTCTGCAGTCAAACAACTGCATTCAGTCACTGAAAAAAAAAAAAAAAAAGGTTTCGAGTGGGATATAAATAATTGAGACACACACACACACACACACACACACACACACACACACACACACACACACACAGTCAGTTAACCCTCAAGTAAGGTTGATGAATTAGTTCAACAGTTTTGCAAGATTTCATCATCATCATCATTTTCCTCCCCCTTCTCCTCTTCCTCTTCCTCATCATCACCACCCTTCTCCTCCTCCTCATAATCATCATCTTCATTATCAAAACCTTTATTTTGATCCAAGGTGGCATATAAAAATTTTCAGAATGGGGGGGGGGGGAAGTCGAAGAACTGTTAGCAGCATACCCAGGGAAATGAGCCACATAAAATTTCACACATCATTCAAGCCTGTGGAGGTCTTCGCCTTATAATCAATAACCATATGCACATATTAGTTCTTATTTTTCTTTTTCCAGACTGAATCCTTGGAATCAAATTAAAAACTAATGCCAACCCCTTGTTAAATGTTTATCCGAATGTACTGAAGGAAACAAAGACGCATGCACCGTTGCGATCAACAGTCCTTTTTCACTTCCTCGAATTTGTGTTAGTACAGTATCTGTTTAACTCTTAATATTTTAAACATTTGAATCAGAAATTGTAATTTTTGTTTTGTTCATACTGATCTATGATTATATTATTCAGCCTGGAGACACTTTTCAACTGGGACAGACCAAGTACAATCATTATTTATCCTACAACAGGCGTCCTTTAAGATGAATGAAATCGTCTGTAGGTAGCAAGAATAAAATAATCAATGAGGAACACTCAGAGCGTGCAAAATCTGCTCCCAGCAAATGGTATAAGAGCCGAATACTTGATTTTTTTCTTACGACCTTGAGTGTGGCTAGTTTTTCTCAAAATAGAAATAGTTTGGTCATAACGATATGAAAATAAAAACTGCATTGTGATTTTGACAATTGACCTTTCCCTGAGAATTGACCTTTGACAGATTGATCATCGAATCCCGTTCGTCATTGTCTTTCCAACCTATCCACAATATTTGGTCTAAATCAAATAAAAAACTGGTACATTTGACTTGGGACATGACTTTGATCCTCCACCGATTGTTTTCTGAAGACAGGTCAACTTTTAGAGTAATCCTCAACCCTTTACCAATGTTTGGTTCAAATCAAACCAAAACTGTGTTGGTTAATTTGTTCATAAACAGGCACTAGTGTAGAAACTCGACCTTGGCTTCTGACCAACCTCTTAGTTCGATTGTTTTAAAACCCGAAGCAATTCGTTCTTTTCTAACACTCAGCCCTTCCTTAAGTTTGATCTTCACTGAATAAACACGATATACCTTTTCTGGCTTGAAATTTCACGTACTCTTGTGACCTCGACCTTTGACCTATTGGTCTCCAAAGCTATTGTCAACCCTTTGGTGAAATAATTTATGAACTTCACCAGTTTTGATTAATGTTCAGTAGAATCTGTCTGAATCTAATATTAACACACACACACACACACACACACACACACACACACACACACACACACACACACACACACACACACACACACACACACACACACACACACACACACACACACACACATGAAACTGGCATAGCAGAGTGCTTGCCGGATGAATCCGATTGCGCCTGACGTTAGACATTGCCACCCTAGATGTGCCTACAATATTTCTTAAAAGATCCAATGAGATTGACGGAGATATAAATTTTTGAATATTTGCCACCATGTTTAAAACAGGGATTCAACCCTGCACCCAGTCCAGGGCCTTTGACCGATGTTGATGAAAAACAATCGGCTTATAGGGTTTATGGATATCTACCCTCTGATTTTTTTTTTTTTTTTTTTTTTTACACAACGATTGGCGCAAAATTGTGACCCGTTAAGTGCACACAAACAGACAAAAGGACAGACAAACATACGAACCTGACCACTATGCTTGCCGAATCGAAAGATTCCAGCAAGCAAGCAAGCAAGCAAGCAAGCAAACAACATACATACATACATACATTCAGAGAGAGAGAGGGAGAGAGAGAGAGAGAGAGAGAGAGAGAGAGAGAGAGAGAGAGAGATGCACACACACCTATACGTAAAGTAAAATATAGCATTTATGTTTAGAGAGAGAGAGAGAGAGAGAGAGAGAGAGAGAGAGAGAGAGACGCACACACACACCTATACGTAAAGTAGAATATAGCATTTGTTTTTATTTCACAAGTGCGCCTGTAAAAATACAATCACATGGTGAAGCTGTTAGCAAGTTAAGATAAACGTCGCTTGGTGGAAGCAGTAGAAGGACATTACCAATTCACTTCATATTCCGCCGGTTTGTTTTCTATGTTTTTCTATTTTCAGCGTGTTAAATTACCTTCTCCTGCTGAGAATTTTCCCTCTGTTTTTATCATTATGTTCCTTAAGTCGTACCTACGATTGTCTGTCTGACTCAACGTACTCATAGATGGTTTTCGTTTCTCTGTTTCCAACTGGATGCTAGGTTAGGTAGGTTGGGTTGGGTTGGGTTAGGTTAGATTAGGTTAGATTAAATTATTAGGTACAGTTAAGCTAGGCTAGGTTAGGTTTAGTTAAACACTTAGGTCAGGACAGTCCTTCCGCCATTATCCTGACGAGTCACACGAGTTGACACAACGGAACAGCTATAAACAACGGGAAAACAGACATAGCACGAAACGTTTACTTACCACCACAGAAATAATCAGAAAAATATGACAGACTATCAGGAAGAAGAGCTGGTTTCGTAATGTGCTTCTGCTGCTACAAATAATGCCTATGTTTACCACAAGTATTATGCAAGAACGATAACAATGCGTGAATGTAGCTTTAGAAGGCCTGACCCTTGACGTTTAAAACAATTATAGAAAATTACTCTTCTTAAACAGGGTGCTGTGGATACTGTGTCCTTGTCACTTACCTGTCACTTACACTGCGTGTTGTGGGGACAGTGCAGTCACTGGTGTGCACTATGCACTTATTTTGGTCACGGCATAAAAGTAGTGATTATCATTACAATAAAGTAAAGTAAAGGAGACTCATGAAATGGACTATCACATGTAGTAAATGCTGCTCGTTAGGCTCTAGCATTGCTGACTGGGCAGTGCCTGGTGTAGTAGCAGTCAAAAATTCGGCAATTAAGAGGCAAGGTGACATAATGTGAGCAACTCTCTCTCTCTCTCTCTCTCTCTCTCTCTCTAATGCAGTACATTGGACCTTCAAAGCGTTTACCCCAACAAAGCCGACTGTCAGTATGTGCAGTCTAAGAAGAATGAATTCGATAAAGGCACCAACACTTTTAGTCAACGAAATACTCTTGCTTTTCAGCTAATCTGAAGGAGGGTTATGTTAAGACGTAACATGAAGCAGAAATGAAATATTAAGTGTTCCATTCAAAGTATTATTTTCCCTTTTATGCATAGGTAGTCCTGAATATGCCTTGCCCTCCAAATAACTCAACCTGCCCCCTACCGACCTAGTAGGTTCCCCAGTGAATTCTTAGCCAGTGGGAGTTGTGCTAGTCCTCCCACTCTCCTAAACAACCAATGTGACGTGCCAGTACTCGACATGGTATCTCTTGTTTCTTCTCAGTCTATGAGCAGCCACTGGGGGGACGGGGAGGGGACCGAAAATCGTAGCATTACTCCTCTAAGTTTCCACACAGCCAGAGGCACATCAACGTTTATATTATGGTTGCCAACCTATTTTCACTGATGGCATTATTTGATCGTAAATCTTCCAATTACCTCCTGGGAAAGAAGGGACTTATACATACAGAAGGCCGCCACTAGAAAAGGGGAATTCCAGCCAGAGATCTTCAGGCTCCTATAGGCTTCTGCCAGAAAGGAGAATGAGGAAATGGATTAGATTTGTGTGTCGCGATTAAATGACGAACACTGAGTAAGGTCGTCAGTTTGTGTTAATTCTAAGTTTTTCCGAAGACAACGATCGCCAGTATTCGTATCACACCTGCTGAAGCGTGAAAAGGGCCGAGGGCGTAACTAACAAGGAAAAAATACCAAACATTCCCCAGGACTACGACGTATAAATGATTCTGTAGTCCAGATCTATGGTTCTTGACGTCTCTTGTAACTGTACAGTTACATTACCAGCTTTTACTAGTCTTGTCTGAGGCGTTGAACTAAAAAGGGAACATTACAATCGTTTCTACTCACCTGAATATATATATATATATATATATATATATATATATATATATATATATATATATATATATATATATATATATATATTACAATTCTAGCAAGGCTGCTTATGGTATGAATACTATTTTGAGTCAGTATATAAGGAGTATCAACTGCAGCTGCACCTGCCAGCATACACTACATTTATTTATTCTACATATACGAGGAAAGGTTATTAAATTATTAATCTTTACAAAAGATCAAGAAAGAGAACACCACAACTCAAAATAAATACGACACCAGTAACACCTAACATAATACTCTTGACCAAATATCTGTCAAACGGGTTACATCTCGAGTAAGGAAACAGCTGCCTAACAAAGCTGATTATCTAGTGAAAGGATGGCAGTTCTTTTGATCAACAGAATGACGTAATATGCCCCTAAGAGAGATTCATATACGTGTGTAGAAAAAGTGTACAGGTATTGGCAGGTGAGCAAGGTACCAAAAGAGAGAGGCTGGGGTGGAGAAGAGAGGAATGGCAGGGTAGATGGAGGAAACTGGGGAAAAAGGATGGGAAATCAGGAGGAGGGGAACTGAGGAGGAAGAAGGAAAGACGAATGGAGGGGGGGGGAGGAGGAAGGAAGAAAGAGAGATTGGAGAGGGAACAAATCGGATGAGTAATTCTATGTTTAGTCCCTGAAGGCAAAAACAATTGGGGGTAGTAGAGAATAAGGGGTGGGGTGATTTTTTTCTTTTTATTTAATCCAGCATCCGCCTTCGATTCCCCTCTTCATCCACCCATACTAATGTCCTTTCGCCCGTCGCTTTTGCTCCTACTCATCTTCACTCTTCTCCTCCATCCTCTACACATTTTACTCATCATCCCTCTCTGCCCCCCACTCTCTCGCCGTCTCCGCACCACCATTTCTTTCTTGTTTCTCCTCTCTTCGACCTCCCCACTCTTTTACTCTCTCCAATTTTCTCCTCTTCCCGTTCCCATATTCTCCCCATTTTCACTCAGCTCTCTTGCCTTCCTCTTCCTCACTATCACTCCTCATTAACACTTCCTCTCCACCTCTACCCTTCCTCCTCACTTCCCTCCTCTCCATTTTCCCCTTCTGTTCCCCACTCCCTTTTCTTCTTTCTCTTCATCAGTTGCTCTTCCAACTCCTCATTCCACACTCCCCATCTTTCATCCGCCTCCTCCTTCTGCTCCTCCTCTACAATGCCCCTTGTTTTCCCTAATTCTCCCTCTCCGCGTCATCCTCCATTTTCTTACTCTACCTCCTCCTCACTCCCCACTCCTCTACTCCACTCCTCCTCCTGCTACTTCCCACTCCCCCGTCCTCCTTTCCTATCTACTTCCTTCCGACTCTCCCTCCATCTCCCCTGCAAGTTGATGGGACTTCCTACTGGTTGATGAGACCTCCTGTTCTGCTCTAGGAATACCCACGGCTAAAGTTCCTTGTTTCAATGTTTTCTTTGAGTGATAACAATATGATAATCCTGCGTCCAGGTGGGTGATGTGGCTGACAGTCTGGCTGCTAAGAGTTGTTTGTGCAGTGTATTTAAGGTTTGTTTTTACGTCCTGAGTTTTATTGTAGATGTGTGTTTGATTTACAGGATTAGCTGCTTTCGATTGATGGCACTGAGTAAGTGACTCGTTTTATTTCTGGACGATCCCGATGACGGAGTGTTGAATGTTTAAGATGGCGATCTTCACTGTAAGGTAATATATATATATATATATATATATATATATATATATATATATATATATATATATATATATATATATATATATATATATATATATACAGTATATATATATCCATCTATCCATCAACCAATCCTGTATTGCCCCATGAGAACCGTAGCGGGCCGGGGCAAGGCAAGTTAGTCCTGACATTTTAAATGAGAGTGACCAGCCTCACTCATCCCTGAGTGGCATTATATGAGCAATAACCACCAACCATGCCTTGGATATAAACCTTCACCGGCTCAATCCGACTGGATCGCCTTAATTACCCACTAAACCACCAGGCGCCATAATTTGGTTATATGGTTACCACCCAGCGTAGTAAATGGTTTCCTGGTGTAGAGGAAACCATTTGGCTTATCACTCAGTGTACAGTCACTCATAGGCAGAAGGAAGAGTAAAGAATGAAGGAAAGGAAGAGAGAAGAGGGAGTGTAAAGTCACCCGTAGGCAGAAGAAAGAGGAAAGAAAGAATGAAAGAAAGGCAGAAGAGGAAGGAAGAGAGGAAAGTGCAGACACCCAAAGCAGCACTGCATCGAGTGAGTAGATGGTAAGCGTCCCCACCTACCACACACACACACACACACACACACACACACATATATATATATATATATATATATATATATATATATATATATATATATATATATATATATAGTTTGTTTAACCTCGATGCCCTCATCCCATTGTCCTAGATACGCAATTACTTCCAATGTTTCGTGCCAGAGGGCCTGTGGAAGTAACCTCTGAATTCCACACGAATTTATGTTGCCTGTATTTGTTTTTTCTGTACAAGATTTGATTTCAATAATAATGGAATAAACTAGTGGTTTTCATTGTGTCAGAGCTTTAGTACTGAATAAATGTAAAAGATATATTTGCGAATCAAGTGTTTGCATCCACGTTTATTAACATTTTCGACACCAGTGACAAGGTGTTTTGTTGTTTTTGGCGAACACCATTCAATTTACAACATTTTTACAGTTAAATAATATTTCTATGGGTTTACAGGTACGAAAATTGTATTTTCATATATTTCCATTTGCAAATATCGGTAAGTTATTATGTAGGCAAGTATCATATATTGTATATGTATGTTGGTGTGTGTGTGTGTGTGTGTGTGTGTGTGTGTGTGTGTGTGTGTGTGTGTGTGTGTGTGTGTGTGTGTGTACCTACGCATTTTAGGCATAGTCAGTCTTTAGTTCTAGATATCAGTTTTCTTGTTTGTAATCATTTGAATCAAATTATTATCCGGCAGCGCATAAAGTCAGTTAGGTTTGCCCTAGTAACTGGCATCAGTTATTTGGGTGTTCCTATATATTTCTTTCTTGTCTTCCTATTACAGGATTTGGCCAATTATCAGTTTAGAACTAATAAGACAATACTATATTCAGCTTCAGCAGGTACTGGTACACCAAGTGCAAGTTGTTTCTCAATACTTTTCAGATATTAATTCATTGCTTGTATATTTAATGGTATAATATTAGGAAATATTTATACCGTGTTTGTGCTGCATCTTATTCCGTTATCTCGTCCGGGCGTTCACCAGTACAGGTAATGTGATTTGTTTCCTCTGACAAGTCGTCACAGTTGCTTTGATTTTCAGAATGCACTCGGCAATGTTTAATAGCCTGCTCTGGTTGTTTCACCGGATCCTTTACACTGACCGGTCCTTCGTTTGCAGGATGTGCAAACTTTGTCAAGACCAGAAAGACAAGTTGACCGAGGCTATTAATAAAATGAACTGCCATACTCCATAAGTCAATGTGCTGGAGGAGTTCATTGCAAATAACATCGGCCATAGTGTGAAGGGGAATGTCACTGCTCAGCGAATGACTGCAGCTGTTCAGGGTGAGTATTGTTGATCCTCCTCCTCCCACTGTAGTTAATTTTCCCCCTCACCATTCAGGATGAGTTCTAGCCAGTGAGGAAAGGTGCAAAGTTAGCGAGAAAAATGAGCATCATGGCAGAAACTACAAACAATAAATTTAAGATTCTTGAAGGAACAAAGGAAGAGCCCCACGAAACATTTGTGGGGGACTCCATCATCTGTGGTCATTTGGAGGGATTTTGCAGCAAGGCAACCTCTAACGAAAGTGCTTTTGTATTCCAGTTGCAAGAGCAGATGGCATGACAGAGACTGTTTTTATACCGTCTTTGAGAACACAGAGAATGATAGCCTTGTTTTCATTTCTACAGGTACCATACTTTTGTGCGGGAATGGATCCGATCAAAGGAGCTGATGGAGAAATACAGAAAGTTGATCAAATACGACAAAGAGAAAATTAACAGCATTTTAATTTCAGGCATACTCCCAAGATTCCCATGAATCAATGCAGGGAATGTCTGTCAGTAAAGTTTTCCGTATAAATAACAGGGTCAAATTACTTTCCTTGCAGGAAGGTTTGGAGTTAACTGATACATGGAATCACTTATCCCAGCAGCGACTACCATTTCTGAATGATAGACTACACTTCAATGCTCCTTGTTCTGCCCGTCTCGGTCGTTTGTTAGTGATGCAGTACTTTTTTTTTTTTTTTTTTTTTTTTGCCTGGGGAACATAAGACTATCTTCATAGAGCTGTAGCAAAACTACTGATGCATCAGCTGATGCAACAGCTGAGTTCTCAGATAATCTCAAAATTTAAAGCTGCACTGCTTTCTATTTCATAAGAAAGTCGCTAAAATGCCTTTTTAAAGCCGAATTTGAAAATCGCATAATAGTCAACTGATGTGTCAGCTGGTGCAACAGCTGACATATTCAATCAACTAAAAATTTCAAGCCGAGTAACTTTGTATTTCATAAGAAAATCGTTCAACGCTCTCCAACAACATATATTCGCCCTTTCTTTGTAGGAGTGGAAAAATAATGATCCTCCAGGTGTACCACTAATATACCTGTTAGATATGCCACAGTGAAAAAACAAAACAAAACATTAATCACAGGAGATGAACACACCAACTCATGTAGATGTCATTCAGTGTGATAAAACTATAGGTAACTTAAGCCCCCCACGTAAGAAAGGAAAATACATTAAAGCTCCTCTTGTAAATACCCACAGTCTGTGTAATATATTATCTGATAGAGAGGTTCATGTCTTTACTAGAGATTACGATGCAACTGGTACAACATAATTCGTGACTAAATAGTTAGAGAAAGACAGGGATTTTCCAGTGGAGTTTAATTCGCCAGACAATCACATTTTCAGATATGAAAGGAAGGACAGAGCAGGGGATGGTGCGTTGTTTATTTATATATATATATATATATATATATATATATATATATATATATATATATATATATATATATATGAATGTCATGGAGATGAGGTGTCTGAGGAGTATGTGTGGAGTGACGCGTATGGATCGAGTGAGAAATGATGAAGTGCAAAGGAGAACTGGAATTGTTCAGGAGATAGCTGATTTAGTTGAGCAGAGGGTGTTGCGATGATTTGAGCATATGGAGAGAATGGATAATGAGCGACTGGTGAAAAAGATCAACTAGATCTGATTTGAGATGTGTAAGGCTGAGAGGAAGACCATGAATAGAATGAATGGACAGTGTGAAGAGAGCGTTGGATGCGAGAGGGACGTCTGTTGAGCAAGGAAGAGTGGCGGTGCGTGATAGAAATAAATGGAAGGAAATTGTGAATGAATAAATGATGACGCAGCCCTGAGGGGGCGTTTTGTCTGCGGGCACCCTTTGCGGGATTAGGGCGTCGGGCTATAGAATAGAATATATATATATATATATATATATATATATATATATATATATATATATATATACAGAGAGAGAGAGAGAGAGAGAGGATGGAAGTTAATGCGAGTATAAGTGGCTGGGGAATGGCTGGGAGAAGGAGGGGGGGTTGTGAAGACAGGAAGAAATCAGTAGGATAGAAGTTGTGGAAGCAATGAAGAAAGTTAAATTGGGGAAAGCCCCAGGAATTGATGGAGTGTGTGCTGAAATGCTGAAGTATGGGGGAGAGATAGTAGTAGAATGGATGTGGAAAATGTGCATATTGGCCTGGGAGGAAGGTAGAGTCCCATAGGATTGGAAGTCAGGTATAATTATTCTCTTGTACAAAGGAAAAGGGGAAAAAGAAGTGTGTGGTAATCATAGGGGCATCTGTCTTCTTAGTATAATAGGAGAAGTGTATGGTAGGATTCTTATTGACAGAGTTAGAGAAAGAACAGAGGAATTAATTGGAGAAGAACAGAGAGGCTTTAGGAAGGGAAGAGGTTGTGTAGATCAGATATTCATTCTTAGATCTTTAGTGGAAAAGTTTCTAGAGAAGGGAAAGAAGTTGTATGCGGCTTTCATGGATTTGGAGAAAGCATATGACAGGTGGATAGACAAGGATTGTGGAAAGTATTAAGAATATATGGAGTAGATGGGAAGTTGTTGAATGCTGTGAAGAGTATGTATGGTGGTGCTAAGGCTGCAGTGCGTGTGGATGGTGAACTGACTGAATTTTTCTCTTTGAAGATTGGGTTGAAACAGGGATGTGTCATGTCTCCATGGTTGTTCAATCTGTACATGGATGGGGTAATAAAAGAGGTACAAGGTAGGGTAGTGGATGTTGGAGTGGCCCTGGTTAGAGAGGGTAGTGTTTGGAAACTCCCTGTACTGTTCTTTGCAGATGATACTGTGTTGTTGAGTGAAGACGAAGGAGAGCTGCAAGGCTTGGTGGATGAGTTTGAGAGAGTGTGTAAGAAACGTAATCTAAAGCTGAATGTAAGGAAGAGTAAAGTGATGGTCTTTGAGAGAGGTGAAGTCAGTGAATGTACTGCGAGGTTGGATGGTGAGGAATTGCAAAATGTGAGTACGATTAAGTACTTGGGTAGTGTGATGAGTAAGGGTGGAGGTTTGGAGGGTGAAGTGTTTGAAAGGGTACAGCAGGGAAGAAAGGCTGCTGGTTCCTTGAAAGCAGTGATAAGAAGCAGGGAAGTGAGCATGGAAGTGAAAAAGTTACTACATGACAGTATTGTGATACCAACTCTAACGTATGGAAGTGAAGCTTGGACGTTGCTGGAAGGACACAAGTCAAGAGTGAGAGCAGTGGAAATGAGTAATATAAGAGGAGCCTGTGGAGTCACATGGAGAGACAGGCTGACAAATGAGGATATAAAGGAGCGTTGTGGTGTGGATATGGATGTGATAGGAAGCGTTAGGAGGAATACACTGAGGTGGCCTGGCCATGTGGAGAGGATGGAGGGTGAAAGACTGACAAAGAGAGTGTATGTGAGTGAGGTGGAGGGGAAGAGGGAGGGGAGGCCGTGGATGAGATGGAGGGATGGGGTGGAGAGGTATATGAGAGAGAGGGGTGTGTGAGTTTGGAGCGGGGCAGTGAAATGGCGGGGAACAGGGCGACGTGGAGGCGATTTGTTTGTGGCCACCTCGAACGGGATTGAGGAGTCTGGTAATGTATATATATATATATATATATATATATATATATATATATATATATATATATATATATATATATATATATATATATATATATATATATATATATATATATTCATGTATTGAAAAATTTAGAGCATTTTCCTGCACTATGGAAAAGAGTCTCGTTTTAAATATCATACTTGGGTTACGTCGGCTGATGAGTCGTGACCATGAAACTGGATACAAAACCCACACTGGCACACGAAAAAACATGTATTTCCGAACAGTTTCGGTCTGTAGATCCACTGAAGAGGGTGAAAGCTGTCGCTGAAACTGTTTAGAAATACATCTTTTTTCTTCTGCTAGTGTGGGTTTTTGTATCATACTTAGGTTAATTTATCGCCCACTCAGAGAGTCACTCAGCATCAGCAACGAAATCTAAAATCAAATTACCGAAATCTCTTGAATGCAAAGCCCTGTAATAGTTGGCAATTGTAATTTACAAACTCAAAATTGGAGAAGAAGCCTTATCCTCTCATTCAGGGATAGATCTATATACGAACTTGCAGAAAGTTCGCTGTCAGTTCATACGCTATCGAACAAGACGAGTTAACATCTTCTACCTTGTCTTAGCCACGTAAGAAAATTTATTGATTAACGTTATCGTAGGAGACTAATTTCATCCAAGCAATCATCTTACAGTATACTTAAATTTAACCTTAAATCAGTGAAGACACTGACAAGGCCAATTATAAGAAAGTGCCCAACTACAAGAAGGCTACTTTTAATTAATTAACCCTTGCCAAGCAGCAGACTTCATATAAGGCACAATGAATGTCTGCATGGGCTATGCTGCAAGCCTCATGTGAGGTACATGTCTCGTTGGTTACGAAACAATGACTCAGAGGAGGGAACGTACTTTACATGGAATTAGTGCGGCAGTTGCAGGTGCTAGTGATTGGCATCCAGTCATCAAAACATTAGATACAGTATTATGCATCGCAAAAATTTACAGAAACTCTCAGCGGAGTAGTCAAGTTAAATATTCCAATGTGCAATGAAAGACCTGCTAATAATTATTAAGATAAATGGTGGAACTCCGATATTAAACAATGCTTAAAAAATAATCATGCATACAAAAATTATAATGCCACAAGAAATCAAAGTGATAAAAACTAATATGATGTTGTTCAATGGAGACTCAAAAAATAATCAAATAAAATAAGAAATACGTTGAGGTACATATAGGCAGTGTCACTAAATGAAATCCCTTAGAGATTTTCAGTTACATCAGAAAGTGAAAAACAATAACTCTAACAATCGAACCGTTAATCACACATAGTAGAGAACATATTGATGATGAAGCTAAGATGGCGAGAATTCATAATCTTTCTTCACGTCAGTACTTATAATAGAAAGTACACATAAGGTTCCTGTAGTTGCCACAGTTCCTATAGAAGAAGATAAAAGATTCATTGATATTACAGTTACTGAAAGTGAGGTTTAACTAGCAATCAGTAAAATGAATGAAAATAAAACAGCAGGCCCTGACAAAATAACTCCATGGGTATCAACGGAACTGCAATATGAAATACCAAAGCATTTTGACTTTTTAAATCTTATCCTTCAGGAACATTAATGTGTCACACGAGTTCAGGCTTGGAATGTAATCACCATTCTTTAAAAGGGAAACATAGCACAACCAGAAATCTACTGCCCAATTAAACACCAGTGGTTTGTAAACTGCTTGAAACAATTATAATTATGACACCAATTGTGAAACATATAAAAACAAAACTCTCATCACAGATTCGCAACATGGTTTTGGGGATAATCGCTCTTGCCTCATGAGTCTCTTGGACTTATTCAATGATATTTTTAACATTGTACAAGACCAAATCAATTGACGTTCTCTACTTATAGTATGAATAATGTTCAACTTGATCGTGTAAACCAGGAAAAATTCAGGAGTTATAATAACGAAATACTTTTTGAAACCAAGCACACAGTGTTTAGAGGCTCTTAAAAAGTCAATTGTTCGGATTCACAAGTAGAACATTCGTATACAAATCCAATAAAGTCGTCATCACTTTGTATACTTCTTAGTACGCCCACACTTGCTGTATTGCATCAAGTTCTGGTCATCATACTATATAAAAGATGTTGAGAAACTTGAGCAAGTACAGCAAAGGGTGACAAAAATAGAAGCCTAGACTGTGAAATAATCCATATGAGGAGCGATTATAAGAGCTGAATCTATTTACCTTCACTAAGTGCAGTCTCCAAGGTAATTTAATTCAAGTATACAAAATCTTCAAAGGATATAATACGGATGTTGAGTAGTACATAGCAGTAGAACATAAAATCGTTGGCAAGTGTTTTTGCTCACATGATGGTAAGCACTTCTACAGCTGATAACATGGAAGGCCTACGTGTTACCATAGAACAAGGCGGGCAACCTCCGGCCCGCGGGCCAGATCCAGCCTGCTAAGGTCTAGCGTCTGGACTGCCAACCTGCTCGGCATGAGCATAGCAATTTGGCCCGTGAAACCCCAGCCAAAACAAATTAAATTCTGACAAATCATGCGGCTGGCAGATGCTATTTGGCCACTCGGCGCTACCTCACCCCGCGCGATACAATCTTTCTGCCATCTTGCCAGACACCAATGTCCATAGGATTTCCACACTGAGAGGAAATATGTGTCACTCTTAAGGTGGGTACATACTTGTTGCGTATC
The DNA here is from genome assembly GCF_032717465.1 of Coenobita brevimanus. Taxonomy (NCBI): domain Eukaryota; kingdom Metazoa; phylum Arthropoda; class Malacostraca; order Decapoda; family Coenobitidae; genus Coenobita; species Coenobita brevimanus. The sequence continues at coordinate 11,042,397 of NC_137066.1, forward strand.
AATGTATGTATGTATGCAGTACTTTTCAAGTTCATAGATATTTTTAGATCTTAACCCGAGGGCTCAAACACGTTCCACCCCTTCAAGTGTGGAAGTCTATATCCTGATATAGATTTAATTTGCATGTTTTCCAATTGAATTCTTGTATATAGTCACTTTTATGTTCTCATTTGTCACTCAGGCCCATGGGCTGCTCCAGAAAGTCTCATCTGGCCCTCGCTCTGAAAAGGTTGCCAGCCCCTGCAGACCAATAGCATTCTCCATAAGTTAACAAAATGTGTTTCCCTTGCAGGATAAAATAGTGAAAAATATTACTTTCATTCATCCTTTCCTATGAAATTTTTATGACAGCTTTTCTATGTTGTGTGGTGTTTCTTCTCACTATTTCCTACCGAGTTAAGCTAGAAGGTTTAGTGGGTACGGGAAGCCTTCCTGCTTTCCCATCATTGTGTTTGAAAGATAGAATAGTTTCGTTAGTTATATCTCAGCCTGTAACAAACAACCTCGAACACTCTAATTGGTCCTTTTCTGTTTGTGTTCCCTTGTACCCCTTTGTACTTCTTCCAAGCCCCTTCTCCCTCCTTCGTACTCCACCTCACTCCTCTCCTGAATCACTCTCATCCATCCTCTGTCTCTCCACTCCGTTTCCTCCTCTTCCTCCTCCTCACTCGGCTTCCACCTCGGTCTACTTTTCCCTTTCTCCCCTCCCTTCTCCATAACTTCCCATTTTCTACTCTGCTCCAGTTTCCCTTCCCTTCTTCCTCACCCTTCCTCTTGTTATTACACCTCTCCACACCTCCTCTCCAATCCCAATCCCTCTTGTTCCTTTTCTTCCTTATCTTTTTCCCTCTTCCTTCTCCTCACCCGGCCCATCCCACCTCTTTCTTACCAGTCTCTTATCCATTTCAGTTCCTTTCCTCCTCCTCCTCCTCATCATCATCATCATCATCCCCATCCCCATTTTCTTACTCCTCATAGTCTTGCTTTCTTCCCCTCTGCCAACCTTTTCCAAATTATCCGCCTCTCCTTTTCACTACAAACCTCTCATCCTCACTTCCCTTCCATTCTCCCACCCTCCGCTTCTCCTTGTACCTACTACCTCTCCTCATCGAGATTATCCCCTCCCCTATTTCTCACTTCCTGCTTTGCCATCCTCATCTTCACCCATGTTGCCTGATAGTAATTCTGTCCCACGAGTTGACCTGACGATCATTAACACATCCGGTATCACTCAAATACCAACTGTGGCTGCCAGCAATTAGGGTGAACAGAGACTGTGACAGATACATCATCTTTATTCCCGTGGACATCTCACATAACATAACTGCACTGTACAACTAAAAAGAAAATTGCTAATGACCTAATGGTTCACTCTAATATACACAAATGCTCAAATTACATGAACAATTAATTGAATAGCCATAAGATGTTATAAACACTCATCAACAGTTTAACTTTGTGGCCCAAGGAAATGTTAACTTACATCTGTGTTCCTCATAAACACTAGCAGCCACTGCCAGACCTCGCTCAGTGCCTCCCAACAGACGTCTGCCTGAGGCTCCAAAGCACACACAGCAAGTAGGCGGCTGCCTAGTATGAAATTCAACTCTTAACTACTCATGGTTAACAATTTCCAACAAATCTAACAAAATATTTAACAATATAAGACCCTGCTCTAGTTACAAATACAATGAACATAAATAGAAAGACAACAAGAAAGCATTTAATATCACTGTATACAAACTGCAATAACATACCGGCCCCTTAAATGTGAATTTACAAAGGTACATTTACCTCATAACAGTACGACTATCTTAACTGCATGAACACATATCTATTTACAGGTTACTCAAAAAACTCTCTACACACCTACAGTTATTTGTAGACTTGTGTGCACAAATTCTGTTTCTGATGGTTGATACTCAAGGAGGAACAGAACTCCCGCAAACAATTTCACCTATTTCTCATCAGCCCCTTCCAGGAGGCATAGTTTACCAATTGATCTTACTAAAAGATTTCCCCTTGACTTTATTTCAACAGACCGAACATGACCATCTTGACCTTTGAAAACCTCTGTGATTCTTTCTAATGGCCACGTACCTCGTGGAGTTCTGTCATCACATACTAACACCACATCCCCTTCTGTGCAATTTCTAGTTCTGTCAACCCATTTACGCCGCGCTTGCAACGTGAGAATATACTCTCTCAACCGTCGATGCCAGAACTGATTAGCAACCTGGTGAGCATGTCTTCACCGTCAACCACACTCGTCTGATTTACAAAACTTTCCAGGTAAAGTTTGAGTGGTTGAAAGCAGAATCAGGAAATTGTTGGGTGTGATCACTTCTAGATCCTTAGGATCCCCGGACACAGGAGACAAAGGTCCTTCGTTGACAGCCGACTCTGCCTCACAAAAAACTGTGTCCAGTCGCTCGTCGTCCAACACTTCATTCTTCAGGATACTACCTAGTACCTTTCGTACCGATCTTATCTGGCCTCCCAAACACCCCCCATGTATGAAGCAGTTGGAGGGTTGAATTCCCAGGTGAAATGGCGTTTTAACAGATACTACCTGGTCTTGTGACTCTCATTCCACTCCTGAACCGCTTCCCAGAGTTCTCTCTTCACGAATTTAGTCCCATTATCTGACCTGATTTTCTCAGGAAGACCTCTTCTAGCTGAAAAATGAGAGACAGCGTTAAAAAAAGTGTCAGTATCCAGTGAATACAGTTTCTCAGTATGAATGGCATGAATCGCCAAAAATGTGATCAGACAACATATCCTTTTTCTCGACTCTGGCGCCTTTTCACAAGAAATGGCCTAAAACAATCAACTCCTGCCTTCGTGAAAGCAGGACATCCAGGTGTTAACCTGTCAACTGAAAAGATTTGCCATCTGCTATGTAGAGGTGGCACCTCTTACTTTCTTACAAGTTATACATCTTCTGATAATCTTATCGATGAGAAGACATGCCTTAGGAATCCAATACCTTTTCCTAAGCAAAGCCAACACATATCCTCTCCCAAAATGCTTCGCTTCAAATTCGTGAGTTTCTTTAACAATCAGTTCAGTGACATGACTCTCACGAGTTACTATTATTGTATGCTTAGTCGTGTAAGAAATGAGGGCAGCTTCCAGCCTACTTCCTACTCTGATCAAACCATCATTCGCGACAGGATTAAGGCAGTACAATTAATTATGCTTTGAAACTTTATCAGTTTTCTCTAGCTCTATTCTCGTTTAAAGATTCTTTCCTGCACGTATCTCAGTATGGCAGCTTCAGCAAACTTCATCTGGTCTACTTTTAAATCAGATTTGACCTTTAAAACTATGGTTTCCTTGTGCATCTTAGTGGCTATAAACCATTTCCAAAACAGCTGCAGCAAAACCACTGCTCTTCTCAGTCTGAACCTGCTAGAATACCTGTTGATCAAGTAATCAATGCAATTACCACTACCTGAGGTTTCCATTGTATCTGTACACTGTCTCACTGGTCCTTTTACTTCCATATCATTCTGTAACAGGTCAGACTCAGTGTACTCTGACTCATCACGCCTCAAAAAATCCGTCTCCTTTGACCACCTCCTGTTAAACACCATCTCTGCTCTGGTCAGGCCTCTAGATACGTCGTCTACAGGGTTAACTTTCGTGTTCACATAATGCCATTGTCTGGGGAGAGAACCATCGTGAATAACAGCAGTACGGTTGGCAACAAATGTGTGGAATCTTTTACTTTCACTTTTAATGTACTGTAGCACAATCATGATGTCAGTTCAGTATGTTGGCTCCTGTAACTCTATCGTCAGCTTTCTCCAACAGACTTTTTACCATCACTGCCAGGACTGCTGAACACAAGTCTAGTCTCGGTATCGTCATGGATTTTGCCATAAGAAATGAACGACGATTCTCATCTTCAGCGATAATCATCTTCAAATATAAAACAGCTCCAAAAGCATCTTGGGATGAGTCACAAAAGTGATGCATCTGATAAGAAGTTACTTCACCAAAACCATTAGGCATAAGGCACCTGTCATGCTTTATTTCCTTAAGTTTATCCAGATCTGCTTACCACACCTTCCATTTCTGCTTGTTTATGTCCTCCAATTGATCATTCCAACCTTTACCCAGTCTACATTCCTCATGAAAAATCTTCCTAGCCTGAAGCACAAAGGGAGCAACAAAACCTAAAGGATCATACACTAAACATATTACACTTGGTACTCCTCGTTTTGTACATTCCTTATCCTTTGATGTTACATTTATACTCACGTAGTCACCTTCCATGCTCCACTGTAGACCTAAAACTCACTCTGTAGGAAGGACATTACTTTCCAGATCAAGATCAGTCACCTCTTTGTTTCTTTCGGATAATGGAATAGAGTCGAGCAACTTTTTCTTGGTACTTTACCACTTAACTATATGAAATCCTCCCTCGGATGGAAGATCTGTCAAAATTTTCACAAGCTCAATAGCAGTACTTTCAACTCTTACAGATTAAGCCAGTCATCAGTGTAAGAATTTTGCGTGACAGTTTTACTTACTTCAGGTGAATATTTGCCAGCATTGTTCTGAGCAATGAGATGAAGTGCAAAATTATAACAACTTGGACTCCGGATCCCTCCAAATGAGTGAATAGTTATCCTATTCATTACCAGCTTTTTACACAGGTCACATCCTGGCCACCAGAGAAACCTCAGAGCATCACAATGCTGAGGTGACACCTTCACTTGGTGAAACATTCCTTTTATATCACCAGTAACCGCTATACTGTTTTTTCTAAACCTCAGCAGCACTCCAAGAAGTGTGTTAATTACATCGGGTCCCTGTAATACCTCTTTATTTATAGAAGTGTCCTCATACCTAGCTGCACAGTCAAACAATTCTATTTTTTTTTTTTTTTAAAGAGACACTGAACGGAGGAAGGAAAAACAAAGGAAATAAAAAAAGTCTATGTGCCTAGAGGCACCCTCCATTCATAAAATATTTATAACAACCGGATTTAAATAAAAGTGGATTAAATGTTTGTGTGAAGCAACTCCCAGGAAGTGAATTCCAGAGAGTAGTAGTTCTTGGGAAAAATGAATTCTGATAAGCAGAGGTTCTGCATTGCGGGAGAGAGAGTTCATCGGCGCTCCCAGCTGCCAGTATTTTGGGAGAAAATGTGAAGGGGAGGCACAAATGAAGCAAGTACGTCAGAGCACTTACGGTAAAAATAATGGTAAAATTATGCAAGGGAAGCAACATCTCTACGTACTGATGATGGAGGAGGTCCTACTCAATGGCAGGATTATTGATTATTCTAATGGTTTATTTTGAATTTGTCCAACTGCCTCAATGCAACCGCTCCACATCCACTCCACAATGGTGACCAGTATTCGATCTGAGAGAGCACATGACTTTTATATATTGTGGCCAAATGCTCATCAGTGAAGAATTAACGAACTCGGTACAGAAGTCCCAATTTTATAGAAGCATTTTTAGCAAGGGATTTAACATGAGCTGTCCAGCTTAGGTTGGGGCTTAGTATGACACCTAGCATATCAATTGTAGTGGATGTGGGAATATTGACATCATTTAAAGTTATTTGGGAGTCTGAGGGATTCTTTCTGTTGGAGAAATTAATGTATTTAGTTTTCTGAGCATTAAATGAGAACAGATTTGTTTTTCCCCATTGATTAATTGTAGAAAGGTCCTGATTCAGTGAAACTGCTGTGTTTATTTAGGATTTTATAATATCAGATTGTGTAATGGTGGTACTAAATGTGAAAGAACTATGAAGTGTCGAGTCGTCAGCATAAGAGTTTATTGGGTTGTGAGTGACAGATAGGAGGTCACATATATGAATGAGAAAGAGGGTTGGGGCCAAAACTGATCCCTGAGGTACGCCAGCATTTATGGAATGAAACTGGGAATAAATTCCACGTGCCATGACCCGTATTTTTCTGTTATGTAGGTAAGAACAAATCAGAGGAACCAGTGATGCAATGCCATAGTGTGACATCTTAGACAATATGGCCCAGTGCCATACTCTGTCAAATGCTTTTGAAATATCAAGTGCATTGTGTGTGTTTCACCATGTTGGTCTATTGTTTTGTTAATCTGATGGATAGGAAGGCAAAGAATGTCTACAGTTGAACATTCTTGTCTAAATCCATACTGCCAATCATTGATTAATTTATTGATTTCTAGGTACTTGACTATGTGTTTGTTTAATAATGTCTCAAATACTTTACCGAGAACGGAAGTTATAGCAATTGGTTTATTGTTTGATGAATTAGAAGGGGCCCCCTTTTTAGGAACAGAATGGATATTTGCTTCTTAGGATGTACGACACTGTGATGAATATACCGTATCCTGCCTCTATGAGCATCCACCTCATCGTCTGGCACACGTTCAGCATACTTTTGCTCCAAAAACTTGTCTATCTCCTTCGTATAAGGTTGATGCAATTGGCTGTCTCTGGATAGCTTTCTACCAAGAGACTCTAACCTTTTAGGGGGAACAGAAAAAATTATCAGGTAATTCTGGAGAATTGTACTTAAAAGAGATGTCTAACTGATAGCGCCCACCAACGAGACAAGCAGAGTTCAACCAGACGTCCACCACCTTCCTATCTAGAACTGAGAGTTGTGTGTCTGAGCTTGCTAGATAAAGACATCAAGCTTCCAGAATTTCTCTACCTGTTCCTCTAGACTAGGTTCTGTTCTAGGTGACGTATTAACAAAATTACACTCTGCACTACTCTTACTATTCTTCCTGAGAGGTCTATTTAGAGTCCATCCCAGTCCTGTGCTACGGCATGTGGCTCACCATGAAGACTCTTCCTCACTTCAAGAGGAGTTAACACATGCGGAAGGTCCTGGCCAATGATTAGGGAAGCTCCACCATCCACCTGAGGAAAATGAAGGTCCTTTAGATGACTCCAGTTAGAAATATAAGAAGTAGCTGAAATACTGTCTGTCATCTCAGGGAGGTTCGACACTGCATATGCCTTAGGGATCTGTACAGCCTTTTGTTTACTCTGACCAGAAATATCTGAAACATCCTAAGACATTTTCAACACTTCATTGGTTTTGCTATCACTCAAAATAGTCATCAACAACGAAATCTGATTACCCTTCACACCAAGCTGTTTGTAGGAGTAGACTGTAGCACCAGTCGAGCAGGGCAGTACTCCCGAGGTGGATGGAAAGCTGATGACAGGGAGTGCTGGAGCTCCCGTTTAACCCGTCACGTCCCGAGGTTTTCCGCACCTCCAACATCCCCCAATCCCGAGGTATTTTCAAAAATTTTTGTTTTGGCTAAAACCTCCGCTTTTGTGAGAAACATCGAAAATTCATAGAGAAATCGCTCACCTGAGGTTTAAAATACTCGATCCAAGTAGGAGTTCCTCCTTACCTGACTGGGTTTTCTAACACGCTGGCACCAATGAAAACGAGTTCTATGGGAGGGTAACTATTTCACACAACTCATAAACGGTATTTATTTATTTACTTGGTACGAATTTATATGTAGTATGAGAGTATATTGGTTTTCAAGCAGTAATATAGGCATTATAAGCATTGTTTCACTCACTAACTAATCACCATACCTGACCTTTTTTTGCCACATTACCTGATCATTATTTCTGACTGTTTCTTCTTCTAATGCTATGTAAACTTTGTCCTCCACATTTTCATCGATTGGGGAATCACTCTGGCCCTGAATATCTTTACTGGCCAGGTCACTGGTAACAGGTGAATTGCTGAGACAATGGCGTGAGGGTGGGAGGGGGGAGGTTATGTGGTGTAAAGCATTGTCCCTGCTTGGCATCTTGTAGAGGAATAGAGGAAGGTGTCCCGTGTATACGTACGAAAAATCACATGCGAAAATTGAAAATTGTGCAAATTAGGGACCTTGCAATTGCACGACGTACCAGTACGTCGCAGGGACTGGCAAATGCAAAATGTTGCAACGTACCCATACATCGACGGGACGGGGCGGGCTAATCAGCCCTCAGGACTAGGTCCTGACCATCCCCCTTTGATGAACTTTTTCAGTGTCTCAGTTACACAGAGAGTAGGCCAGCATGCTCTCCAACACAAATTTCTCTAACTATCTACACCAAACTACATGCACAATGCACACTAAGCTTCCTTTTCCAAAATTTGAAAAATCATGGCATCTCATCACCCAGCCTCAGAGTCCCCAGGGGGGAGAACCATAAATGCCCCCACATTCTGCCCCTCTCCTGGTGACAACTCGAGATGTCTGGAACCACTGTCTGACTTTCTTCTTCATTTCTGCAACATTCGCAGCCTTTCCTCTAACTTTCGCTCTGTTGAGCACCACCTCTCCTCTAAACCTCACCTTCTTTTTCTAACTGAGACTCAGCTGTCTGAGGCAACTGACAGCAAACCCTTTTCTGTATCCTCCTACTTTCTCTATACTCATTTCAAAGCCAAAGGTGGCTGTTGTGTATATATACGCAACGACTTATCTTGCTCTCGTGTTCCTGAACTCGATTCTTCTGAATTCTCAACACTCTGGCTTCGGCTTTCCTGTCATTCTCTGACTAAATATATCTGTGCTGTTTACTTATCTCCTAATTCAACTGGCTATCAAAAATTCTTTGACTATCTTACTTCTACGATGGAACACATTCTATCCATTTCTCCTTTCTCTGAAATCTCCATTCTAGGAGATTTCAATGTTCACCACCACCTTTGGCTCTCCTCTCCTTTCACTGATCCACCTGGTGAATAAGCCTACATCTTTTCTATCCTTAATGACCTACAGCAGCTTGTACAGCACCCTACCCCTATCCCAGACTGCCTTGGAGAGAGCTCCTACATACTCGACCTCTTCCTTACAACTAATCCTTCTGTTTACACTGTTAATCTTTTCTCTCCGTTGGGCTCCTCCGATCACAACCTTATCACCTTAACCTGTCCTATCACTCTGGTACGGCCTGTGGACCCTTCAGGGAAACGTCGTCTGTGGCATTTTGGAGCTGTGGATTGGGAGGCCCACAGGCAGTACTTCTATGATTTTCCCTGTAATGATTATTGCTTCCAAAGCCGGGAGCCATCTGAGTGTGCCTTGCGCATTACGGAGGATAGTCTCTCGGGCATGGAAGCGTACATTCCTTTCTCATATCCTTTGACTAATGCAAGAAAGTCTTTGTTTAATCACGCTTGTTCTAATGCTGTTTGCAACAAGAAGAGGGCCTACAAAAGGTACCAGAGCCAACCCACCCCTGAATCACATCATCTTTACGTTTCTGCCTGGAATCGTGCTAAGTCTGTTCTTCGCTCTGCTAAAAATAATTTCATCCGTACTAAATGCTCTCAACTCTCCAACTCGAATTCTTCCCGCTCCTTCTGGCACCTTACCAAAAACCTTTCTAACAACTTTACCTCATCATCCTTCCCTCCTCTTTTCTACTCTGATGGTTCTGTAGCTATTTCTTCTACTGATAAAGCAGATCTCTTCGCACAGACTTTCTCCTCCAATTCCACCTTAGACAATTCCGGTGCTGTTCCTCCATCACTTCCTCCCTCTGACTTCCTCATGACTGACATTAAAATTTCTTCAGCTGATGTATTTTCTGCCATCACTGGCCTAAGTAACAACAAGGCATATGGGCCTGATGGAGTCCCTCCTGTTGTTCTCAAGAACTGTGCTTCTGTGCTTACACCCTGCCTAGGCAAACTCTTTCCACCTTTGTCTGTCAACTTGTACCTTTCCTTCTTGCTGGAAGTATGCTCTCATTCAGCCAGTCCCAAAGAAGGGTGACCAGTCCCAACCCTCCAACTGTCATCCAATTGCTTTAATGTCCTGTATTTCAAAAGTTTTCGAGTCAATTCTCAATAGAAAAATTTTAAGGCATCTTTCCTATCAAAACCTTCTTTCTTATCATCAGTATGGGTTCCGTCAGGGACGATCCACTGGCGATCTTCTCACCTACCTGTCAGACTCCTGGTCATCCTTCTTTCGGGACTTTGGCGAAAGCTTTGCTATTACACTTGACATCTCAAAGGCTTTTGATCGAGTCTGGCATAAATCTTTAACCCGCCCCATCCCGACGTTTTCTGGGCAGTGGTAAGCCCCAGTCCCGACATTTTTGGACCTTTTTTTTTTTTTTTTTTTTTGGCTCAAACATCCGCTTTTGGTGAGAAACATCGAAAATTCATAGAGAAATCGCTCACCTGAGGTTTAAAATACTCGATCCAGGTAGGAGTACCTCCTTACCTTACAGGGTTTTCTATCAGGCTGGCTGCAAAGAAAACGAGTTCCATGGGAGGATAACTATTCTACACCACTCATAAACGGTATTTTATTTATTTATTTGGTACGAATTTATATGTAGTACGAGAGTATATTGGTTTTCAAATGTAATATAGGCATTATAATCATTGTTTCACTCACTAACTCATCACCATTCCTGACCTTTTTTTGCCACATTACCTGATCATCATTTGTGACTGTTTCTTCCTCTAATGTTTGTCCTCCACATTGTCATTGATTGGGGAATCACTCTGGCCCTGAATTTCGTACCGTGGCATGACATGGCGTTACTGACCAGGTCACTGATAACAGGTGAATTGCTGAGAAAAGGTCACGCAGGGGGGGGGAGGTCATGCTGGGTAAGGCATTGTCCCTGCCTGGCATCTTGTAGAGGAAGGTGTCCCGTGTATACGTGCCAAAAATCACTTGCGAAAATTTAAAATTGTGCAAATTAGGGACCTTGCAATGTCCTTGCAATGTTGCCACGTTAATTTACGTCTCTTGGATATGAGTGCACATCATGTGAGGACGTGAATTCACGTCTCCGGGAAGGGGCGGATTAATTTCCAAACTGCCCTCCTATGGTTTCTATCCTTCTTTCTGTGCCTTCATCTCTAGCTTCCTTTCTGGTTGTTCTATAGCCGCTGTTGTAGACGGCCATCGTTCTTCTCCTAGATCTATCAACAGTGGTGTTCCTCAGGGCTCTGTCCTATCGCCAACTCTCTTCCTTTTATTCATCAATGACCTTCTAAGCTGTACAGCTAACCCTATCCACTCATACACTGATGACTCCACCCTTCACCTTTCCATTCGGTTCCCGCAACACCCATCTCAGCAGTTACTTCAACAAATAAGGGATGAGGCTATGGCACACCTAATGTCTGACTTGGCTCGTATCTCTGACTGGGGTAAAATAATCTTGTTGTTTTTAATGCATCAAAGACTCAGTTCTTACACCTATCAACCCGACAAAATCTTCCACAGGTATACCCACTAATGTTTAATAATATTCAGCTTAATCCTGCATCATCCTTGAGGATGCTTGGGGTTTCATTTACTCGGGACTTATCTTGGAAAGATCATATTACATCTCTTGTAAAATCTGCTTCCAAGAGATTGGGTGTGCTAAGCCATCTCCGTTCTTTCTTTATGCCTGCACAATTGTTGACTCTATACAGGAGTTTTATCTGCCCCTGTGTGGAGTACAACTCTCATGTGTGGGGAGGCTCCCCACATACAGCTCTTCTCAATAGGGTGGAGTCAAAGGCTTTTCTGTCTCATTAACACTCTACCATACACCTTACCTACAACACTCAACATACTTATACCCCTAAAGCTAGTACACTCATACTTATCATCCTTACCTTTATACAATGGGACCACACAAGCACTTGCCCAGTCAACGGGCACCATACCTTGCACAAAGCACGTATTCAAGAATCTTATTAACCAGTCAACAATAGTCGCTCCACCACCTTTCAGACATTCCAGAGCACACCCATCCATACCTGCAGCCTTCCCTGTTTTCATCTCCTTTACTGCCTTCTCCACTTCCACTTTCGTGATCAAAGAATCATTCAACTCTCCCAACACATTTATTTATTGCACCCTTCCATCCACCACAATCTCAGCCTCCCTTGCTTCCTCTAAATTTAACAATCTTTCAAAATACTCTGCCCATCTCTTCATTACTGCATCCATCTCAGTTAACATCCTTCCATCTTCTGCTTTTACTTGCGGTTCCTTCCCAGACTCTCCCTTTCACACCCTTTTTCACCTCCTACCAAAACATTTTCTTATTTTGTTGAAAATTCTCAGTCAACCACCTACCCCACCTCTCATCTGCTGCTACTTTAGCATCATGCACAGCCCTTCTCGTCCTATTCCTCTTTTCCTTATACTTCTCATATGACACCTCGTCCTTCCTCTCCAGCCACACTTCATATGCACGTCTCTTCTCAGCCACAGCCATACTTAATTCCTCGCACCACCATTCACTTCCTTTTCTTACACCACCACCCACTCGTCTCACACCACACACCTCTTCCACATGTCCCACCACAGCACTCTTAAACAACTGCCATTCCTCCTCCACACTGCCATTTTCCTGATCTTTCACTGCATTCCACTCATCTTTCAGTTTCTCCTGATACTCTATCATTTTCTCTCTTTTATCCAACTCACTCACTTTCAAAACCTCCCTGCCACACCGAACTCTCCTAGCTCTTATCCATCTCTTACCTACTCTTAACTTTCCCTCCACCAGGTGGAGGTCAGACATACCTCCGCCCTCCCCTCTCAGAACTCTCTCATCCAACAATCTTCCTATTACATTCCTGGACACAACCACATAGTCCATCAATGCTCTATCAACAACCCTTTCACCCTCCCGTCTCACCCATGTATACTTATAAATATCTTTCTTCTCAAACAAGAGATTTCCAATCACCATCTCTCGCTCAGCGCACATCACTATCATTCGTTCCCCATTTTCATTTCTTCCAGGCACACCACGCATACCAACTACACCTTCAATTGCCATATTTCCCACTCTAGCATTCAGATCTCCTATCATTACCACATTCACATTTGCTCAAAAACTCTGCAGACACTCATCAACATCATTCCAGAAAGACTCCCTCTCCTCCTCATCCCTTTCACTACCAGGCCCATATGCCCTCACAAACACCCACAACTCACGTTAAAATTTCGCTTTCACCCACATCAGTCTCGATGACACCTCTTTCCATTCAGTCACACATTGCTGTACTTCCGGGCTCACTAACAAGGCCACACCTTCTCTTGCCCTTCCTCTATCAACACCTGACAATCTTTCATTCACACTTCCAAACTTACACTCGTCTTTTCTTTCCATCTTTGTTTCACTCAAAGCTAACACATCCAACTATCTTCTCACAAACATTCTTCCAATCTCCTCCCTTTTAGCCTCAATCATACCACATCCACGCACATTCATAGACCCAATCTTCATGGTATGGGGATAATTCAATCTCCCATTCCTTTCTCTGGCCTATCTCTTTTTAGGAACTAAAAAACATAGGAGGGGTCCCTAGTCCCATCACCCCGTCCCTTTTAGTCGACTTTTAAGACACGCACGGAATCCGGTGGCAGTATTCTTCCTAACACAATCTGGCCGCAGAGTAGTAGTACCACCCCATAGTGCGGCCAGATTGTGTCCCCCCTTTATATATATATGTATATATATATATATATATATATATATATATATATATATATATATATATATATAACGTTAGCAAGGGAAAGTAAACACAACGAAAAATACCTAATATAGTACAAGCTAATAATATTTACAATATTTACAATGAGATGAAGCAACACAAAAGAAAGCGGAATAACATAAAACCTGATAATACCCAGAATAAACACACTAAAGTCTGGGAACACACTTACCAAACGAAAGATATAAAATAATACAAAAAATATAACTAAACTGCATTCAAGTGCCACAAATAATAATAATACAATAATGATAATAATAATAATAATAAATAATAATAATAATAATTATAATAATAATAATGATAATAATAATAATAATAATAATAATAATAATAATAATAATCCTGGCGATTGCATGCTGATACAAAGTGAAAAAGATGTTCAGAAAAAATATAATACACAAAATACTGCTTCTCCTCCCTCTCCGATCTCCAATCGAACATGCCCTTTCCCGACGCCAACCCACAAAAAAATGTCTCCATTCAATATCATTCGCCTTATATAACCTTCGGCTGCGTGCATGTGTCAACACGCAGCTGGAGGCAGAAGGGAAGTATACAGAAAAGCATTAACCCTTAGCCGCCAGGGGGTTCCCGGCCGCTGCACACGCCTCCCTACAGGCGATTTCCAAGATTTTGGGAAAAATACCCTTATTTCAAACCCTTATACCTGACAAACTATAATAGTTAGAGATTCAAATAAAAGTTCATAAGACTCACCAACTCTTCCTCTTTCCAATGAAGGTATCCCGAGGTCTCTAGGTGGTCCCATCGATGAGTAAGGATGAGTTGAAGACGAGTGGTTTTTCATGTTTTGGCGTGCTGCTCTGAGCACGAGCCACTGGCTACGGCCTTGGCCCAGCCGGCTAGTGTTGGCAGCACTGCCTGGAGTGGTGATTGTAACACTGCCCGTGCGTCCTTGGAAGGAATGCGGAAGATTCCTCTCGTTTTTCCTACTCCTTACTCACCGCCGTGAAAATGAGTCATCACCCAGTTTATGTGGCTCACCCAAGGATTTACCGCCCACTCCATAATGCCTCTATGCCCCGTAAGTGTGTAGGAAAGGAAATATCTCGTTGTTTTTCTGTACTCACTTCTTCCGTAAGGAATATTTCTCCTTTACCTCGCTTTTCTGTTCTCACTTTTTCCTTAAATAATCATATTTCTCCTTTACTATGACACTTAGAAGTGCACTGTACATCACCATTACACATAATTACACTTTGACAAGTAAATGTTGTTGCTCTTTCACGCATTATCATAGAGTATGAGGTAATTATTTGTACTGTAAATCATACTGCTTTGTACTAATCAGGGTTAGAGTGAAAATCATATAAATGTTTCACACAACTAACATTATTTGTACATCACATCACAGATACACTGATGCTCATGTTTGGCACAATCTCCCTGAGTATTGAGTGAAATAATTTATTTATAGTCAAGCAGGTATTGTTCTTTGTGTCCCGTTCACATGTGGTTTTCTTTCAGGTAACACGTAGGCAAACGCAAAGTATTTTGAATAATTTTCAAACCAATATCCAATACACAGTATCAATTTCTGTATTGCACTTACTATAAATAACTTATTTGCACTTGTTGAACTTATTATAAATGACTTACATCTTAGCACTTACTATACTTCACTCATACTATCACACTTTTCACTCATTTATGAAAATACACAAACTTGTGCATTGCTGTACATTATTTACACTTCCCCACACACCTGCTCAGTACTCATGCTCGGAGTAATACTCTGAGAAGCATTTGTGGCATAGGGGGACCTTGCATTCTGCACATTGATACGAGGTCTCTTCGTGCTGGGGGACGGGCAAGTTTGGTTGTGCGGCAGACTTGGCACCGCCTGTATGCCAGACGACCTGCTGCTGTCCTCCCAATCTCCACAATCTTGTGTCGACGGAAATACTCAGCACAGCTGAGCCTGTCCACTGGAGCCGCTGTCCTCCGCCTAGCACCTGTCACCTGAGCAGTTAAATATTGCTCAAGGAGTTCGCATGCAAGCTCTCTCTCAAAATCTCGTAAAGAGAGAGGTTTCCTGACAAGCTTCTTGAACAGTATGAAACTGTTCAGGATGGCGATATCAAGAAGGTGTAAGAACGCCTTCTTGTACCACCTGCAGGACTTACGTAGGCAATCGACCTCACCAATTTGCATGTCCAATTTATCAACCAGCCGCATGTTGATATTGTAATCGTTGACTGCATCTGGCTTTACCATGGGTTCCCTGGTCCTGTAGTCTGTTTTACCAGTATCCTCCAGCACACCCTTATGAACTGTAGACAACATGTTAACCCGTCTCTTGTCATCTCTTGTGCCTGTTGAAATACCTTTCCATCAGCACTTTCATTACTGATGCAGATAATCCATAAGGATCATTGCTAGGTATAATAACATCTGCTGACGAGTAAACTATTACATCCAGCACATATCCAGTTTTACAGTGACAAAGGACAAAGAATTTGAGACCAAATCTGTGAAGCTTTGATGGCACATACTGAATAAATGCAAGCCTGCCCCTGAATAACATAAGCGGCTTGTCAATAACCACTTTTGGAATGGACGGAAAACCCTGTCGTTCGGTGCAGGCCCGTAATTTCGACTGAAATGTAGGAACCTCAGGATTGCCAAGTACCTATCACGGGCCATGTACTTCCCGAAGACAGGTGTGCAAACGAGTTCATCCACCGGTCAATAGTCGTGGAGCACATGTTTTGTTATGTGCACCATCAGCATGGTCAGGGCGAGCCACACAAACATCACCACCTCAACAGGTATCCATTCACGCATGTGCATGTTCTCACTAGCAGGTACGTCCAGCCAATGCACACACATGGCCTGGTGGAAATTTATCTCATCTACCAGGTACCGCATAATTGCAGTCATGAAAATTGCCTTGAATTGACTACTAATAGTCCAAGGCCTGGGAGGAAGTGCATCCTCCTGCACACCTGAACCCTCCTCATCAAATGCCGGTACAGACAGTTCAAAGCCGGCACCACCTTTCCACACAAATGTATCTACTCTACCCATATGTGGTAAAGCAGGCCGTCTGGCAGTTGCACTGCATTTTCCAATCACTCGTGCACGACCACGTGCACGGCCACGGGCATGGGGGAGGGGGGGAGAGGGAGAGGGAGAGGGAGAGGAAGGGGGGGAGGTAGGGGAGTAAGTGGGTGATGACTCACCTGATGCGGAACTTTCCTTAGAAGACGCTCATCGCTGCATATCACCACGTGGCTCCCGTCTAGGCAGTACTACTCCTGAAGGGCTTGGTGTAGGCGATTCTGCCCTTGAAGTGGTAGGCTGAGGTGTGGGGTAGTGGTGGAGGAAGATACGTCGGCGAGCAGACGGGGAGAGTGTGGGGGAAATGGCTCTGCGGCGTTTTTTCTGCAGATGTCTGCCAGGTCCACGGCCACTTTCTCGATCTCCTGGGTCATCAAGCGCCTCCTCATCACCAAAATCATCGCTCTTGTTGGCAGTTTCTTCCTCCTGTAGAAGTCAGAGAGCCCCCTATGGCGTCACAGAGCGAGTAGGGGATGGAGGGTGAGAGAGCTCGCTCTCCATCTGGTAGCTCTCTTTACCCTCGGACGACATACTTTCACTAAATGTCCTAGATGACACAGTTTCGTCTAGTGCACTTCCTATGGCACTATCACTAAGCCCTTTCCCTTGTACAAAGGGCATGACTTTAGCGGGGGTCAATGAGGCGATTGGCCCTTCACGCAGTGGAATGGAATCGGACAACGTCAAGGAAGATGACATGGTTCCTCTCGTTACCACCGCCGAGTACAGACTGAACCGCTCAACCGCGGGGTACCTGTATGGAGTCCCTACCTATCCCCTAGGTATCACAGAAAATGGTCCCACGCTCAAACACTGGCGGGAAGGTGAGTGCAGTATAGCAAAGTCAACCGGGTGGCCCTGTGCGCCCCTGAATCCTGTCGTGCATACACATCAACCGGTGGATAAAGGGTTAAGCAAACTCAATTTCCTCTCCCCCATACTGTGAACGGTATAAATATCACTGGTAGAATACAATTCTTCATGTCTCCAGTTCAAACTCCATACAGCAAATCACTAATATTAAAAGCAATTCTAGTGACACCCATAAATGAGAGAGCAAACAAAATTAATTAAGACTTTATAAATGTGTAAGCAACGAATCAGGCAAAAACAAGTACACACACACACACACACACACACACACACACACACACACTGGTAACACACACACATTATACATAATAAACAGAAAAATATTATATATTCTTACACACGTAACATGCCTACACTTTTTTTTTTTTTTTTTTTTTTTTTTGTGTCCGAAAAGGGGCAAAGGCAAAGGGCCAATTTATTGGGGGCAGTTGCCTATCCCAAGGCCCATTAGTACAACAACAACACCACATGTCACTAAGAAAGAATTTTCCTTTAGGAAAATTCTTCTTTAAGAACGTGACAATCAGCAATGACATTGTCAGCACCCTTAATATGTCTAACATCCAAATGAAACTGCTGAAGGAAAAAACTCCAATGCGTCAATTGCTGATTCTTCATCTTCAAATTATTCAGAAATTTGAGTGGATGATGATCAGGATACTGTATGCAATGACAGTAGGTCCAAATGCAGGGACATATACAGAAAAGTGCTGCAGGGCGAGGATCATAGCTAATATTTCCTTTTTGATAACAGAATAATTATGTTGAGGAACAGAAAACTTCTTACTGAAATAACAAACACGATGCTCTACACCACGATCGTCGTCCTGCATTAACACAGCTCCTGCACCCACATTACTAGCCTCTACAGCAAGTTTAACCTGCCCCATCCCGACGTTTTCTGGGCAGTGGTACGCCCCAGTCCCGACATTTTTGGACCTTTTTTTTTTTTTTGGCTCAAACATCCGCTTTTGGTGAGAAACATCAAAAATTCATAGAGAAATGAGCTCACCTGAGGTTTAAAAATACTTCGATCTAGGTACAAGTACCTCTCTTACCTGACTTCTAACAGGCTGGCACCAAAGAAAACGAGTTCTATGGGAGGGAGTAAACCATTTTATCCACTCATAAACAGTATTTATTTATTTACTTGGTACTAATCATTATATGTAGAACAAGAGAGTATATTGGTTTTCAAACAGTAATATAGGCATTATAAGCATTGTTTCACTCACTAACTCATCACCATTCATGACCTTTTCCCACATTACCTGATCATCATTTCTGACTGTTTCTTCCTCCCTAATGCTATGTAAACTTTGTCCTCCACATTGTCATTGATTTAGGGGAATCACTCTGGCCCTGAATGTCTTTATTGGCCAGGTCACTGGTAACAGGTGAATTGCTTGGGAGACAATGGCGTGCAGGGGGGAGAGGTTATGCGGTATAAGGCACTGTCCCTGCTTGGCATCTTGTAGAGGAATAGAAGAAGGTGTCCCGTACATATACGTTGCCAAAAAATCACTTGCAAAATCACTTGCGAAAATTGAAAATTGTGCAAATTAGGGACCTTTGCAATGTTGCCGCGTTAATCTCACGTCTCTGGGATATGAGTGGCACATCGTGTGAGGACGTGAATTCACGTCTCAGGGACGTGGTGGGTTAAATGTCTTATTAAAGTTTGGTGCAGCCATAACTGGATAATTACATAAGACCTCCTTGGCTGCATCAAAACTATTCTGACACACATCACACCAGACATATTTTCTGTTTTTCTTAAGCATTTCAGTGAAATGGGCCACAATTGTTAGAAACTTCTTCAAAAAACGATGGTAGTAACCAATACTGCCAAGGAATCTCTGAAGCCCATGCCTGTTATGTGGTGCCTTAAAACTCTTTATTGCTTCCACCTTAGAGTCAGGGGGGCACACACAACCATGACCAACCACATATCCAAGATACTGAACTTGTGCACAAACACTCTCACAATTCTTTAAATTTACTACAAGGCGAGCCTTGGAAAGCCTGGAGAGCAAAATACCTACAGTAGTTCTCCTAAGTGGCTTTCCCAATCATTGAAATATAGACTACTGCATCATCTGAAGTATACCACACAATGTTTCCAGCTTACCACTGACAACCATGTTCCATTAATTATATGGAATATTGTGGAGACATTGTTCATATCATACGTCATCACATTACACTGATATGTTTGTCCTTCTACCACAAAACACGAGACTTCCTTAGCCCGTTCAGTCAAAGGCCCTTGCCAGAAGTATATACTTGAGATCTAACCTGGTGATATAACTAGACGAGGTAATGCGATCGATGCAGTCCTCAAGCCCTGGCAATAGGTACGTATCAGTCTTGGTTAGCACGTTCACCCATTTGTAGTCTATGCAAAATCTTGCGTTTGCATCTGGTTTTAGGCTGCAAAGTCACTGGGGAACTCCAGGGACTAACTTTAGGGGGATATAAGCCCATGTCCAACATAGAAATGAGCTCCTGACTCAGCACACCAACAAGCTGAGGACTGACTCAATAAGGGGGCAACTTCACAGGAACGGCATTACACACATCCACGTCATGCTGAATCCAATCAATCTTCCCAGGGGTACTGCTGAATACTTCCTTGTAAGTTGACAAGAGGGCAACCAACTGAAATTCTTGGTCCCAAGGTAGATGTGCTAACTTGGAGTTGACAGTGGACTCCGTCTCATCATTCTTCACCCAGCTACAATCTGGAAACTGGCAGTCCACCTCAAGCAAGTCACTATCTACACCCTCCTCAGCAGCAGCAACAGTAATGGAGACAAGGTGTACGGGAACTGGAGAATCTGGTGCACAATGG
>NC_137066.1:11062842-11097842 GCF_032717465.1 Coenobita brevimanus
AGGTTAGTTTAAATGTATTTTCTTTAATATACTCAGAACTTAATGGTAGTGTTCAGGGCAAGGCAACAACGAAGGCATTCGATTTTGAAAACAGTCAGTCAAAGATCACGGGCGCAGGGCAAGGTTAAATTTCAATGAGCACGTTGGTGTGTCAACAAAGTAAAACATTTTAATCTGATTCGAGATAAACTATGTGGCATGCTTGAGGATCACCCAAAGCTCAAGATAAGGCAAGTAGAAACTGACTCTGTTATAAGACCGATCTGTGACATGACAAAGTCACTGAGGCACGTCAAATGTTAGTGTCACATGGCAAGGTCGGTTCTAACAGTTTTTTGATCCGATTAAGTCAGATTTGGTGGAAATGTTTAGGGTCATGCAAGAATGAAATAATTCGATTTTAAAAGCAATCGGTGAGTGATCAAGGTCACCAAACAAAATAAAATACTCGGCCCTTAGTCCAAATGGTGGGCGCCGGTACTGCATTATTGGAATGCTCATCCGCGTTTCTTCCCTTTTATCTAATACTTTTGTTCCCACCCACTGTATTCCCCCCTACATTGCTCCTTCCTGTTCTGTATGATCCTCATTCCTCCATTTTCTTCATTACCTCTGCCGACGAAGTTCGAGGAGGTTATGTATTCACCTAGGTTTGTCTGTTTGTTTATTTGTCCACACGATATCTCCAGAAGCTCTCAGTGAACTTCAATGAATTTTTATGGAAAGGGTCGGCCATGGACCAAGAAAGAATTGATTAAATTTTGGTGCGGATCCGAATCAGGATCGGGATCCTATGTATCCCGCACAATATCTCCAATAGTTCTCAATGAGCTTCAATAAAATTTTGTGGAAAAGTGGACCATGAGTCAAAGAACAATTTATTAATTTTGGGAGCGGATCCGGATTTTATGTATTCCACACAATATCTCCACGGATCTGGACCCGGATCCGTTTCAATGGCACTGACATTGACGGAGGTATGCGCTCTCTGCATGCATTCTAGTTTCTTCTGCAGCCTACTCAACTTCACCCACCTGCTTATTAACTACTCACACCTGTCACTCCTAGTCTCTCTCTCTCTCTCTCTCTCTCTCTCTCTCTCTCTCTACTTTTCTCTTAATGTTCACAAGCAGCCTCCTTCTCCCTTTCATTCCATTTCATTTATCTCACTTATTTTCTGTATTCTCACCTTTTTTTATTCCGTAAAAACTCCTCTCTCTCTCTCTCTCTCTCTCTCTCTTTCTCTACTTTTCTCTTAATGTTCACAAGCAGCCTCCTTCTCCCTTTCATTCCATTTAATTTATCTCAATCATTTTCTGTATTCTCACCTTTTTTTATTCAGTAAAAACTCCTCTCTGTCTGTCTGTCTGTCTGTCTGTCTGTCTCTCTCTCTCTCTCGTTTGGCAACACCCATTAATTCTGTGTCAATAGCCAATTACACAGCACCTGCTGATCACAAAAGAATACCTACGTTTCCATCGTCAGGAGTTTATGAGCTTCAAAAAATTCATTTTAATTATACTTTCGAGTTAATGAAGGCTATATAACCCTTTATGACTGAAGCTCCTCTTCTTTCCTGAAGTATATCATCTTAAGTACTTGTAATTTCAAAAGGAGTACAAAGACGTACAGAGGAAAGCAATCAGCAACAAATTTTATGGCTCCTCGAGGCAGGTTGTTACACAGAAATCTATCACTAGAAGATTAGGACTGCAAAGAAGGCTCCCGTTCTCCGCTCCCTTCTCCAACCTAAGAAACAAAAAAGCCGAAGCCAGCAGGAAAAGTGATGAGGACCTCCTTGCATCATAGAAAGACTACCATGGAAGTTCCATAAGTAAGGAAAGACTGAACGGAGAACCTACATTCTATACCATTTTAAGTTGCAAGGGAAAAGCAACAATAATCACAAATTATTGCACTGTTGCTGTATTCACTACGATGTGAAAGAACGGAAAACATTCATTTGTTCTCCTATTAATTCTGCCATTTGTTTAGTTGGAGATTCAAAACCAGATACTTATCAAAAAGACTTTTAAATGTTATCACTGAAGTGCAGTCCATCACAATACCCGGCAACTTGTTATCCGTCCACGCCCCGGAGGGGCTCGGGGACGGTTATTTTCACTTGGTTTGTCTGTTTGTTTGTTTGTCTGTCTGTCTGTCTGTCTGGTAACAACTTTACGTGAAAAGCTGGTGAGATAGGCTATGAACGTCTGATCACCTGATTAAATTTTGGGCCAAATTGGGCCAAGGTCCAGGCTGTAGGGCCCCCAAAATGTAAAAATAATAATAATAATAATCAAAGTCATGTTTTCACCATAAATCCTTTCAAATTCGTCATATCGACATGAAATGAAAATCTAAAGGTGCATCTTTCAAACCTGCATCCTATAACATGCCTCATTACATCAAGGGGTTACTCCCCAGTTAGCAGTAGGGAAGTCAGTGTTAGGTGGGTCAGGCCTAAAATTTCAAATGGGCATAAAATCGTCAATTTTCATCCGATTTACGCAAGATTTGGTATGTGACATCTTTGACAAGATATCCTGGTGAGTTTATACGTCAGCATTAAAATGACTGCCGGGGACGGGTCTGCTGTGCCTTGGTACCGCTTCGTGTTCCGTATGTTAACAATGCTGTTGAAGAAAATGCATTTCTTGATTTGGAAACTTTTGCCAATGATTTTATATAAATTATAAATCTAGTGTGACGTATTTATCGACTACCATACTGTCATGCCCTTCACAAATTGTGAATACTTTAATCAGATTTCGTCTAGCCTATGTTAATCTTTCTAAATGTTCCTCATGTGATTTGTTCCTCAATCTAGGTATCATTTTTGCTGTACTGTCTCTAGCATCGCCATATTTTAATCTTAATACGGTAACCAAAACTGAACATACTACTTCAGATGGGGATATGCTAAAAATTGTTCAAGGTAAGGATGAATGTTCTGCCCCTAAGTATAGCCAGTTTGTTTGTGCTTTGACGACTTACTTTTAGATCATTTTATTAGTATTATTCCTTATGTCACGAATCAATTCGCGACATTTCCTTTTTGTGAGAAGCCACGAACTATTAGTGGAAAACTCACTGTGTATCGCTCAGTTAACCGTTTCTCTCTCCATTTCGGGGTATACTTTTCAAATCATTCGTCACCGTTTTCGGGGGTGACCGATTTGATGCACGTCACTAAGTGCGCTACTGAGCGATACTATTGTTTCTTTATCGTTCACCTCTGCTTGCCTAAACCGTTAGCCACGCCTTCTGGTAGCTTGTGCGTCCTGCCTGTACATTATTTGAATTCAGTCTTGTGTTTGCTGTGACGGAGAAAGGTTCTGTGCTCAGAAGTGGAGAGGTCAGCTAGCACCCCAAGCTCCACTAGTACAGTTAATCCCAGTACTCTCACCCCCCACTCCTCGGGTGATACATAGTATTCATCGACTGGTATTTCCTTTGTGTATTTCCTAGTTTTTAAGAGTTTAGTTAAGGTGTTTTTCCTAGGCGTAAGTATTTAGCTATTGCGTGAGTGAGTGAGTGCGTCTCATTTAATTGATTTGAATTGTAATGTTAAATTTATTTTTTGTGATTAATAAATTTAACAGTTCCTTTCTTGAGCTTAATGTAAGTAAACTCTTGTTTCATTTCTCCATAATTAAGCTTATTTCCCATATAGCTCCTAGCTTGCATAAACGTTTGCTTTCATAACTGGTACTTAAGACCAGTCTTGTTGTATTAACTTAAAATCCGTTGTGCCAGGAGTTAATGCATCAGCAAGAACCTGATGTTATTATTATTAGTATTAGTTATTTATTGTCAGGGGTGAATTAACTTTCTCCAGAGGCTAACAGTACAGTAATTCAGCAATTGTGAGTAATTAGTCTCTGCTGTGTACTGTTGAGAAAGTTTTTAAATTCTCGTTCTTAGAGAATCGTTGCACGATTTAGCAAGACAATCATTGTCCCTGCTCTTTAATATTATTGAATATTAATATCAATTTAAATAATATTTAACCATTTATTTCAAAATTACCGTGATATTATAAAAACCCCGTGACAATTGGCGACCTCATTCCAGGATATTAACTCCTAGCTCTAAAGCTATTCACGAGATAGTGCTCACTCATTCATATTTAGGTATTTATCATTAAAGTTTATAGGCACAAGCTTACTGGTGTTTACCCTTAATTTAGCAAGTGAATTTTGCTTTATTAATCAATAGAGTACTTAACTCTAGTTTATTCTTGGTAACGCCACACGATTTTATTCGCTCCTGGGAAGTCGCCGTACCCATTGTGTTTATTATTGAGTCTTCCCAGTCATTTACATTTTTTATTTATTCTTTGCCAGTTAACTGGATAAGACTGGTCACCACTAGCTTGTGTCTGTACTCTTTACTTGTGTTTATTAGTATTCGTCGCTAAGCAGTCAGTACTCAATTTCGGTTTTGCTTAATAAATTAGCGACATGGCTACTACTGTATTTTTACAGGAAGCCAAAGAAATGGGTCTTTCGGACCCAACCGAAATTAAAGAGTATATACTCTCACGGCATAATCAGGAGCAGCAGCGCGAGAATGATGCCCGTGAAGAGCGTAAGATTCAGCGCGAATACGAGCGAGAACAGCGTGAGGAACGCGAAAAGGAGCGCGAAAAAGAGCGAGAACAGCGCGAACACGAGCGAGAACAGCGCGAATACGAGCGTGAACAACGAGACAGAGAACGAGAGCATGAACGTGCCGAGCGAGAAGCACGTGAAAAACACGAATATGAAGTGCTGAAGCTCAAGCGAGATTCCTTGGCTTCAGACACGTCTGCTGCAGTTGGTCCAAGCTCCACGAGCTTTCTCCCTGCACATGTCCTGGCGACCCCACGCATCAAGCTTCCTTCATACAAGGAAAGCGAGCGAATCGAGCCGTACATAGCTCGTTTTGAGGACATGGCAGACTTATATCAACTGGATGAGGCAGCTAAGCGGCTTCAGTTTCTTAGCCTATTTGAGGGCCCTGCCCTCGATATTCTCCACAGAATTCGTGGAGACAATCTCACATATGAGATGATGAAAGCTGCACTCATTAAGGCGTATGGTCTCACAGTAGACGACGCCAAAGTTCAGTTCATGCGAGCTCGTCTCCAAGACAAGGAGACAGCTGTTCAGTTCCTTGATCGTCTCACAGCTTACTTAAATGAGTGGATGGAGAGAGATGAAACTCCTTCCACGCGTGAGGGGATAATTGACCTTATGCTGCGTACACAGCTAGAGAGGTCGTGGCCTGCTGAGCTCATAGCACAGCTTAAGATCTGCCAGGTGAAAGATGCCAGCCAAATGGCAGAGAAGGCTGACGCATTCTTTACTGCATACGGGTATCAAGCTCGTAAGCAAAACACCTGGAGCAGAAAAGATACTGCCAAGTCTGGGAAGCCGTCTCAGACTGAATCCCAGCACCAAGGCCGTTCTCAGAGTAATGGTCAAGGTCCAAGCAAACCGCAGTGGAAGGACCAGGGGCAAAACACTCAGAAACCTGAGTGGAAGAAGTACAAGTACCCTAACCAGCAGCAGTATCAGCCACGCAATCGACCGTCGGGACAAACTTTTTCACCACCAGCTCAAAAGAGGCAGGAAGCGAATGCAGCCTTCATTCCTCAGCAGCAGCCTGGTGGTCACGTCCCTACCAGTGTGGGTACTTCCCCACAGTTCACTAGTCCCACAGTGACAGTGAACCCCCCTCCACAGATGGCCAATGTTCCATGTTCTCCTCAAGGCACAATGTTTGCCGCATCAATTCAGCAGCCTCATGAGTGGCTAGCTGCTTCCTCCACAGGCCCTCCCACAGGTGACAGTACCTTCCTTGTTCAGCCAGGGTTTGTGGGAGGCATTCCTGTGAAGGTCCTGAGAGACAATGGTTCCTCAGGTTGCTCTGTTAAACAGAGTTTAGTTCGGCCTGAGCAGTATACAGGTCGACAGATCCATGCAAAGCTTATTGATGGATCAGTGAGATTGTTCCCTGAGGCATGTATCCAGGTGGCATCTCCATTTTATACTGGTACGACACTTGCAGTTGTCATGCCAGAGCCTCTATTTGACTTTATAGTAGGCAATATTAATGGAGTCAAGGATAGTTGCTCCGATGACGCTACTCAGACTTCGGCTGCTGCGGTAACACGAGCCTTGACTGAGGCTCTAGACTGTCACCCCAGTGATCATTGAATCGCCGCAAGATCTGATGTGTAGTCAACTTGTTGTGCAAGAACAACATTCTGACCCGACACTTGCTACCGTGCGGAGCAAACAAAAGGGTCGAGTGATAAAGTATTCACGGGGAGGTCGAGCCAAGTTCCTTCGTAAACAAGGACGGCTCTACCGTGAGTCACGAACACCCGAGGGCGAGGTTCGACTGCAGTTTGTCGTTCCCGCCAAGTACCGCCTAGCAGTGTTACAATGGGGTCATTGTTCAGCCTCAGGAGGTCACGTGGGCAAAAGGAAGACCCAGGGCCGTATCCGAGCTGACTTTTTCTGGCCAGGGATGGGACGGGACATAGATAGTTTTGTCCGTTCTTGCAGTGTGTGCCAAAGTATCACCACTAATCAAGGACATGCCCTTCCTGTGCCATTTGTAACTACACCTGTAATCTCTGAGTCAGTTGAGAGACAGGGTAGTGGTGAAGTGGGTGCAGACCTGATGTCTTGCCCATTGGCCCCACAGGACACATTATGTCCAGGGCCTGTACATACATATTATGTACCGTAAGTTAAGGGGGAAGTTGAGAGGTGACTTGAGGCTATGGAAGACCCAAGTTTGCACAAGGATTCTCAGCTTCCCGATACTAATATAAGTATTGTAGGTTAAGGGGGAAGTTCGAGAGAGAACTCCGCAGAGGCGACTTGAGGCTGTGGAAGACCCAAGTTTGCACAAGGATTCTCAGCTTCCCGGTACTAATATAAGTATTGTATTGTATGTTAAGGGGGAAGTTCGAGAGAGAACTCCGCAGAGGCGACTTGAGGCTATGGAAGACCCAAGTTTGCACAAGGATTCTCAGCTCCCCGATACTAATATAAGTACTGTAGGTTAAGGG
Organism: Coenobita brevimanus; assembly: GCF_032717465.1. Lineage (NCBI taxonomy): Eukaryota > Metazoa > Arthropoda > Malacostraca > Decapoda > Coenobitidae > Coenobita > Coenobita brevimanus. The sequence goes on from NC_137066.1 coordinate 11,069,915, forward strand.
GGAAGTGAGAACTCTGCAGAGGCGACTTGAGGCTATGGAAGACCCAAGTTTGCACAAGGTTTCTCAGCTCTCCGATATTAATATAAATACTGTAGGTTGAGGCACAGGTTGAGGACCCGTGTGCAGTTCGAGGCTATGGAAGACCCGAGTTTGCACAGGGATTCTCAACTTGCCGACCATAATCGTGTGCTAAAATTAATGGCGACCTCGAGTGTACTTTTCATAGCATGTACTGACTGCTAGCCAGAGAGAGTAATTGTAACATAATAAGAATTTTGTCTCATTGACACTTTTGATGCTCCACCTTAATTGGTTTTGAAGGTTCAGCAATGGGTGTAGCAGTTTTGCTGTGCGGACCAGCTGATCATCTGCCGCACGCTGCTGCCTCTTCTCCTCTGCCTTCGTCGTCGCCATATTATTTACTGTGTCATTTTACACGTAGGTACAGTTACACTACAACTGTCAAACCTACACCGTGTATTACATACACCACGCTACACAACAATTAGTTGTCAGTGTAAATGTAGCGAATTTTCGCTCAGTTTGACCTGAGTACAGGATTTTCACCGTCGTCACGGAGTTTTTCCCTCAAGCTTGCTTCTATTAACGTAAATACGAGGTTTTTTCACTCACTGGCGACTGCGATTTTCTCCTGTAGCAGGATAGCACACACACCACAGTGTGAATCTTGTGTGACTGAGTTAGGATTTATATGTATGTATATTGAAATCATTCTTCTGAAGGAAGAAAGATTTAATTTTCATGGGGCGTAATGTCACGAATCAATTCGCGACATTTCCTTTTTGTGAGAAGCCACGAACTATTAGTGGAAAACTCACTGTGTATCGCTCAGTTAACCGTTTCTCTCTCCATTTCGGGGTATACTTTTCAAATCATTCGTCACCGTTTTCGGGGGTGACCAATTTGATGCACGTCACTAAGTGCGCTACTGAGCGATACTATTGTTTCTTTATCGTTCACCTCTGCTTGCCTAAACCGTTAGCCACGCCTTCTGGTAGCTTGTGCGTCCTGCCTGTACATTATTTGAATTCAGTCTTGTGTTTGCTGTGACGGAGAAAGGTTCTGTGCTCAGAAGTGGAGAGGTCAGCTAGCACCCCAAGCTCCACTAGTACAGTTAATCCCAGTACTCTCACCCCCCACTCCTCGGGTGATACATAGTATTCATCGACTGGTATTTCCTTTGTGTATTTCCTAGTTTTTAAGAGTTTAGTTAAGGTGTTTTTCCTAGGCGTAAGTATTTAGCTATTGCGTGAGTGAGTGAGTGCGTCTCATTTAATTGATTTGAATTGTAACGTTAAATTTATTTTTTGTGATTAATAAATTTAACAGTTCCTTTCTTGAGCTTAATGTAAGTAAACTCTTGTTTCATTTCTCCATAATTAAGCTTATTTCCCATATAGCTCCTAGCTTGCATAAACGTTTGCTTTCATAACTGGTACTTAAGACCAGTCTTGTTGTATTAACTTAAAATCCGTTGTGCCAGGAGTTAATGCATCAGCAAGAACCTGATGTTATTATTATTAGTATTAGTTATTTATTGTCAGGGGTGAATTAACTTTCTCCAGAGGCTAACAGTACAGTAATTCAGCAATTGTGAGTAATTAGTCTCTGCTGTGTACTGTTGAGAAAGTTTTTAAATTCTCGTTCTTAGAGAATCGTTGCACGATTTAGCAAGACAATCATTGTCCCTGCTCTTTAATATTATTGAATATTAATATCAATTTAAATAATATTTAACCATTTATTTCAAAATTACCGTGATATTATAAAAACCCCGTGACACCTTATTTTTCCTGGTTTCCATCTGCGAATTGAGTATCATTAGTAGTACACATGCAGTGTTCGTTTTTACTCACAGAATTCAGTACTTTGCAGCTGTCATTATTAAACTACGCTTGCCATATTCAAGCGCAACTGAACAGGTGATCTAGATAACTTTATATAATCAATCTTTGCTCAGAGATATCTTCTTGGTTACCAATTTTCGTATCATCAGCAAAGATTCTTTACCTCCTTGGCGAGAGGGAAGTCAAAGACAATGTTGAAGAAAGGTCAGGGGAACAAACGCGGGTCGGATCAGTAAACTGAGAATGTTTCATGAAGCAGAGGTTCACACACATGAACCTTATCATATCTCACTCCTGAATTAACAGGTAGAAGCGAGTTTGAATCATATTCGATTAGTATTACTTATTCCCTTCCTGCATTCCTGACTTTCATTTTGTCATTTTGTCTTGTTGTTTTCTTTGCCTCTTTTCCTGTTTGATTTTGTGACTGCCATTCTGTCTTTGCAAATTTATGTCTATGTCTGTGCACTTTTGTTATTCTGAATGTCTATGTTTTTCTTTCTTTCTTTTTTTCTCTGTATTTGTCTTTCAGTCTTTCTTTCCTTCTTTCTGTATGTTTGTCTGTTCTTCTGTACGTCTGCCTTTCGTTAGGTTTGCCATTTTTTTCTATCTACTTCTGCTTATCGTTACGTCTGCATCCTTTTATTTCTTTCATTCTGGGTTTTATCTGTTTATGTTTTTGTCTGCCACTGTAGCTGTTTGGCTGTTTTCAGTCAGTAAACGCTTTACTCTGCCTGTTTCTGTTGGTCTATGCTACTGTCTGCCTGTATTGTCATTTCGTGCTTCAGTCTACCTGCTTCCGTCTGCCCGTGTTTCTGTTCATGTGTGTTTCACTTTGTCCATGTTTTCTGTTTGCTCGTGTTTGTCTGTATTTTTCCTGTTTTAATATCTATTTGTTTGTGTTTGTCTATTTTTTCTGAAGTATCTTCCCGCCCTTTCTGTATGTCGTTTCATTCTTTCCAGTCTGCCTTTCTTTCCTTCTTTACTTTTTTGCCTGTCTTTTTGTATGGCTATATTACTTTATTTTTTCCCGTATTTGCGTCGTATTGTCTTTGTTTCTGTTTGATTTTATTTTTTCACGTCATTGTTTCTTTGTGTTTGTTACTTTCTCTCTTCATTTTTTTTCTGCCTTCGTTGCTCTCTGTCTTTGTATCTCTCCGTCTTTTTTTTTCTTTCGATCTTTGTAACACCAGTACTCGCGATGTGGGAGAAGGTATTCTGTCGAGAGGCCAGTATGCCCGCCCACGCCCTCTTGTGTGTGTGTGTGTGTGTGTGTGTGTGTGTGTGTGTGTGTGTGTTAACAAAATAACCCAAACAGTTTTGATCAGATCTTTGAAAAATTTGGTGGAAATGCTGAAAGTCAGCAAAGCAGTATTCATTTTTACAACAAAAGTTCGGAGGTCAAGGTCACAGGACAAGATTAACATTACATCACTTGGTTCAGTTCAAACTTTGGGGAGGGGCTGAGAAGAAAGTGAGACTAAAGGATTTAATTTTGAGAATACGGCAATCAGTTAAAAGGTAAAGGTCACAGGACAAGATAAAATTTCAATCCGTGCATCTGTGTAGGATGACATAACTAATAGTTTTGATCACATTTGGATCGAACGTGGAGATGTGTTGAGGATCACTCAAGACGTTGATCTAGTTATTTTTCTAGAACGATGGGTCAAAGGTCAAGGTTACATGGGAAGGTCAACTAAAATAGTATTTATATGATGTAACTCTTAAATCTGTGAAAAGTTAAAGGTTAGGAAAAATAGAATCGGATCTGAAAAGAATGAGTAAAAGGTGAAAGTCTCATGGAAAGGTCGAATGTCAAGTTAGCTGGGCAGCCAACTGAAGCTTCTTTTTCTTTATTTTCTTTCTTTTTTTTCTTTTTATCTAATTCCAACGAAAGTTGGTGAAGGGTTATGGGTTCGGCATGAATAAAGTAATTCGTTTTCTATTATGTCGAAGGTGATAATCACAGGACATAAAGTATTTTGTACTTAAACCAGTTGGAGGGCCCTAGTGGTGCACTCTTTGAGTGCGTCTCTCTCTCTCTCTCTCTCTCTCTCTCTCTCTCTCTCTCTCTCCTTTTTGTCCTCCTTTCGGTATTACTTGTCACTGCTTCTTTCTTTGTTTCTCTCTTTGTTTTTTTACCTTTCTCTCTCCATGCGTTTGCTGGTTATTTTCCCTTTATTTATTTATTTATTTCTGCCTGTCTTTCTTATTGCCCTTGGCACTCTATGTGTTTCTCTCTCACCTTTGTTGCTTTCCGTCTTTGTTTCGTTTTCCTTCGTGTATTTCTGTGTAATTTTTAACAGCCGCGAGAGCAGAGCTGGTATTGTTGTCAGTTTCTCCCTGTGTCTGTTAGCACGATAACTTCGCAACCGTACAAGATATCACAAAATTTTACACTTATGTAGGAAGGAAAATAAAATCGATCACGAGTTCGAAACTGGTGAAAGTAGGTCAAAGTTTGTGCATTTGTCTCCACGATAACTTCGCAACCGCTCAAGATATCATCACAAAGTTTTACAGGTGTGTAGTAGGAACGAAAATCTTCTACTGGTGTTGTTTTCAGTTTGTCTGTCTGTCTGCGTGTCTGTTAGCACGATAGCTTCGCAGCCGCTCAAGATATCATCATAAAATTTTGCAGGTGTGTAGTTGGGATGAAAATCTCTTATGGAATCGAAATTGATGAGTGTAGGTGTGTGTGTGTGTGTGTGTGTGTGTGTGTGTGTGTGTGTGTGTGTGTGTGCGTGTGTTAACAAAATAACCGAAACAGTTTTGATCTGATCTTTGAAAAATTTGGTGGAAATGTTGAATGCCAGCAAAGTAGTATTCTTTTTTACAAAAAAAGTTCAGAGGTCAGGGTCACAGGACAAGGTTAACATTACATCATTTGGTCTGTGAGTCTGTTACCAAGATAACTTTGCAACCGCTCAAGAAATCACCACAAAATTTTACAGGTGTGTAGTAGAGATGAACATCTCGTACGAGATCAAGATTGGTGAAAGTAGATCAAGATCGAGGTCATAATCTGAGCCGCGCTAGATATGTATCGGCTCGCGGCTGGTGTGATTCCCCCCTTGGGGGGACCTTTAGTTGTCACTGTCATTGTGCTTTCCTCTCCGTTGCTGTCTGACTTTTGTTTCTTTCCGTCTTTATCCCTTTGCTAAATTCTTTCTCTCTCTCGTTTTGTCTCTGTCTCGCTTTGCTTCCTTCTCCTTTTTTAAACCTGGGCTTTCGAAGCCATTGTATGTGTGTGTGTGTGTGTGTGTGTGTGTATAATATATATATATATATATATATATATATATATATATATATATATATATATATATATATATATATATTTACTTATTTATTTATTTATTTATGCAAGAAAGAAGGAACCAAAGCTCAGGAGCCTGCAAACCGTGCCAGCCAAGAAAAAAACAAAAACAATAGAAAAGAGAGCCAAATTCAAGATCCGTTCATTTCGAGATGCCTGGACACACTGCATTTGAAAGACTGGAGATCATAGGAAGTAGGAAATACAGACAGAGGGAGACAGTTCCAGAGTTGAGCTGTTGCATAAATGAAAGACTGGGAGTAACGGTTAACTCTTGCATTAGAGAGTTGGACAGAAAAGGGATGAGAGTTTGTTTAGGCGGGTGCTACGCGCCCGTTGTAGAGATGGAGGGATGCAAGCAGACAGTTCAGAGGAGCAATGATCACTGAGGTAGCAATAGAAAAGAGATAAAGATGCAACAGTGCGGCGAGGAGACAGAGGCTGAAGGGACCCAGTAAGAGAAGGAGAGCTGATGAGACGAAAAGCCTTTGTCTCCACCCTATTAAGAAGAGCTGTATCTGGGGAGCCTCCCCTCGCATGAAAGTTGTACTCTGCACAGAGGCGAATAAAACCCGTGTATAAAGTTAACAACTGTGCAGGGGTAAAGGAGAGAGAGAGAGAGAGAGAGAGAGAGAGAGAGTTACACACAAACATACACACTTTTCAAAATAACTCTCACTCTAGCTCTGCGAGCACGAGTTTCTATATTTTGTTACAGCTAACCCGCATTCTTAATGTGTGATAAATGTAAGATGTACAATTCTTAACAGAAGGAAAATACTGTGTGAAAAGTTTACGTGAACAATGAAATTCTAATTTTCATCCATCTATCATCCATTTGAGGAGTAGACTGTAGAACCAGTCGAGCAGGGCAGTACTCCCAAGGTGGATGGAAAGCTGATGACAAGGAGAACTGGAGCTCCCATTTCATCAGCCCTTGGGACTAGTTCCTGACCATCCCCCTTTGCTGAAATTTTTCAGTGTCTCAGTAACACAGAGAGTAGGCGAGCATGCTCTCCAATACAAGTTTCTCTAACTATCAACAGTAAACTACATGCACAGTACACACTACACTTCCTTTTCCAAAAGTAAAAAAAAAATTATGGCAGCTCAACACGTCCCCACGGAGTCCCCGGGGGGGGGGGGGCTACAAATGCCCCCACCTTCTGCCCCTCTCCCGGTGACAACTCGAGCTGCCTGGAACCGCTTTCTGACTTACTTCTTCATTTCTTCAACATTCGCGGCTTTTCCTCTAACGTTCGCTCTGTTGAGCACCACCTCTTCTCTTCTAAACCTCACATTCTTTACCTAACTGAGACTCAGCTGTCTGAGGCAACTGACAGCAAACCCTTTTCTGTATCCTCCTACTTTCTCTTTACTCATTTCAAAGCCAAAGGTGGCTGTTGTGTATATATCGATAACGACTTATCTTACTCTCATGTTCCTGAACTCGATTCTTCTGAATTCTCTACACTCTGGCTTCGGCTTTCCTGTCATTCTCTGACTAATTACATCTGTGCTCTTTACTTATCCCCTAATTCTACTGACTATCAAAAATTCTTCGACTATCTTACTTCTACGATGGAACACATTCCATCCACTTCTCCTTTCTCTGAAATCTCCATTCTAGGAGATATCAATGTTCACCACCACCTTTGGCTCTCCTCTCCTTTCACTGATCCATCTGGTGAACAAACCTACATCTTTTCCCTTTAATGACCTACAGTAGAGCAGCTTGTACAGCACCATACCCATATCCCTGACTGCCTTGGAGAGAGAGCTCCAACATACTTGACCTCTTCCTTACAACTAATCCTTCTGCTTAAACTGAAAATCTTTTCTTTCCGTTGGGCTCCTCCGATCACTACCTAATTACCTTAACCTGTCCTATCGCTCTGGTACAGCCTCTGGACCCTCCAAAGAAATGTTGTCTGTGTCACTTTGGAGCTGTGAATTGGGAGGTCATCAGGCAGTACTTCTTTGATTTTCCCCGGAATGATTATTGCTTCCATGGCCGGGAGCCATCTGAATGTGCCTAGGCATTACGGAGGTTATTCTCTCGGGCATGGAGGCATACATTCCTTTCTCATATCCTTTGTGTAATGCAAGAAAGCCTTGGTTTAATAACGCTTGTTCTAATGCTGTCCACAACAAGGAGATGGCCTATAAAATGTACCGGAACCAACCCACCCCTGAATCACACTTTTTTTACGTTTCTGCCCAGAATCGTGCTAAGTCTGTTCTTTGCTCTGCTAAAAGTAATTTCATCCGTAATAAATGCTCTCAACCCTCCAACTCAAATTCTTCCCGCTCCTTCTGGCACCTTGCGAAAAACCTTTTTAACAACTTTACCTCATCATGCTTTCCTCCTCTTCTCTACTCTGATGGTTCTGTAGCTATTTCTTCTCCTGATAAAGCAGATCTCTTCGCTCAGACTTACCTCCAATTCCACCTTAGATGATTCCAGTGCTGTTCCTCCATCACTTCCCCCCTCTGACTTCCTCATGGCTAACACTAACCCGCCGCATCCCGCTGATGTACATATGTGCCCAAATGTTTTGTCACTGTGACTCCAGTTGAAGTATATAAACACGGCTCAATTGCAAAGCCCGTCATTTGCACGTGTCAAATTTCGTGAGTGATTTTTGGTATGTATACACGGGACATGTTCCTCTACCTGATGCCAGGAGGGAACAATGCCTAACCCCGCGTGACCTCCCCCCCCCTGCACGCCATTGTCTTGGCAACTCACCTGTTACCAGTGACCTGGCCAGTAAAGACATGTCGTGCCACAGTATGAAATTCAAGGCCAGAGTGATTCCACAATCGATGACAATGTGGAGGACAAAGTTTACATAGCATTAGAGGAATAAACAGTCAGAAATGATGATCAGGTAATGTCGCCAAAAAACGTGCAGTATGTTGATGTGTTTGGTGAGTGAAGCAACACTTATATTGCTTATATTACTGCATGAAAACCAATATACTCTTGTATTACGTATAAATTCGTACCAAATTAATAAATGAATACCTATTACAAGTGGTTTGGAATAGTTCCCACTTCCATAGAACACATTTTCTCTGGAGCTAGGCCCTATAGAAAACACAGCCAGGTGAGGGCATTGTTACCTGTACCAGCATTTTAGAGCTCATGTGAGTGATTTCTCTATGAATTTTCGATGTTTCTCATAAAAAGTGGAAGTTTTAGCCAAATAAAATAAAACATCTGCCGAGACTGGGGGTCATTGGTTAAAAATCTGCCGGGATGGGACGGGTTAAAGTTTCTTCAGCTGATGTTTTTTCTGCCTCAGCACTAACGAGGCATATGGGCCTGATGGAGTCCCTCATGTTGTCCTCAAGAACTGTGCTTCTGTGCTTACACTCTGCCTAAGTAAACTTTTTCGCCTTTGTCTATCAACTTGTACCTTTCCTTCTTGCTGGAAGTTTGCTCTCATTCAGCCAGTCCCAAAGAAGGGTGGCCAGTCCCAACCCTCTAACTATCGTCCAATTGTTTTCCTGTATCTCAAAAGTCAACTCTTATTAGAAAAATTTTAAAGCATCTTTCCTATCATAACCTTCGTTCTGATCGTCATTATGGGTTCCGTCAGGGACGTTCCACTGGTGATCTTACCTTTCAGACTCCTGGTCATCCTCCTTTCGGGACTTTGGCGAAAGCTTTGCCATTGCACTTGACATCTCAAAGACTTTCGATCGAGTCTGGCATAACTCTTTAATTTCCAAACTGCCCTTTTATGGTTTCTATCCTTCTATCGGTGCCTTCATCTATAGCTTCCTTTCTGGTTGTTCTATAGCCGCTGTTGTAGACGGCCATCGTTCTTCTAGATCTATGAAAAGTGGTGTTCCTCAGGGCTCTGTCCTGTCACCAACTCTCTTCCTTTTATTCATCAGTAACCTTCTAAGCCGTACATCTAACTCTATCCACTCGTATGCTGCTGACCCCGCCCTCCACCTTTTCATTCAGTTCCCACAACGTCCATCTCCGAAGTTACTTCAACAAACAAGGGATGAGGCTATGGCACACCTAATGTCTGACTTGGCTCGTATCTCTCACTGGGGTGAAAATAATCTTGTTGTTTTTAATGCATCAAAGACTCGGTTCTTACAGCTATCAATCCGACAAAATCTTCCACAGGTGTACCCACTAATGTTTAATAATATTCAGCTTAATCTTGCATCATCCTTGAACATGCTTGGGGTTTCATTCACTCGGAACTTATCTTGGAAAGATCATATTGCATCTCTTGTAAAATCTGCTTCCAAGAGATTAGGTGTGCTAAGCCGACTCCCGTTCCTTCTTTACCTCTGCACAATTGTTGACTCCATACACGGGTTTTATCCGCCCCTGTGTGGAGTACAACTCCCATGTGTGGGAAGGCTCTCCACATACAGCTCATCTCAATGGGGTGGAGTAAAAGGCTTTTCGTCTCATCAATTCTCCTCCTCTTTCTGGCTCCCTTTAACCTCTGTCTCTTCGCTGCACTGTTGCATCGTTATTTCTTTTCTATCGCAACTTCAATGGTCACTGCTCCTATGAACTGTCTGCTTGCATCCCTCCACCTCCACGACGGGTGTGTAGCACCCGCCTAGCAGCAAACTCTCATCTCTTCTCTGTCCAACTCTCTAATGCAGGATTAACCGTTACTCCCAGTCCTTCATTTATGCAACAGATCAACTCTGGAACTATCTCCCTCTGTCTGTATTTCCTGCTAGCTATGATCTCCAGTCTATCAAACGCAGTGTGTCCAGGCATTTCGAAATGATCGAATCTTGAATTTGGCTCTCACTTGTATTTTGTTTTTCTCTTGGAATGAACGGTTATTGCGTGCTCGTGGCCTTTGGTTCCTTCTTCCTAGCATAACAAAGATATATATATATATATATATATATATATATATATATATTCTCCATGGGTAGTTTAAGCACCCACCCCTATTTTTAAGGGGACTGACCACTCTTGTCCCTGAGTAGTATCATGCGGCCAATAAATTTCAATTTTTCCTCAAATGATTCACTCTATAGGAACGCCTTAACTCACTAGGTGAGCAGACGTTTGATATGGTTTCCACACAGCATAGTAAACGACTCCGTGGTTTACAGGATACCTTTCGATTTATAACTTTTAATCACCAGAAGGTAACATTGTATCATGTGAGTGGATAGTACGTACCTCTCCATCCCCCCACCACAAATTCCATATTGCACAAGTAAGTAACAGTTTTTGAGTACATTATTTATACTCTACTTTCTTGGCATCAGATACCCCACCCTCTTATCCCTGTTTTGCTCTGCCCATGTAGTCATATAGCTTTCTTACAAAGTGAAAAAGGCGATAATATATGGATATGCGTTTTACTTTCGTCAAAACCATTTATACTGGCGTGAGATGTGTTCCGGTTCAGGTACTTGAATCTCTGTTTTTCCATCTTCTGAACCGGTTGGTGTTCGTACCCTTGGCCTTTCTCCACCTTGTTTTCGATTTCCCCCTCGCCAAGGAGGAAAAGAAGCTTTTGTTCGTGACTGTACATAGGAAGATGAAGGGATTGGACACGGATTTTTTACCATAGATCTATCTATCTATTGCCAGACGCCTCAATCCCGTTTGGGGTGGCCACAAACAAATCGCCTCCAAGTCGCCCTGTCCCCCGCCATTTCACTCCCCTGCTCCCAACTCACACCCCCCTCTCATATACCTCTCCACCCCATCTCTCCATCTCATCCTCGGCCTCCCCTCCCTCTTTCCCCCTCCACCTCACTCACATACACTCTCTTCGTCAGTCTTTCACCCTCCATCCTCTCCACATGGCCAAACCACCTCAGTGTGTTCCTCATAACGCTTCCTATCACATCCACATCAACACCACAACGCTCCTTTATAACCTCATTCGTCAGCCTGTCTCTCCATGCGACTCCACAGGCTCCTCTTAAATAACTCATTTCCACGGCTCTCACTCTTGACTTGTGTCCTTCCAACAACGTCCAAGCTTCACTTCCGTACGTTAGAGTTGGTATCACAATACTGTCATGTAGTAACTTTTTCACTTCCATGCTCACTTCCCTGTTTCTTATCACTGCTTTCAAAGAACCAGCAACCTTTCTTCCCTGCTGTACGCTTTCAAGCACTTCACCCTCCAAACCTCCATCCTTACTCATCACACTACCCAAGTACTTAAACGTACTCACATTTTCCAATTCCTCACCATCCAACCTCGCTGTACATTCACTGACTTCACCTCTCTCAAAGACCATCACTTTACTCTTCCCTACATTCACCTTTATATTCCGTTTCTTACACACTCTCTCAAACTCATCCACCAAGCCTTGCAGCTCCCCTTCGTCCTCACTCAACAACACAGTATCATCTGCAAACAACAGTACAGGGAGTTTCCAAACACTATCCTCTCTCACCAGGGACACTCCAACATCCACTACCCTACCTTGTACCTCTTTTATTACCCCATCCATGTACAGATTGAACAACCATGGAGACATGACACATCCCTGTTTCAACCCAACTTTCAAAGAGAAAAATTCACTTAGTTCACCATCCACACGCACTGCAGCCTTCGCACCATCGTACATACTCTTCACAGCATTCAACAACTTCCCATCTACTCCATATATTCTTAACACTTTTCACAATCCTAGTCTATCCACCCTGTCATATGCTTTCTCCAAATCCATGAAAGCCGCATACAACTTCTTTCCCTTCTCTAGAAACTTTTCCACTAAAGATCTGAGAATGAATATCTGATCTACACAACCTCTTCCCTTCCTAAAGCCTCCCTGTTCTTCTCCAACTAATTTCTCTGTTCTTTCTCTAACTCTGTCAATAAGTATCCTACCATACACTTTTCCTATTATACTAAGAAGACAAATGCCCCTATGATTACCACACACTTCTTTTTCCCCTTTTCCTTTGTACAAGGGAATAATTATACCTGACTTCCAATCCTCCAGGACTCTACCTTCCTCCCAGGCCAATCTGCACATCTTCCACATCCATTCTACTACTATCTCTCCCCCATGCTTCAGCATTTCACCACACACTCCATCAATTCCTGGGGCTTTCCCTGATTTAATTCTTCATTGCTTCCACAACTTCTATCCTACTGATTTCTTCCTGTCCTCTCACCTTCCTCCTTCTCCCAGCCATTCCCCAGCCACTTATACTCGCATTACTTCCATCCTCCACGTTCAACAATTCCTTAAAGTGTTCTCTCCATCTGCTCACTTTTTCTCCCTTCTCCACTAGTAATCTACCATTTTTATCTTTCACTCCCCTGCTAACTTCACTTCCACCCTGTCTTACTCTTTTCACCTCGTTCCAGAACATTTTCTTACAGTCCCTCCACTTTACACTCAAATTCCTTCCAAATTCCTCATCCACTCTCTTCTTACTCTCTCTTACTAATCTTTTCACCTCTCTCTTTCTTTCTACATATAACTCTCTCTTCCGCCTCTCAACTTCTTCCACGCCCCTATTTCTCATCCATTCATTGTATGCTTTCTTCTTTTGTGCCACAGCCCGTTTCACCTCTTCAGTCCACCACGCTGTTCCTTGCACCCCCCTCCGTCTTCTCTTCCTTCCACACACCACATCACATGCTGCACATATTTCTTCTGTAAATATTCTACACACACCTTCCACGTCCCCCATCTGCTCCAATTCATATTTGCCCAATCGTTCCTCCACCATAGATACAGATGAAAAATAAAAGTGGTAGTGGTGGTGGTGGAGAGGGGGCGGGGCACTAGGAGTTCTAGCCATCCCGCCATTACTAGTATATTCTCCTCTTGCAGAAACTAGCAGGCATACTGATGGTGTTAATATCCTATTAATTCAGATTAAAAGAACTTTGTGGGGTTTCATGTACCGATTCTAGCAATATGCAGTTTAAGATTTTCTTGCCTTGTTTTATTAACTTTTTGGGGCTTCGAGGAAGGTTATGATTTCGTCTTCTCTTCTGTCTTGGTGATAATAAATTTGCTGAGTTAATTTCTTTGCCCAGAGACAGTTTTTAATTTCAATGTTCCACCATCTTCGTTTCAAATTATTGCAGGCTGCCTATTGTACATCGGTAGATATATTTTGACTGCTTTATTTTCACATTCTGTGCCATGGACATTTGTTATTTGAATAATTAATTGTCTTCAGTTTTTAAAAGTCAGCTCCTTTATACTGTGGAATTATCTCATAATTGGTATATACACTATTAACACTGAAATTAAGGTTAAATGCGACTGTAACGATTTAATCTCTTGTGTTAACATTATCAATTATGTTTTTTTTGATAAAGCCAATGCAAGATCCAAGATAATCCTCCATGTATTGGCTGCTCCACGAAACAATGTAGTGAGCTTTCCACAAATTACTGTACAAATGAAGCCACGTGTGTGTGGACCAAGTCTAACTTCTTATGCAATGGAGAAATTAACATTTTTTAAAAGTATAGTATTGTGGATGCAACACATATTTCAGAAATTAGTTAATACAGTTTACTGTCAGTTTTCACAACTGAGCTTGTCGTCCATAGATTAAGCCTATCATTATCTTACTGTGTTATTTTTTTTTAACCTGGACATATCCATTATTTTAATATTATCAATGGGTGGTTCTGAAATTAGTAGTGGATAATGATGATAGAGATCCTTTTTCGTATATATATATAGCAGTAAACCGCTTCCCCTTCTCCTATTTCAGTCACTACTTGTACTATGGCCAGACAAATTAGGTTCTGCTGTAAAATCTCTTTGTTCATCATTTTGCCATAATTCAGTAATGCAAGTTATTTCAAAGTTATCGACAAAAATCTGAGTTTCTATTTCGATAACTTATTTTGCAAACTATTCACACTTATAAGAAAAACTTTAACACGTCCTTTTCTCAGACACAGGAAATCAGGAATGTCTGTCCTTCCTTGATTGCAGTTTGTGTTAACCCCCACTTCCCCTGAGTGCTGTGCATTTTTTTTTCCTCAGAGAGAATGTATAGCCTCCCGACGAGACGAGCAAGGCGTACAGACTCACCTGTAATCAAATGGAAGCTGTTCCCTGCAAACAAGGTCAGATGTTGATAAAAGTCATTCGAAGTGTTCACATATTCCACATCTTCCTCAAAACAAAGACTCATTAATCAATTATTTAAACCGAAGGCCTTATTGTAGAATGCCATCTGAGCACTAATCCTAGAAAGTACCCTTGATATCAGTATGTTGCTCTTGTTCCTGCAATACCGGATCATCTTGACCCACCCAGACAGTCCCTCTGATTTGGTCCCTACCATATCGGTCATATATGCATGATCAAAATGTGTATTATCAGTCAAACGGTTGGGAATTTCATCCAAAGCCTCGCTCATGGGAATTCCAGCATCTGGTATACAAAAACTTTTTTCTTTACCCGGCGCCCTAGCACAAAACTCTACCAGATGACTTCAGATGAGAGGGCTGTATTCTCACGTGGTTAGGAAGTTTAATAACACCTCTGCCTCTCTGATTTATTACTGATTCTGCTCCGTTACTCTATTCTTGTAATTCATACAATATATGTCTATAATAAGAAGATATAAGACGCGGAAAAGAAGATGCAAATAGGTAGTCTGGATAATAGGTCGTTAAGGAGGAGGTGTTTGGGGGTCTCCTTACCTGACGAGAATACAGGCCAGAGTCTCCTATCATCTGCGCCCCATAAGGCTCCTCCTCAAAATCCGTAATAATCTAAAATATGTTGTAGGTTGTCATGGGTAAGAATGTCCTTTCTTAAGTACTCTCACTTCAGTCGGCATTTGTTGAAATTTCTGCAAAGAAACATAATGGTGCTTAAGATGGCTTTGATGGGCATCTGAAGAGGAAAACTTGGGTGACTCTCCTCAGTACTTCAGCTAATGTTGCCAGCAGTAAACTCCTTTAGTCAGTCAATCTTGCATGTAAGAGTCTCAGTTTTGTTAGTGGCCTCGGTCAGTCTCTTTACCAGACAGTGTTAGTGTTTACACATTCTGAAAACAAGAGGACTGACGGTTAGTGAAACGACTTCTCAATAAGTAACAGGAGAATGAGGAGTAGGTGACCTTCTTATTCTGGAATTAAGTACAAGACTGAAATGAATTAAAATCTATAGGTAGGTAACCAGCTAGGAATAAAAAGTGATGCTGGTCAAGTGTAAGTGGCTGACAGATATGCAACCTGAAGAATTATTATTATTATTTTTTAAGTACAGAAGCAAAATTATTGATGAATGTCTTTGGGGGAACATGTTCAAGTTTAATTCCCAGCAAAACAAGGGATATGAAAAACTTGCCATAGCTATCTTAGGATAGTTTTGTATATAAATATCACAAAAAAAAAAAAAAAAACGAGAATAGGAAAGTAAAAAACAGCAGTTTTGTTATGAATGTTATATAAAAGATATCCAATACCAAAATTTGAGAGGACAACAACAGCAAAGTCTGGGCAGACACCTGAAAACAATAACCTATCTCTATAACTTAAATAGAGAAGCAAAACATTAATATGAAAGTTATATTAATGATGTGCAAAATGAAGTTAAACTTAGCAGAGCAATGAATAAATCAAAACAGTGTTAACCTAATACAAGGAAGCCGTGCCTGCAATATACAATCAGTATCTTAGAATAGACTGTACTGTTACCTGTAAGTAGACTGTACTGATACCTGTAAGCAAGACTAATTTCTGTCTTCCAAAGAAAACTCAAGACTAATTTCTATCTCTCAATATACATACATATATATATATATATATATATATATATATATATATATATATATATATATATATATATATATTAGTAATAGTAGTAGTATCAATCAAGAAAGTACTGAAGCACTCACTCAAACATCGGGGTGGAAAGATGCATCAGCGCACTCGGATGAAGCAGTAACAGACACGTGATGGCATGCAACTGCTTATACAAAATGTAAATAAGTTTTTACCAATCAAACACGTAAAACACCCACCCAGATGTAGCCCTAGCACACAGGGGAACAGCACAAAATTTTAATCACGTAATTCACTACGCCACAAGTTTCTTCACACGAAGGCTGTCTGGCAGGGGAATGTATAAGGGATTTACATATTCACAACATGGAAAATATGGTATCTCCTGACGGTAGTTTTCAGCTCTGTGATAGACTCCTCGAACTGGAAAAGTTGTTTACAGCTTTCAGTAATCTGCTTACTGTTAAGATCCTGTCCTCAGTTATATACAATCATCTGAAAATAGAGCAAAAAAAGTAGAAAGTTCCGCCCTTAGGCTGAAGGAGTTACTTCCAGACATCAAACACATTGAAGCATTACGTGCACTTGCTTAAAGAAGCATCAAGAACCCTATGTTTGTTGAATCTCGATGCGATAGACGTGTCTCCCAGTGTTTCATATGCTCCCAGTGATTCAGTAGGGGGGTGTCTCCTAGTTTTTCAGTATGGGCTTGTCTCCCAGTGTTTCAGTATGGGCTTGTCTCCCAGTGTTTCGGTATGGACGTGTCTCCCAGTGTTTCAGCATGGGCGTGTCTCCCAGTGTCTCAGTATGGGCATGTCTCCCAGTGTTTCAATATGGGCAGGTCTCCCAGTGTTTCAGTATGGGCGTGTCTCCTAGTGTTTCAGTAGGGGCGTGTCTCCTAGTGTTTCAGTAGGGGCGTGTCTCCCAGTGTTTCAGTAGGGGCGTGTCTCCCAGTGTTTCAGTAGGGGTGAGTCTCCCAGTGTTTAAGTGTGTCTGAAAATTCTGAGTAACTAGTACTTCAGGCTGATGTTTAATTATGTTACCTTAACGTTCATATGCTCACAATGATGCATTTTCAACTGCTTGGTATTAGCTGAAGAAGACCCTAATAAATAAATAAATACGACAGGAAATACACACAGCCTCATCGCCGAGAAGCACTAAACTGTAAACATTATTCACAAGATTTTCAAACACACAAAAACGCTCCCACCTTCCCATGTCACCACTATCATCCACCGTCCATACCAAGTCCATGGTAGGCCTGAGCCATCCATGGAGTAAAAAACAAAACGAACTATCGAACGGAGTTTTGGTGTCCTCTAACCAAGGAAACCAATTAGTACGTCGCGTGGTATCCATATATCTAACAAATGGACGCCTGGTGGTCTAGCGGTTTAAATTGCTTCAACCATGTATGGTCCATTAGGGCTTACATGGGGGGATTGGTTAGACGTTGGTATTAACGCCACTCGAGGAAGGGCGACTGGTCAATCTCCCCTTAAATTTCTGTACTGCAAAACATAGCCTGGTTCCTGACGGGCAAAACAGGATGAGGCAAGAGAGCAGTTTTGGGTACGGTCTTTATCGATCCACTTCATTTTACGAGTCGTTAAGTATTGGAATTGGCTGCCTCTGGCCATTTGCGCTACTTGAGAGAGAGAGAGAGAGAGAGAGAGAGAGAGAGAGAGAGAGAGAGAGAGAGAGAGAGACAGACAGACAGACAGACAAACAGACAGACAGACAATGTGGAGCAAATTTACTCATTAAGGCCGCCATTCCAAGGGTTTATTAGCAAACTTCTGCTTGCGCTCCAAGTCCCACTCCCTTTCTCACTCTTGCTTTCTCTCTCTCTCTCTCTCTCTCTCTCTCTCTCTCTCTCTCTCTCTCTCAGGCTTACAAGCTTCCTCACTCTCCTCGCAATGATTTTCAAACTTTCAGGTCTTTAGTAAGTATTTATATAGTGTATCGGCAGGTTTGCACATACCTCACATTAGTGGGCAAGTCTCCTACACTCGTCCAAGCTGTGTTTTACCGCTTCTGAATGGCAGCTGATCCGTTGGGCCGAGGAACACCATTTTCTGTTGCTGGATAAGTGACTTGCCCCACCCTGTGCATTACCCGTGGGTACCAGGTGTGGATGGCTTATTGAGTATTATGCGAAAATGCATCTGGAAATTGTATTGCAAGTCGCTGTGTTTGCGAGTGAGGGAGTATGTATGTATGTATGTATCATCAAGGGAACCTAGACAGTTCGGAAGAATATGAGAACACAAGAAAGGATAATCTACTGCATTCTCAATCTGTCCAAGCCTCAGGAAGAATGAATACAGGTCAGGAGAACTGGTAGACGTACACGCTACCCACCTGACCACCGAAGGCTCCATCTTCTTCAACAACTTGGTCGTGACATTCTAAATGTGGGGGAGTCTATGGTGCATTGGTTAACGCAGCCACTTACCTGCTTGAAGACTCGAGTTTGATTCACGGTCGGGTTAAACTGTTGGATTCAGTTTGTTTCCCCGCATTTACTTGTTTATCAGCAGTAGTAGTTGTATCAGTAGCTGCAACTCCAGATCTGATATGTGAACCAAGTGTACTTCAGATTTAAGTTGCCCCTCTGCAATCCACCATCCTCCCCATGGGGAATAAGGAAGTAGCTGGGGGAAGTTTGTATAACCAAGCAGTGGAGCCATCTACTTATATGAGAGCCACCACATGAAGGCGTCACTCTCCAGTACCTGTCCAGCTGTACAAATAGAGACCTGGATGTAATGCGACAACTGCAGATCGTAATCGAGGTGAAGACTTGGACTTGGGAAAATTGTGTTTCTACTTTATTGAGCCTCCAGCAATCAATAAGTATAAATCTGCTCTCTCTCTCTCTCTCTCTCTCTCTCTCTCTCTCTCTCTCATCTTAGCTTTGGACTTGTTTACCACATGTCTCTTCCTCTACTTTCTTCATCACTTCACGCCTCTGCACTTTACTCCACCTTTCCCTCTCCTGGCTCCCTCTCCTCTCTCGGTGTCTCCACACCTCTTGGCACTTTTCATCACTTTGTCATCTGTCTCCCATTCCTGTCCCCTCTAAGTCTATATTCAGTCTCCCCTTCTTCCCCAGTTTGTATCCCCCTCCTCTACCTGTGTTCTTCCATCACGTCTCCACACCTCCACTTCTGAATCCCTTCCACTTCCAACACATGCATCTTTTCCGTTTCTGTCAACGCATGCGACAATACATTTCTTTTTTTTTAATTTCTGTCTTCTCCTGCCCTTCGCACACTTCTCTCCCCTCCCTCTTCCGCTCCACTCTTTATCGTCTCTCATTCTCTCCATTTGTGATCGCCAGACTCTCTGCTTCGTTTCATATGGCTGAAGTTACACAGAAATGATGCAAATGAAAATCGAAAAAAAATTATAGCTATTGGATTTGAATGTACTAATAAAGTAAATATAACATGAAGTATTAATACTAAGAATGCATATTGACACAGACTGACATAGGAAGATAAAAGACTGAGTGATGAACTGAAACCAAGTTTGTTGAAAGTTAAAGTTCTGGTAGCTATCATCATTTTCATCATCGTCATCACTTCTTCCCCTCTTCCTCCTTCTAACCTGAATCTCACTTAATAGATGAGATAAGGTGGTAGAATCTGGAAACAAAGAAAGAGAAAGCACTGATATGGGAGTACTGTTAAACAGCCTGAACTGTGAATTATATTTTTTGATGCAAGAAAGAAGGAACCATATGCCAGGAGCCCGCAAGATCGTTCTTTCCAAGAAAAAACAAAAACATGGTAACAGAGAGCCAAATTCAAGATTCGCTCATTTCGAGGTGCTGGAGAAACTGCGTTTGAAAGACTGGAGATCATAAGCAGGATATACATACAGAGGGAGACAGTTCCAGAATTGACCTTTTGCATACATGATGGACTGGGTGTAACGGTTAACTCTTGCATTAGAGAGTTGGACAGAAAAGGTGTTAGAATTTGTTGCTACACGGGTGTTACGCCTCCGCCGTAATAGTGGAGGGATGCAAGCAAACAGTTTAGAGGAGCAGTGGCCATTGAAGTAGCGACAGAAAAGAGATAAAGAAGGTGCAATGCGGTGAAGAGACAGGGGTTGAAGGGAGCCACTAAGCAGAGGAGAGTTAATGAGACGAAAAGCCTTCGACTCCTCCTTGTTGAGAAGAGCTGTATGCGGCGAGCCTCCTCACACATGAAAGTTGTACTTTACGCATGGGCGAATAAAACCCATGTATAAAGTCAACAACTGTGCAGGGGTAAATAAGGCACCGGTTCGGTTTAGAACATCTAATCTCTTGAAAGCATATTTTATAAAAGAGATAATATAATCTTTCCATGATAAATTCCTAGAGAACACCCCATTTATGAATAAGGTGATGCAGGATTGAGTTGGTTACTGTTAAAAATTAGAGGATACTCTTGCGGAAGATTTTGATGAGTTGAAAGAGGTAAGAACTGAGTTTTTGATGCATCAAAATAATAAGATTACTTTTAGCTCAATCAAAGATATGAGCCAAGTCAGACACTGGGCATGCCATAGCCTCATCCCTTGTTTGTTGAAGTAACTGCTGAGATGGACGCTGCGGGATACGAATGGAAAGGTGAAGGGTGGAGTCATCAGCATATGAGCGGATAGGGTTAGATGAACAGCTTAGAAAGTCATTAATGAACAACAGGAAGAGAGTTGGTGATAGGGCAGAGACCTGCGAAACACCACTGTTGATAGCTGTGGAAGGATGGTGGCCATGTACAACAGCAGCTATAGAACGACCAGAAAGGAAGCTGGAGGTGAAGGCACGGATGGGAGGGAGCATAGAAACAGTAAGAGGGCAGTTTGGAAATTAAAGATTTATGCCAGAATCGATCGAAAGCCATTGAGATGTAGAGTGCAATGGGGAAACTTTCGCCAAAGTCCCGAAAGGAGGATGGCCAGGAGTCTGAAAGATAGGTGAGAAGATTGCCAGTGGAGCATCCCTGGTGGAATCCACACTGACGATCTGGAAGTAGGTTGTGTTAGGAAAGGTGCCTTAAAATTTTTTTCTTTAAGAACAGACTCAAAAATTTTTGAAATGCAGGATATTAAAGCAATCAGGCGATAGTTAGAGGGCAGGGAATAGTCACCTTTCTTTAGGACAGGCTGAATGAGAGCAAATTTCAAGCAAGAAGGAAAGGTACAAATAGACAAGAGTGAAAGAGTTTTCTAATCAGGGTGTATGCACAGACGCACGGTTTTTGAGGACAACCTGAGGGATCCCATCAGGCCCATATGCCTTGTTTATGGTGAGGCCAGTGATGCCAGAAAAAACATCAATGGAAGAAATTTTAATGTTAGCCACGAGGAAGTCAGAGGGGGGAAATGCTGGAGGAACAGCACATGAATCGTCCATGGTAAAACTGGAGGAGAAAGTCTGAGCAAAGAGTTGCGCTTTATCAGTAGAAGAAATAGGAATAGAGCCATCAGAGTGGTAAAGAAGTGGGAAGGATGATGAAGTAAAGTTGTTAGAAAGGTTTTCGGCAAGGTGCCTGAAGGTGCAGGAAGCATTTGAGTTGGAGAGTGAAGAGCATTTAGTACGAATGATTTTTTTTTTTTTTTTTTTTTTTTTTTTTTAGCAGAGCAAAGAACTGATTCAGCATGATTTTGGGCAGAAACATAAAAGAGATGAGATTTTGGGGTAAGTTGGCTCCAGTACCTTTGTAGGCCTTTTCCTTGTTGTGGACAGCATTAGACCACACGTGATTAATCCAATTTTTTTTTTTTTGCATTACTCACAGGATATGAGAAAGGAAACTATGTTTCCATGCCCAACAGAATAATCTCTGTAATGTGCAAGGCATACTCAGATGGCTTGCGGTCATGGAAGCGATAATCATTCCAGGAAAAATCAAAGAAGTACTGCCTGAGAGCCTCCCAATCAGCAACTCCAAAGTGCCACAGCCACAGCTTCTTGAGAGGGTCCAAAGACCTTACTAGAACGATAGGACAAGTTACGTTGATAAGGTTGTGATTGTAGGAACCCAACTGAGAGAAAAGATTAACAGCATAAGCAAAGGCCTAGATGTAAGGAAAATGTCAGGTATGTTGGAACTCTCTCCAGGCAGTCTTGGATATGGGTAAGGAACTGTACAACGATAGAAGAAGATGTAGGCTTGTTCACCAGGTGGACCAGTGAAAAGTTGAGGAGAGCTAAAGGTGGTGGTGAACATTGAAATCACCTAGAATTGAGATTTCAGAGAATGGGGAAAATGGTAGGATGTGTTCCATATTTCAGGTAAGACAGTCGAAGGATTATTCATAGTCAGTAGAATTAGGGGATAAGCAAACAGTACAGATAAATTTAGTCAGTGAATGACAAGATACCCGAAGCCAGAGGGTAGATAATTCTGAAAATTAAAATTCAGGAATATCACCCAGTTCACACGTTATTCAAGCTTTCGAAATTCTGACCATCTGATAAACAAAGCCATTTGTACACTTGTTTTCCGTACCATTTCATTATCAAATACGTTTCAATCACTCCTGTGGGATAACAACAATTCCTTAATCTATGCATCTCTATATCTTTATTCAACATCTTAATTCCTTAAATACTTCGTTAAAAAACGTGCAGTCCTTTTCGTATGTATGTACTGCATTCATCATTTTCATTTGTCAATTCTCTTGCTACCTCATCTATCTTGCCGCGCATTCTTATCCACATTTTCAACATGTTCACTGATCTTCGCCAACTATATCTCTTCTCATCTTCAAACTTACTCCCTTTTCACCACAGTATTTGTACTCATTCTATCTTCTTGATCATACCGTATAAGTACATTGTCACCTACCCTTTCAGCACTGGGCTTCCTTCCTGCCCATCTAACACAGATCGCTGTTTCTTATTCTATCCAATCCACACAAATCACACTATCCTTTTCAGTATAACTTAAGTCACATTTTGTTCCTGCTTGCTTTGAATTTTTGGAAAGAACGTGGTTGAATATTGTCTTCCCTAGCCCATTTTTAGCTAAGGGCTTCCCATAAGGGAATAAAATCGTCTGGTAGCGGCAGGGTAAGCTGAGAGAGAAAAAAAAAAAAAACAGTGGATAGAAAAGGTTAACGATCACAGTTCCACTGCCCTCACTCATGACCTTTCACACTCATGCCATATGAAAGTCTCACATCGACACGTTAATGTGAGCACTAACACACCTCCAGGCAAGCCTCTTGCGGCCTGCATATTCAGATTATGGTTTCGTATCAAGGCCTCGAAATAGACATCAAATATTGATATGCTCAGGCTCATATGGCTCACTCTCGGATGTATGAAATCATCAGGTACTACATGGAATATAATACTAGAGGTGTCCAGAAACTGGTTAAATGTTGAGAATAACAGACTTTCCGTTGGATTAACAACTCACTCTCACTCACTCACTTTGTGACTCACGGGCCCGATGACGCAACACCGCCTCCACCAAGCCTCTCCAGCGATGTCTGTCTAATGCTGCTTCCCGCCAGTCCAGTAAACCTTGAGTTAGTCTCTGCCAATCTTGGAACACACAGTCTTCCCATCTGTACCGAGGTCATCATATAGGTATTTTATTATTTACTCTCCCAATAATCACTTCTAAGGGGACTCCTGAATCTCTGAACAATGCCCAATCCATCTGAGTCTTCTTGAGGCGGCCATGATCTGTATTGTAGGCTGTCCAGACTCAAGACTCTAGTGTTGCTCTGAATCCCAAACCTATCGCTCCCTCTCTATCAACCTTCATTCACGTCAAAGATAGCCTCTGAGATCTTCCTCAGGACTTCATCCTCAGGGACCTAAAGTCACCCCATCCTTCCCTCAGTCAGGCTTAAAAAATGCAGACGTGCTGAACATTGGGTATATTATAATATCATAGACAGGTAATTTCTTGCTCCTGGAGATATGAAAGTTATTATAAGCGGCTGATAGCAAATACATACATCTAGAACGTGCTGCAATTCTCTCTTTGATGTCCTCTTCAGTTTGCATGTAGAAATACGACGGTACGATAGTTCCCAGGTACTTAAGTTTCTCTGCTGCCTGAAGAATCATTTGCCCCCCTCCCGTGTTACCTGTTGCTACATCATTCCCTGGCACAGACGTTATCTTTATTATTCCACACGACATTCCAGGCCTGTTCCTGCTATTCTCCTAATAACTTCCACCAGCCTTTCCACTCAGATTGTCAACCATAACGTCATTATTATCAGCATAAGCCAGCAAGCCAACCGTCTAATTCCTTACACTACCTTCTCCAACACAGATTTAACAATAATGGCGATAAAATGCACCATGCCTTATTTTGGTAATGATATAAAATATCTGTGTTCTTCCTTTACCATATTTTCTGTGCACTTTTATCAGACTAGCAAGCTTTTGTTGTTGTCCTAGCAACATATTCGTATCAGGATTATTGAAATCCATCAGAGTTTCTCATAACAATGGTTTGTGGACGCTTGGAAAAGTTGTTTGTAAAAAACATTTATGCGAGTTTTTACCACTTCCCAATATTTTCCATCAAAGTTTAAAAAAATCATCTATGAACCTTCCATCACAACACACACACACACACACACACTGTCTCCTAGTTTCTTCCTTCCGTATTACTCTAGTCGTGTCAGGACATTTGTAAATACAGTAAAGTGTATAGTATACACAAATCTCTGATTCCTGCAATCGTGCATTCGTGTTTCCATCCGTGCTAATGTATCGGAATAATGACTGGCTTTACTCAGTGCTCAGAACAGACCTGCAAATGATTAAAAATTCTGAGCAATATATGTCTTCAAACTCCAATAATATATTGGCGCATTATATCAGAGGTAAAACTTCAAACAAAAAGGATATACCTGTACAGAAAAATCATAAAACCTTTCATATAGTAGGCACATATTTACGATAACTGTGGGAGGAGAAAAATATGAAATGTTTTTCCGTACCCTGTGGCTGTCTGTATGACCAGTTATCACTTGTGCACCACCGGTAAATATATATATATATATATATATATATATATATATATATATATATATAAAATAGGCAAAACACTCATTACATGAGCGTAAATATGTGGAAAGTCCAGGGTTCAGTTCCCTGCTAGAGCGTAAAACTTTCCACATTTGTACGCACGCGTAATATGCGCTTATCCGACACGTAGGAAGATGCTTGTTTACTGGCTGGGACAGGGTGAAGCTGTGTCCCATGTCGAGTTGCGTGGGGCTAAGCAAAAAAATATGTACCATCTTATTATTTCACGTTGAAAAATATCCTCCCATAATGGATTTACCTGATTCCTCATAGAATTCAGGTCGTCTGGCTTTTATTACGTCATGGAATAGTGACACAGCGCCTAACTCCTATCTAGGAGTCCCAGGATCAATTTCCGGCTACGGCGTTAAACTCTCTCTCTCTCTCTCTTTATATATAAATATATATATATAGTAATCGTAATCCCTCCACTATCCGATGTAATAAGCCAAAGTGGGCCCTAGCCTCCTGAACTTGTACTTATGGACCCTAACCAACCGTGACTCAGAAAAACACCTAAACAACTCCCTACTGGACATGCATAGCACCTATTTAAGACCTAATTCACACCAATAAGGGACATAGAATAATGAAATAAATGCCAAAGAACCAGAGAATGAGGTTTTAGAGGTGAGTATATACAATATTAAACATTCTGGGTACTTACAAGTCCCTGGCTCCAGCACTAGTTACTTATGGACCCTAACCTAGCCTAACTCAGAAAAACGCCTTCCTACTGGACATGCACAGCACCTAAGAGCCTATTCACACCAATAAGGGACATAAAAGGGTGAAATGAGGTTTGAGAGGTAAGTATGGAAAATACAGTACAGTATGAAACATTCCGGGTATTTACAACAAGTTCCTGGCCATCTCGATGAATAACTTGCCTCCTCTCAGACTCTGATGGTAAAAAGGAGTACCTGAAGCACCTACAGTACACTGTACCTGAAGTCTTGCACTGAACTTAGTCATTTGCACTCATAAATCCATTTTCTATACACTACACACTCTAGCCTAATTTGTGCTCCATTGAACCTTAATGAAATAAGTGTTGCACTCTGCACTTAAGTCTTTGCACTCATAAATCCATTTTCTTAACACTACATACTCTAGTCTAAAATTTGTGCTTCACTGAATGTCAATAAAATCAGTGTTGCACTCTGCACTTAAATCTTTGCACTCAGAATTCTAATATCTTAACACTACGCACTGTTTTATTCACTGCACAATACTGTAAAATTCCCTTGTGATCTAGTGGTGAGTTCTTGCTGTTTATTCATTGTCAGAGTCTGAGAGTAGCTTAGATGCAGGTGGCCTAGGGGTGCGTCGCTGGGATGGACTACCCACTGCAGACGACTCTGAAGAGAGGCGCAAACTCATGTCCAGTGGTGACTCCACCGTGCCTGATGTGCTGGGCTGTGGTTCGGAGGATGAGGGCCTGTCTTGGGGAGGCAATGGTGTGGAACCAGGGCTGGGCACAATGGGGGTCACAGGTCTGAAAAAGCTGTCAATGGTTGATTGACGCAAGGAACGACGATTTTGATGATTAATGATGCGCTGCCTGAAAGCGCGCACTTCCTCCACAAGTCCCAAGGGCCCCATCTCCCTGTTGCAGTCCAGGTGTTCCAGGTAGTCAAGAACGAACTCTACATGTTCCCGGACTGCGCTCAGCTTGGAGATGGCTGGAGTAGTGTCACTCTGAGAGGAATCTGCATCATCGTCACCGTCCTAGTTGGAATCTTCAAGTTGGGTACTGACACCTGCAACTGAAGAAGCAATCTTGATATCAGACATGGTCTGATACCCAGGACTGCCCTCATCATCATCCAACCATTCACGCACTTCATCCACATCAACATTCTCGCCATGCACAAGTAGACGTGATCGAAATCGTCCACGTCAAAAACTAGGAAATAGTGTTCCACATCCATTCCGAAAAGCAGACGAAACCAACCATTTTCTAGAGTCTTGACAGGGACTTTCTTCCATGCACTGGCCCAGTGGTAGAGTGCAGACTTGATGTTGTAGTGGCAAATGTTTTCCAAAGTCAGCTTGCCTTGCTTGTCCCGTCCCTCCCTGTGCTCATCCTCGTCCTCGAGAACAACCATCACCTCATCCAAAAACTTCCTTCGGTACAGCCTCTTCACTGCCATGATCACTCCTTGGTCCATTGGTTGGATGAGAGCAATCGTATTAGGTGGCATGAACATGCACCTAATGCGCCCATTCTCAACCACCAAGTCTTTGTCGCACGGGTGGGCAGGTGCATTATCCAAGAGAAGGAGGGCCTTCACCTGGTCGTGCGGGATTCTCAGAGTCTTCGTCTGGTAATTGATGACCTCTTTGACGAAATGGCGGTGGAGCCAGTCTTTGAAGATCTGGGCAGTGAACCATGCCTTCACAGAACGGTACCAAATGACAGGAAGGATATCCATCACCCTACGAAGACACAGAGGCTACTCTGCACTGCCAACAATAACGGGCTTGAGCTGATGCATGCTGTTAGCATTGGCACAACACAAAGCAGATATCCGTTGCTTGCAGAGCTTGCAGCCAGGTACATGCTTCTCCGTCTCGTTGCCTAGAGTGTTCATTGGCAAAGAGTTATAGAATAAACCAGTTGTGTCAACGTTGTAGACTTGACTGAGAGTGAGGCCCTCCCTGTCGATCAAGCCCTTCACCTTGTGCCAAAACTCCTCTACTCCATCCTCGTTGGCATCCAAAGTTTCACTATGAGACTTACAGTTGGTAAGGCCATGTTGTAACTTGAATGTGAAGAGCCAACCCTTGGATGCCTTGAAGTCTGGGGAGTCGTGAAGCCTTGCGAACTTCTCAGCAGCAGCCTTCAGCTCCATGCCACGTACCAGCACACCAGCAGCACGTTGCTGTCGATACCAAATCAACATGGAGCGGT
>NC_137066.1:11102842-11297842 GCF_032717465.1 Coenobita brevimanus
CTCATACTGCGTGGGAGAGCGTCACTTGCAGACTCGGGTGGAACAGCTACAGCGCAGACTGGATTATTTTCGTCCCGCCTGTGATATAACTTTAGCATGTTGATGTGACATAGTTGCTTGCTCTTTCTACGATCTGGTGTGGCGATGACATAGTTGACATCACTGAGTTTCTTCTCCACGAAATAAGGGCCACTAAACTTGGCTTGAAGAGGTTGCCCATGAACTGGTAGCAGAATCAAAACCTGATCTCCTGGCTGAAAGTGGCGTAACCTGGACTTCTTATCATACCAAGTCTTCATCTTCTCCTGAGCAGCTCCTAAATTCTCTCTCGCCAGCTGTAAAGCAGTGGACAGCCGTTCTTTGAACTTCATCACATACTCCAGCAGGTTGACGTCATCTTCCTCCGACAGCCAGCATTCCTTGAGTAACTTAAGGGGTCCTCTTACTTCATGGCCAAACAGTAGTTCAAAAGGTGAGAAGCCCAGTGATTCATTTGGAGATTCTCTTGCGGCAAACACAACAAATGGAAGACCTTTATCCCAGTCTTTCTGATGTTCCAAACAGTATTTCTTGAGCATCGATTTGAGTGTTTGATGATATCTCTCCAACGCTCCTTGGGTCTGGGGATGGTAAGCTGAAGACGTGATCTGGGTGATGCCCAACTCTTTCAGAGACTGCTTGAAAACATTTGACATGAAATTACTTCCCCGGTCTGACTGTACCTCCTTGGGCAGACCAAACTTTGTGAAGAACCCTAGCATTTCCTTAACTACGTTCTTTGCTGAGATATTTCTAAGTGGAATGGCTTCAGGATAATGAGTAGCCATATCAATCATGGTCAACACATAAGAAAATCCTGAAGAAGTCTTAGGAAGAGGGCCCACAATATCCACCAACACACGGGTGAAAGGCGCCTCAAAAGGAGGAATGGGAACTAGAGGTGCAACCTTTTCGGTCTGATTACACTTCCCCACAACTTGACAGGTGTGACAAGACTTACAATACCAGGAAACATCCCTGAAGATACCTGGCCAGTAGAAGTGTTTCAAAATGCGTGCCACAGTCTTCCTCACTCCAAGGTGTCCTGCCAAACTGGAATCATGAGCCACTCTAATGATATCCTGCCTACAAACATGAGGGATGACAACTTGATGTATAACCTCCCATTCACAGTTGGCTGATGCTGTTTGGGGTCTCCACTTCCTCATAAGTACTCCTGACTTTACATAATAACAAGTAGAAGCACCGGCTGACTCTTCTTCAATGTAAGCAGAGTTAGCTAGACCTTTCAACTCAGGGTCAGCAACCTGCAACTCAACCAACTCTTGACGAGACAAATTATCAACACTACGGGGTACTGCCTCATCTGGTGAGTGGTCCAAATTAGCAAGAAAAGTGTCAGCTAGGATAACATCATCATCATCATTATCCTCTAAATCACCAGTAACTTTAGACTTAGCCCTAGTGACAGCACATGCAGGGAACACATCAGGGACATCACAATCCTGGGACACAGCCACTGGCTCACTAGACAACTGAGGAGCTGGACACACTTGACTTCCACCAATATCATTTCCAAGTAAGAAAGTTACACCTGACATTGGGAGTGTCTCAACCAACCCAACCATAACGGAACCATTAACAAAACCAGACTCTAAATTCACTCTGCACAGAGGGACAGAGAAATAATTATTCCCTACACCTTGTAAGATTACAGTTTCATCAGAGGAATTAACATTAGAGCCTAGAACACTGGTCAGCATAAGGGATTGGCAAGCACCTGTATCACGATATATTTTAACTGATTTTCTGTCATTACTGTCCAGAGGACTGACAAAACCATCAGACGGGAAATTAGCACATGAACTCTTGAGAGTGTCACCCACGTTACTGCTCAAAAGAGGAGCTCCATCATGAGAATTTAAGTTACCCCTCAAAGCAGGTTCAGTTAACTCAGTTAAAGAATTCTGGGAACTCTCAAGAGTGGACACTAGACCAATTGACTGAATATTTAAAGACTCCATTTTGTTCACATCACGCTGTCTCCTGAAACATCTCTCCGTAGTATGACCAAGCTTACTACAATAAGTACATTTACTTTTCTGAAATCTAGAGGTGAAGCTGGTATTTACTTCCTGAGAAACATCATCCTTATTCTCTTTCCTGTTACTTGTACTCTGAGTAGAGGCAACGTACTTACTCTCAGCTTTCCCTTTTTCTCTAGAATATCTCTTGTGAGTGAGAACATACTCATCAGCTAAAACTGCAGCATCAGACAAATTATCTATTCTTTTCTCATCAAGATATAGGCTTACGTCTTTATTAACACACCTTTTGAAGTCCTCCAGCAAAATCATCTGCTTAAATTTGTCAAAATCAGAATCCACATTCTTAGAATTTAACCACTGCTCTAACAGATCTTCTTTGATTTTTGCATACTCAACATGGGATTGCTTATCTTGCTTATAAGTTGTCCTAAATTTTACTCTATAGGCTTCAGGAACAAGCTCATAGGCCTTAAGAATCAAGCTCTTAACTACATCATAATTATCAGATTGATCCTGAGGCAAAGATGCATAAGTTACTTGAGCTTTACCGATGAGAACAGTTTGAAGGAGTACTGGCCAATACTTTTTGGGCCAATTAAAACCTGCAGCTACCTTCTCAAACAACTGAAAATACTTTGTTAAATCAGATTCATTAAAAGGAGGGACAAGTTTAACATTTTTAGCCACATCAAAATCATCAGAGCTAAATGATCCAGTTCCACCTTGTTTCATGCGATACTCATGGTCTGCCTGAATCCTAGCAAGTTCAACTTGTGCGTGAAACTCAGCCTCCTTAGCACGGGCCTCCTGCAGGGCTAGCTGTAACTTAGCTAATTCAATCTGCGTTTGCTCATTTGGAGGAGTTACATGAAACAAGCTTTCATTAATCATGTCAACAATTTGATCTTTAGAATGATGAGAGGGAACAACAATTCCCAATTGTTGAGCAACAAGCTTAAGTTCATTCTTTGTTCTGTTTTCTACATCACACACTGTTTGCACATTTGACAAAAAATCTTTGGCTTCATCAAGTGTAGTAATAGTAGACATCATGAATAAATCACAGTCACAAAATATCAAGCAATATCCTTATGATAATATCCTGAATATCCTGATAAGAGGTCGCCAAATTTATGTTACGGAACAGAGAAAGATAATGTACACTTTAAGTGAGAATGCTAAAAATCACTACTGTCCCGTAAAGTTCCAGGTTCAAAACAAAAGAGTTAGGTAAAATTACAAGTTAAAGTTTAATGCTCAAACTAACAACAAAACATTCAGGACTCATAAGGATAATGTAATGGCAAATAAACAGGTTTAATATATGGTTAACTGCAATAGCCTCTATTAACACGAAATTAGCAAGAGTAAATTTATCTAAGTCAGCCCTGATAAAATGAAAATACACCGGGTAATGCTCAGTTAATGCAAGATAAATTATTACAGATACAAACTATTATAAAAAATGACTGATATAAAACCCCACATCAATCACAAAGACCTCACTAGGCCCAAGAATCAACCTTATGCTAGACAGTACAAGAAAAAATGCAACGACAGTTATACTCAAATTACACACAGCTGCTAGATGTTTGGAGATTTCTTGAGCACTCACAATAATAATATCTGTACAGGGGAGGACAGAGATGTGAACAAAATGAGGAGCAGATCTAAGTGGCAATGATGCAGAGACTGAGCTCATTATATAGGGGCCAGGAGAGCTTGATACAACTTGTAAGAAGGACGCGCAAATGAAGCCATGGGGACAAAGAGCTGAAAATCCCGCTCTGAATAACAGAGAGAACGACTTACTCTACTATAACGGTAGAAGGGGGGGACTGAGGCAGAACACGCTCGTGATCAAACATGCAGCAACTGTGCGTTAAAATTACACAAAGGATGATGAAATCATAGGCTATGTAACAATATATATATATATATATATATATATATATATATATATATATATGTGTGTGTGTGTGTGTGTGTGTGTGTGTGTGTGTGTTAAAAATTTTAGTATTTTTGTGCCCAACCATGCATTGATATTATGGAAATATGTAATGGACAAATTTTTTCCCACTAACATTGTAATGTGTTCTCTATATACGATTATGTATTATGAAATCATGTGGACGCTTGATGGTCTATGGACACGTGGTGATTTAGTGGATTAAAGTCCTCCAAGTGGGTGCAGCACAGAATGATGTAAGTCTGAGGATATACATTTATTTATTATCTTCCATAATGCACTCTGGAACGAACGACTGCCACTCCTTCCTGAAATGCCAGAACTAAGTAGCTTATGTCCGGACCCGTATGCTCCTAATGAGGCATAAAGGATTCAGTGGTAGTCACGGGGTGTTTTATATACGGTACGAACAAGTTTATACTGAAAGTATAAACGACAAAAAAATGAAAGAAAATAAAAAGGGTTTCCACTTACCGACCGCACGAGGGTCATTAACTAGGACTGTCAGTTTTTAGTGTCTTTATCCTCGCCTGGAACACGACCTGCAACACTGGAATTCACAACCAGATTCAGGTGTACGGTAGAGACAACAGGAACAAGAGGACGCAATTGACAACGAAAGCATTCAGCAAATATTCCCACAGTCTACAACATAAAATCGATAGCTTAGTAATCCAGGTCCTTATTCCACTTCTAGGTGTAAACAGATTGAGCTGAATGGTCTCGTTTGGGGGCCTGAAATCGAACCTGATACTTCTCAGCTGTTGACCTGGTGTGTCTCTGATTACACCACCACTGCATCCTACTCCTCTCCCTACCTACACAGCTGCCCCCCTGTTACCTATTTCCCTACTTGCCTACCTACCTGACCCCTACCCACCTTCTTGCCTACATACTTACTTCCCTGTTACATCCCTATATACGTCCCTGCCTACCTACCACACTAGTTACTTCCCTACATTCTTTTCAGCCAACATTTCTTCATGTCTGCCTACTTACCTTGCTACCTTTTTTACTAATCCGACTTCCTACCTACCTCCCTGCCCACCTACATCTGTACCACCCTCCCTGCCATCTCCTTACCTACTGTACCTCCAAGCCAAACTCCTTGCCTGTCTTCGTGCCTGCCGGCCTGCCTCCTTCCCTGTGCACCTACTCTTCTACCTACCCGCTTACCTACCCACTTCCCTGCCTACAGAACTACCTCTTTACCCACCTCACTGCCCGCCTTTACTTGATGAGTTAGTGACACTAGCACACATTTAATAATTTTTAAGGAATATGCCAGTTTTTCGACTGTTGTATCATTAATGTGATGGGGGACTGAATACTACATTTTGAAACCTCTTTCCAGTATACCCTTATAAAAAAAAAAAAAATTTGACCAAAAGGTTGCTGAGTGCGTTGACCTCTCAGCCAAGGGCACACCATCTGTTGGAGAGGATTCTTTTGACACCTCAATCATCAAAATTGGTTCATAGTTGCGGCAGCTAGAGCGCGAGCAGACGGATGGGGGGACGGACGAAGGAAAACTGTCATCCCTGCTTAAGCTCGCTAAAACCCTCCACTGCGTCTGCGGGAATTCTCCATTTCCTGGCCATCTAGCTTGGCACTCTGTGACTTCAATTTTCTCAAAGACCATAACGTACCCATAGCTACATCAATTTTTATATTTCGTTTTTTGCACACATTTCTACACTCATTGACCAAGCTTACGACTATCATTCATCTTTACCTAATAATAAAGTTTCATCAGCAAACAAGAGTACATGTATTTTTCAGATCCTATATATATTACCTCCATAAGGTCACTACAACATCCGATGACCAAGTATGTTTTTTCTTTATGACAGCATCCATATATGTACTAACCCACCGGAAGTATGGCACCTCACTGATTGAGTCCACCAGTCAGATCAATAAAGCAGATGTGCACTGTCTTCATGTGCATTCAGAAAAA
This sequence comes from Coenobita brevimanus, assembly GCF_032717465.1. Taxonomy (NCBI): domain Eukaryota; kingdom Metazoa; phylum Arthropoda; class Malacostraca; order Decapoda; family Coenobitidae; genus Coenobita; species Coenobita brevimanus. Next base: position 11,108,820 of record NC_137066.1, read on the forward strand.
TCATGGAAACTGCATACCCAGTCCTCCGATGTACATGCTGATTTGAAAGAATTATAGTATAACATTATTGCATTATAAAAAAAAAAGCTAGTACTCCAGTGTAAAGCCACATCATCGAAATGGTGGCATATGTGAAGGGGTGATATCCCAGGATATACTCAGTGAGACGTAGTAGTAGTAGTAATAGCAGTATTAGTAGTAGTAGTTGTAGTTGTAATATGTGGTAGTAGTAGTAGTAGTAGTAGTATAGCAGTAGCAACAGTAGCAGCACCTGTAGACGCAGTTAGCAGATGAGATCTCATTCTACAATATGTACTAACATATCAAAGTGATGATAGTATTGTGATACCAATTTTAACATAAGGAAGAGAAGCTTGGTCCTTGTTGGAAGGACACAAGTCACGAGTGAGATCAGTGTGAATGAGTTATCTGAGAGGAGCATGTAGACTTACAAGGAGAGACAAACTGACAAATGAAGAAGTGAAGGAACATTGTGGTGTGGCTGTGGCTGTGAAAGAAAGCATTAGGACAAATACACTGAGGTGGTTTGGCCATGCGGAGAGGATGGAGAACGAGAGACTAATGAGCAGAGTGTACAGTATGTGAGTGAGGTGTAGGGGGGAAGAGGGAGGGGGAGGCCGAGGATGAGATGGAAGGGGGGAAGAGGGACGGGGAGGCCAAGGATGAGATGGAGGGATGAAGTAGAGAGGTATATGAGAGAGGAGTGTGTGAGCTGGGGGAAGGACAGCGAAATGGCAGGGTCAGGGCAACATGGAGGCGATTTGTTTTTGGCCACCCCTGACGGGATTGAGGTGTCTGGCAATAAACAGATAATTGAATGTTTTCCCTCTGTTGTATGCTTATAATGTTTATTCCCGTAGGGAGTTGGTTCTTTACTCTGGGTGGTATAGTGCATCTGAAAAGTGAGGAGAAGGAAAAAGAGGAGCAAAATAATGGATGCAGCTCTGAAGGGACAGTCCGTACAGTCAAAAAACGTCAAAAAACGATATGGCCAGAGATAAGCACTGTGGGCTGCACAAGAAGGAGTAAGGGATGGCGAGGTGTAGTTTAAAGTACAATAAACAAAAAGAATATTTTTCCTGCAAATCTCCCGAAAATATAGGAGACCAGTGCAATAATAGCAATAATGACACAAATAAAATGATTAAAGAAAAAAATTACCATTTATGCTTGTAGGGTTGTGGGTTGTAGAGTGGGCAGAGGGAGCAAGTGTGTGGGATGCTTCTCTCTCTCCCCACCCTCCCAAGGTCAAAAGCAAACACCGATAAGCAGTGACTGTCTGGGAAACCCACTTTCCATCTTTTCTTGACTTTTTGCTTTCTTTTTCTTACACTAACACTTGAGGGGAACAAAATACGTACATCCACTCATGACTGATTCACGTGATGTACTGACCATCTGAAGGGCTTGGATGGTAAAGTCAGTGCCAACATCTCTCAAACTTTCATTCCCTTCCCAAAATTGTTCGCGATTTATTAAAGATCGCACTGCGTCGATGCCACTGGCCACACTACAGTAAAGCACCATTAGAAGCCAGCAGCCATTTAAGGGTTAAATGCTATTTTAATTCTATTTTCAGTCATTTAGTTTGATTATCTATCTATCTATCTATTGCCAGATGCCTCAATTCCGTTTGGGGTGGCCACAAACAAATCGCCTCCAAGTCGCCATGTCCCCCGCCATTTCACTGCCCTGCTCCAAACTCACACCCCCCTCTCTCATATACCTCTCCACCCCATCCTTCCATCTCATCCTCGGCCTCCCCCTCCCTCTCTCTCCCTCCACCTCACTCATATACACTCTCTTCGTCAGTCTTTCACCCTCCATCCTCTCCACATGGCCAAACCACCTCAGTGTATTCCTCATAACGCTTCCTATCACATCCACATCCACACCACAACGTTCCTTTATATCCTCATTCGTCAGCCTGTCTCTCCACGTGACTCCACAGGCTCTTCTTAAATAACTCATTTCCACTGCTCTCACTCTTGACTTGTGTCCTTCCAACAATGTCCAAGCTTCACTTCCGTACGTTAGAGTTGGTATCACAATACTGTCATGTAGTAACTTTTTCACTTCCATGCTCACTTCCCTGTTTCTTATCACTGCTTTCAAGGAACCAGCAACCTTTCTTCCCTGCTGTACCCTTTCAAGCACTTCACCCTCCAAACCTCCATCCTTACTCATCACACTACCCAAGTACTTAAACGTACTCACATTTTCCAATTCCTCACCATCCAACCTCACTGTACATTCACTAACTTCACCTCTCTCAAAGACCATCACTTTACTCTTCCCTACATTCACCTTTAGGTTCCGTTTCTTACACACTCTCTCAAACTCATCCACCAAGCCTTCCAGCTCCCCTTCGTCTTCACTCAACAACACAGTATCATCTGCAAACAACAGTACAGGGAGTTTCCAAACACTATCCTCTCTCACCAGGGCCACTCCAACATCCACTACCCTACCTTGTACCTCTTTTATTACCCCATCCATGAACAGATTGAACAACCATGGAGACATGACACATCCCTGTTTCAAACCAACTTTCAAAGAGAAAAATTCACTTAGTTCACCATCCACACGCACTGCAGCCTTCGCACCATCGTACATACTCTTCACAGCATTCATCAACTTCCCATCTACTCCATATATTCTTAACACTTTCCACAATCCTTGTCTATCCACCCTGTCATATGCTTTCTCCAAATCCATGAAAGCCGCATACAACTTCTTTCCCTTCTCTAGAAACTTTTCCACTAAAGATCTAAGAATGAATATCTGATCTACACAACCTCTTCCCTTCCTAAAGCCTCCCTGTTCTTCTCCAACTAATTTCTCTGTTCTTTCTCTAACTCTGTCTATAAGTATCCTACCATACACTTTTCCTATTATACTAAGAAGACAAATGCCCCTATGATTACCACACACTTCTTTTTCCCCTTTTCCTTTGTACAAGGGAATAATTATATCTGACTTCCAATCCTCCGGGACTCTACCTTCCTCCCAGGCCAATCTGCACATCTTCCACATCCATTCTTCTACTATCTCTCCCCCATGCTTCAGCATTTCACCACACACTCCATCAATTCCTGGGGCTTTCCCCGATTTAACTTTCTTCATTGCTTCCACAACTTCTATCCTACTGATTTCTTCCTGTCTTCTCACCTCCCTCCTTCTCCCAGCCATTCCCCAGTCACTTACACTCGCATTACTACCATCCTCTACGTTCAACAGTTTCTTAAAGTGTTCTCTCCATCTGCTCACTTTTTCTCCCTTCTCCACTAGTAATCTACCATTTTTATCTTTCACTCCCCTGCTAACTTCACTTCCACCCTGTCTTACTCTTTTCACTTCTCTCCAGAACATTTTCTTACAGTCCCTCCACTTTACACTCAAATTCCTTCCAAATTCCTCATCCACTCTCTTCTTACTCTCTCTTACCAATCTTTTCACCTCTCTCTTCCTTTCCACATATAACTCTCTCTTCCGCCTCTCAACTTCTTCCACGCCCCTATTTCTCATCCATTCATTGTATGCTTTCTTCTTTTGTGCCACAGCCTGTTTCACCTCTTCAGCCCACCATGCTGTTCCTTGCACCCCCCTCCGTCTTCTCTTCCTTCCACACACCACATCACATGCTGCACATATTTCTTCTGTAAATATCTTACACATACCTTCCACGTCTCCCATCTGCTCCAGTTCATATTTGTCCAATCGTTCCTCCACTTCTCTCTTATACTCTGCCTTTTTCTCATCCTCTTGTAACCTTTCCACTCTCCTTGCAACTACTCCTTCCTCTCGTCTTTCCCTTCTTCTATTCCTCCATCTTACTTGCATCCTAATTCTGGCCACCACCAAGTAGTGGTCAGAAAGTCCACTCCCAACCTCTATACACTCTTGCATCCTTTACACATCTTCGCATCCTTTCATCCACACACACATAATCAATCATTGCCTTCCTTTCATTCAGTTCACCACCCACCCTTCTCATCACTCGCCATGTATACCTGTGGATCATTTTATGCCTGAAGAGGGTATTGGCTATCACCAACCCCCTCCCAGCACAAATGTCCACTAACGCACTCCCATTCTCATCTATCTCAGCAGGCACACCCCACTCACCAACTATTCCATTCACCTTCACATTCCCAACTTTACCATTCATATCACCAATCAAAAACACTCTCTCATTCCTTCCAAACTTTTCCATGCACACTTCCACATTTGTCCAGAACTCTTCTCTCACTCTTCTAACACGATCTTGCGTTGACGCATACACACACACAATCGCCCACATTTGTATTCCAACTTTCAACTTTACCCACACAATCCTTGACCCAACTGATCCATACTGTCTTATGCTCTTCTTCCATCTTTTACTCACAACTATACACACTCCTTCCTTTGCCCTCTCATTCTCATCTACTCCTGCACATATACCCCATCCATACTCCCATTCTCTCACATTTTCTCCTCTCCATTTTGTTTCAGTTATTCCACATACATCCACTTTCGCATCCTCAAGCACCTGGACAATCTCTCTCTCTTTCACCTCATCATTCGCTCCTCTTACATTCCATGTACTCATTACCAAGTTCTTTGTCCGGTCCTGGGTCGTCATCGTTTGGTCAGTCCTTGTCCGAGGCTTCTTGTTTGTTTTTTTAGTTAGTTGTTTTCCGGGGAGGGGCACTAACCTTATTATTAATTCAAAAATAATAATAATAATAAAAAATAAAAATAAACAAACCTAAGCAAACTTGGTAACAACTTTGAACCTGACAAAACAAAAAATCGCTAACATACACTATGAAATAGCTAAACCTAAATAAATACTTATATTGCTTATTATTATGGTCGAGATACCTTGACTGACAGAACATCATCGACTGCAAATGTGTAATGCCTCTCTAAATTACACGTGGCCTCGGACTCCCCAGGGGGGGGGGGCCATAACTGCCCCCACTTTCCGCCCCTCTCCTGGTGACGACTCGAGCTGCCTGGAACCACTGTCTAACTCTCTTCTTCTTCATTTCTGCAACATTCGCAGTCTTTCCTTTAACTTTCGCTCTGTTGAGCACCACCTCTCCTTCTCTAAACCTCACCTTCTTTTTCTAACTGAGACTCAGCTGTCTGAGGCAATTGACAGCAAACCCTTTTCTGTATCCTCCTACTTTCTCTATACTCATTTCAAAGCCATAGGTGGATGTTGCATATACTGTATGTACGCATCGACCTATCTTGTTCTCGTGTTCCTGAACTCGATTCTTCTGAATTCTCTACACTTTGGCTTCGGTTTTCCTGTCATTCTCTGACTAAATATATCTGTGCTGTTTACTTATCTCCTAATTCTACTGACTATCAAAAATTCTTTGACTACCTTACTTCTACGATGGAACACATTCAATCCATTTCTCCTTTCTCTGCAATCTCCATTCTAGGAGATATCAATGTTCACCACCACCTTTGGCTCTCCTCTCCTTTCATTGATCCACCTGGTGAACTAGCCTACACCTTTTCTATCCTTAATGACCTAGAGCAGCTTGTACAGCACCCTACCCATATCCCTAACTGCACTGGAGAGAGCTCCAACATACTTCACCTCATCCTTACTACTAATCACTCTGCTTACACTGTTAATCTTTTCTGTCTGTTGGGCTCTTCCGATCACAACCTTATCACCTTAACCTGTCCTATCACTCCAGTACGGCATGTGGACCCTCCAAAGAAACGTCGTCTGTGGCACTTTCGAGCTGCGGATTGGGAGGCCATCAGGCAGTACTTCTTTGATTTTCCCTGGAATGATTATTGCTTCCATGGCCGGGAGCCATCTGGGTGTACCTTGCGCATTACGGAGGTTATTCTCTCTGGCATGGAAGCATACATTCCTTTCTCATATCCTCTGACTAATGCAAGAAAGCCTTGGTTTAATCACGCTTGTTCTAATGCTGTCTGCAACAAGAAGAGGGCCTATAAAAGGTACCGGAGCCAACCCACCCCTGAATCACATCTTTTATACGTTTCTCCCCGGAATCGTGCTAAGTCTGTTCTTTGCTCTGCTAAAAATAATTTCATCCATACTAAATGCTCTCAACTATCCAACTCGAATTCTTCCCGCTCCTTCTGGCACCTTGCCAAAAACCTCTCTAACAACTTTACCTCATCATCATTCCCTACTCTTTTCTACTCTGATAGCTCTGTAGCTAATTCTTCTACTGATAAAGCAGATCTCTTCACACAGACTTTCTCCTCCAATTCCACCTTAGATGATTCCAGTGCTGTTCCTCCATCACTTCCACCCTCTGACTTCCTCATGACTGACATTAAAATGTCTTCAGCTGATGTATTCTCTGCCATCACTGGCCTCAATACTAACAAGGCAAATGGGCCTGATGGAGTCCCTCATGTTGTTCTCAAGAACTGTGCTTCTGTGCTTACACCCTGTCTAGGCAAACTCTTTCGCCTTTGTCTATCAGCTTATACCTTTCCTTCTTGCTGGAAGTTTCCTCTCATTCAGCCAGTCCCAAAGAAGGGTGACCATTCCCAACCCTCTAACTATCATCCAATTGCCTTAACATCCTGTATCTCAAAAATTTTTGAGTCAATTTTTAATAGGAAAATTTTAAAGCATCTTTCCTATCACAACCTTCTTTCTGATCGTCAGTATGGGTTCCGTCAGGGACGCTCCACTGGCGATCTTCTCACCTACCTTTCAGACTCCTTGTCATCCTCCTTTCGGGACTTTGGCAAAAGCTTTGCCATTGCACTTGACATCTCAAAGGCTTTCGATCGAGTCTTGCATAAATCTTTAATTTCCAAACTGCCCTCTTACGGTGTCTATCCTTCTATCTGTGCCTTCATCTCTAGCTTTCTTTCTGGTCGTTCTATAGCCACTGTTGTAGACGGCCATCGTTTTCCTCCTAGATCTGTCAACAATGGTGTTCCTCAGGGCTCTGTCCTATCATCAACTCTCTTCTTTTATTCATCAATGACCTTCTAAGCTGTACATCTAACCATATCCATTCATATGCTGATGACTCCACCCTTCACCTATCCATTCGGTTCCCGCAACGTCCATCTCAGCAGTTACTTCAACAAACAAGGGATGAGGCTATGGCACACCTAATGTATGACTTGGCTCGTATCTCTGACTGGGGTAAAAATAATCTGGTTGTTTTTAATGCATCAAAGACTCAGTTCATACACCCATTAACCCGACAAAATATTCCGCAGGTATACCCACTAATGTTTAATAATATTCATCTTAATCCTGCATCATCCTTGAACATGCTTGGGGTTTCATTTACTCGGGACTTATCTTGGGAAGATCATATTACATATCTTGTAAAATCTGCTTCCAAGAGATTAGGTGTGCTAAGCCGACTCCGTTCCTTCTTTACCCCTGCACAATTGTTGACTCTATATAGGGGTTTTATCCGCCCCTGTGTGGAGTACGACTCTCATGTGTGGGAAGGCTCCTCACATACTGGGTACAGCTCTTGTCAATAGGGTGGGGTCAAAGGCTTTTCGTCTTATTAACTCTCCTCCCCTTATTGACTCCCTTAAATCTGTCTCTTCGTCGGAGTGTTGGATTTTTATCTCTTTTCTATCGCTACTTCAATGGTCACTGCTCCTCTGAACTGTCTGCATGCATTCCTCCTCCTCTACGAAGGGTGCATATCACCTGTCTAGCAGCAAACTCTCATCACTTTTATGTCCAACTTTCTAATGCAAGAGTTAACCGTTACTCCCAGTCTTTCAATTATGCAACAGGTCAACTCTGGAACTGTCTCCCTCTGTCTGTATTTCCTGCTTCCTATGTTCTCCAGTCTTTCAAACACAATGTGTCCAGGCATCTCGAAATGATCGGATCTTGAATTTGGCTCTCGTGTATTTTGTTTTTCTCTTGGAAAAAACAATAATTGCGGGCTCACAGCCTTTGGTTCCTTCTTCCTTGCGTAAAAAAAAAAAATCACCTGCTGACTGTCAGTCAGGGCATATATTGTACATTAATGTAGGGGACATCAATGTATGAAAGAGAACCAGAGGAGTCAGGAACTATTCCATATTATGTCAACTGTTGACCCTAATTAAGAAAACTTACACTAGCCAATGTAAAGCATTTATACATTTAAAAGAGAAAAGAACACCATCTACTGAAAGTGTTCAGTGCCTTTCTTTATTGCTCATTTGCTCTCATCAGCTGTTGACTGGCAGGTGAGGCACATGGTTTTATACAGGGGACGTCAAATTAAGAAATAGTCAGTCAAAAGCAGGGACTATTTCAGATGCACCAACTGTCAACTTCAAGTGAATAGTACAGTATAATACATATTTACATTTGATAAAAACCATAACCACATAGTAAAAAAGTTGCATCACTCTGATCAACCCGATCTCCCTCAAGAAAGCCATCAGTTTATCAGTCATACCAATATCCCCATCACCCAGAATGGTGGAAAAGGTGAAGCTGCACTGCAGTAACTTAAAAGTGAAGCACATTCATGAATTAATCATCCCCAGTGCAGGATGTTATGACTGATATATAACACTGCACCACAGATGCCACAGTATGGTGGAATTCGTCTCTCAATAGAGCTTTTCCACGTGACATCACGGGTCATGTGACTTTTGTTTATGACGCCATACTGGACGGCAAATTGTCGGACATCTAGAGAGAAAGAATTGCAGATTCCACAATGGTATTCCACTGTTGTGCCTTCAGAGCTAAGACATGGCAGAAAAGGGGAAGTGGGGTAAACTTCTGCCGGTTTCCAGCCAATGAGGAAAGGCAACAGAAGTGGATAGCTGCCATGAAGAGGGAGAAGTGGCAGCCGACGGCCTACACCCGACTCTGTAACAGACATTTCATATCAGGTGAACCACCCACCACCCCCTCCAACCCCACCCCCATCCCCCTACTGCCACCAAACCATCTCACCCCCACCCCCACCACCTTCCCACTGCCACCCCAACTCCCCCACCACCATCCCCAACCACCCCTCACTCCCACCTCCCAACAACCCCTTACTCCCCACTTTCGAACCTCCCCCCTCACACCACACGTCCCGAACTCCCCTCCACAAGCCCCCCAGCCCCCCACAATATCCCCAACCACCACCCAACCCCCTTCCCCTCCACCCCATACCCATCCCACCCCTTACCACCCATCCCCAAACCTCCCCCATCCCCCAAACCAACCCTAATCCCACCCCCCACCACCACACTACCATTCAAACCCCCACCTTCCCTACACCTCCCCCCCACTCCCACGCCCCCACCCCCCATTCATTCATCAATTACTCGATTCCTAGTCAGTGTACACAATTCCTCCCCCCTTGACCCCACGTCAATAATTTACTGATTACCAAGATGATTTACATGTACTGTATGTCAATTCCAGCTTGATATATTACACATATTTACCTTGAATGATGCCCCGGTGAACTTTCACGGGGTGTTCACCAAACAGTGATAGAGATCGCCATATCTAAGATCTGGTTTTGGTCTCCCATATTTGAAATCGGTGAATTTCTCCCTAGATATGGTGTAAGTATCCAGCCTCACACACATTATCTTGTTCCTGTAGAGATCTTGGTGGTATTAATCCAGATTTCTGCATATATCAGACAGTTCAATTTCTGAGTCCTGTCTGGACAGCCAGGAGTTTGCCATCCAATATGGAGTCGTAAGCAAAACCACGTGATTTCTGTGACGTCACTGGAAAAGGTCTATTTGTGATTTCATGTGGGTTGGCATGGTAGAGTTTGTATGTAATCGTGCCAACATTTCATCCAGGTGACTGGGATGGTTGGCAGCATCCCATTTGCTGAAAAGTGACTTGCAAGTTGGTATACACAGTCTGCCGGTAGCATCCCAGTCTCTGAGGAGTGGCTTGCAAGTCGGTATATTTAGTCTGTTCCACTAACCTTGTCACAGAAGATTTATTGATTTCATTCCAACAAAGAGACTCAACCCTGGATCACAAGGAATATCCCAAGACTCCTTGCATACTATGGCCGACTTTGAAAGTAGGTCAGCCTGCTTAATGCCGTAGATATGACATTGACCAGGCACTCAGATCAGCGAGAAGGACTTGCTTCACGAATGCAATTTGTTAAAAATGCAGCCCTGGATCTTATGAGAATCCATAGTGCATGATACAATTGCCTGAAGGGCTGACTTTGGGTCTGAAAAATGGCAAATGAGTCATGTTAAAAGTGAAGAGCATAGTTTATGTCTTTGTCGATAGCCAAAAGTTCAGAGGTAAACACTGATGTATGACTCAGTAACTAAAATCTGAGGGCAAATTCAGACCACATACTGGCACCCACACATTCGCTCGACTTGGAGCAGTGTATAATTTCTGGGACCCTAAATGATGTACGATGATGTTACAAAACATGAGGTGGACCTCCACCTCTGGTGCCTTGGTCATTGGTGTTAGGAGCCTTGAAATGTCAACGGCAAATTTGGGTGTCTCCCAAGGTGCTACATTTTTAGGCACCAACTTGTTACACACACTGAGGTCCACACCAAGCTCCTGAGTCAGTAAGTGACGTGTATGACAAGTGGCTGATGAACCCCCCTCATAAGATGGTGATACTAATGAAGGAATGTAACACCACATTGCTGATATCACTTTTCCAGGTCATCCGGATACTGTAAGAAAAAATTAGTTGGCCTTAGCAAAGACAGAGGGTTAATACATTCGCCTCCAATTCCATAGGAGCTACAGGTGTACACCTCAAGGCTACAAGACACATTCACAAACATTATTTTATTCTGTAACACAGCCAACCTCCTCAGTGTAGCATCCAATACCGACCCATAAACCTGCGAGCCATAGTACAGCTTAGATCTATTAACCCTTAAACTGCAGGCTTGTTTTGCTTTGACTTGCGGCTCCCGCGGGCATATTCCGCTCCGACAGACTCTCTAAAAATATTTGCCAAAAATCAGTTATTAGTCCTAGAATATTAAAATCACATATACTTATGGCACATACCTTCAGCTTTCTCCTTGGGTGTTTGTTGAGCCTTCGTCGAGTACCGTAGGACTTGTGGAGACCTCTGAAGTTGGGTAATGAAGTGTCCACTTTACACTTCCCGAAAACTCGTAATATGAATACCTATCTATCTATCTATCTATTGCCAGACGCCTCAATCCCGTTTAGGGTGGCCACAAACAAATCGCCTCCAAGTCGCCCTGTCCCCCGCCATTTCACTGCCCTGCTCCCAACTCACATCCCCCTCTCTCATATACCTCTCCACCCCATCCCTCCATCTCATCCTCGGTCTCCCCCTCCCTCTTCCCCCCTCCACCTCACTCACAAACACTCTCTTCGTCAGTCTTTCACCCTCCATCCTCTCCACATGGCCAAACCACCTCAGTGTGTTCCTCATAACGCTTCCTACCACATCCACATCCACACCACAACGCTCCTTTATATGAATACCACAGCCTGATATTATCACTAGAAACACTATTCTATGATTCTCAAATAGTTTGGAAGCCATACTCCCCCCCAAAAAAAAAACTGTGAAAGCAATGAAAATTACGAGGGCGTATGACCATCCCACTTCCGATCGTTCGCCGCTAGTGTTGTCTATTATTAAGAAAAACACTCACAGTTTATATTTCTGTTACTATATAACACATATATATCTGCAGTCTTTATCCATAAGTTTCCTTCAGTAATAGTAGTTTATTGTCACTGTAGGGATTCAATTTCTTTCAGTAAAATACGTAGCATTCACTTTCTCGTCCTGTATACTAGCATTGAGAGTGAATGTCACTTTCACCTTCACTCTCATAACTCATAGTATTCATACATGCTAGAGTGAAACTTTCACTTTCATTACTCCTAGTATATATACTCGTATTCTTATAATACTACTCATTTACATTTCTATTTACGTTCTCTATTTTATTTACATTGTTTACATTTCTATTTTATTTACACTGTGTTATGCACTGTCACTTGAAGTAACTTATAAAACTATTTTCCACTGTTCACTTATATTTACATTCATTGCTTTCACTTGCTGTTTACACATTATTTACACATTATTTACAATTCCACTTGCACTGTTTTACTTAATAAAAAGATTGTAGTCACTCTCTATCAATTGTCAGCCCTTTACCTCTTTCCACACGAGGTTTAGTAGGGGGTAAAGGTCACAGGGCCCTTTGCATGGGGCTAGAAAGCGGCGGAAGTTAGCAGGAGCTAATCAGACATACTCCCACCTTCAAAGACAACAGTGAACTGATAGTAGTGGCCTCCTGCTGCCTGGCTAGGGTGAGTGCAATACTACCAACTTCAGCCCTGTGAGACCTGCTAATATATAGCAATGAAATGATTGGCAGGAAACCAAGATAATACATAATAAATTAGGTAGTTCCAGGTGAATGTAAATATTACTTAGGCTTCTCCCTTCCCTCCTTATATGTATATTTATTACGAAAATAGATTATACGGCATATTTCAAGGGGAAATAAACAGCGAAAATTAGCGAACGAGTGGACGTGAGGTGTTGTCAGGTGATAATTAGCCAATTCTAGGTGTATGGCACTATCACTTACCTTATTTCTTTTTTGTATTAAGTATTTGGTATAAGAATAGGGCATAGGGCTTATTTCAATGGATGAAATCAGTGGAAAATTCCAGGGAAGATTTACTTAGCACAGAATACAGTGTTGTGGCCTGCAATAATTAGGTAGTTCCAGGTTAATGTAAATATCACTTAGGCTTCTCCCTTCCTTTCTTATATATATTTTTATTACGAAAATAGATTATACGGCATATTTCGAGGGGAAATAAACAGTGAAAATTAGCTAACGAGTGCATGTGAGGGGTTGTCAGGTGATAATTAGTCAATTCTAGGTGTATGGCACTCTCACTTACCTTATTTCTTTCTTGTATATATTATTTGGTATAAGAATAGGGCATAGGGCTTATTTCAATGGATGAAATCAGTGAAAAATTCCAGGGAAGATTTACTTAGCATAGCACGGCCAGGCAGGCGAGAGGATAGGGTAATGGAGGGGAGGTAGGGAGGGGAGTCAAGAATGGGGAGAAATGGCTAAATTGTCAACAATGGATGGGAGTACAGATGAGATTAGGAGTGCTGACTAGTGTTGGACATTAGCAGTACTGATAAGTTATACAAGCCACCACTTGAAAGCCAGGACGAATTCAAAGTAACACAGAATCACAAAAATGTCGCCCTGTGGTATGATCCCTTGCTCCCAAGCGTCACGAAAGTGATGCCCCGCGGTTAAGGGGTTAAGGGGCTTATACACCATTAATATTTTCTGTCAGCTCCCCAGGTAATACCCACTAGGTATTAAGGGATATTCAATAGTTTATCACAATGAACAACCAAATTATTAACATGAAATTTAAAGGTTAATCTACAGCCAGAAAAGAGGCCCCTTAAACTGATAAAGTTTTAAAAAGATACTAGCTGATTGTCTAAAGCAAAATGCAAATCAGGGATGTTACAAGTGGTACAAACTACAGCAGCACATTTCAGAATGAAAAATTTAAATCCCCATTGAAAAGCCCATTATTGGTGGATGGAATCAAGGACTGCTTGAATCAACCCAGCCAAAAATTATTCATTATGGTAAGCATACCATAATGCACAATCGTCAGCATACAATGAGTATAAAAGATTCCTCAGGATTGGAGCTGATGATAGAATATCATTGATCATAATACTGAACAATGTGGGACTAAGTACACTTCCCTGAGACATCCCATTTTCTTGGATTTATATATCCGATGTTATATGCTGGGGCAATTTGACAGAGAAAGTTCTGTCCCTTAACCCATCACGTTCTGAGCTATTTCGCACCTCCGACACCCCCCAATCCCGAGGTATTTTCGATTTTTTTTTTTTTGGCTAAAACCTCCACTTTTGGTGAGAAACATCGAAATTTCATAGAGAAATTGCTCACCTGAGGTTTAAAATACTCGATCCAGGTAGCAGTGCCTCCTTACCTGACTGGGTTTTCTAACAGGCTGGCACCAAAGAAAACGAGTTCTATGGGAGGGTAACTATTTTACACCACTCATAAACGGTATTTATTTATTTACTTGGTGCGAAATTATATGTAGTATGAGAGTATATTGGTTTTCAAACAGTAATATAGGCATTATAAGCATTGTTTCACTTGCTAACTCATCACCATACCTGAGCGTCTTTTGCCACATTACCTGATCATCATTTCTGACTGTTTCTTCCTCTAATGCTATGTTAACTTTGTCCTCCACATTGGGGAATCACTCTGGCCCTGAATGTCTTTATTGGCCAGGTCACTGGTAACAGGTGAATTGCCAAGACAATGGCGAGCGGGGGGGAGGGGTAGGTTATGCGGTGTAAGGCACTGTCCCTGTTTGGCATCTTGTAGAGGAATAGAGGAAGGTGTCCCGTGTATATGTACGAAAAATCACACGCAAAAATTGAAAATTGTGCAAATTAGGGACCTTGCAATTGCACGACGTACCAGTACGTCGTCGGGACTGGCAAATGGAAAATGTTGCAACGTACCCATACGTCGACGGGACATCTCAGGTTAAAAAACTGGAAATAAAAATAGGCATAGAGCTTCAGTAGCATACCATGTCACCACATTATGTCATATGAATTTCAGAGAGATTATTAGCAAATCTCTCTGAATGCAATGCTCCAAATTTATGAAATGATCTAGTGAACTTCTGTATTTACAGAAGCCACACTGTTGATCACCTAACAATTCTTGACCCTAAAACAAAAAGAAGCCTATTATTAACCATACGTTCCATGACCTTACACAGACAAGAAGTCAACACAATATGATGAAATGAAGTGGAATTCATAAGATGACCAGCCTGATTACGTATTTTACTTGTCCAAAGTGCCGTGAGTTAGGGAACGTTCAGGATACCCAAAGCTCATTATGCAATGCTAACAGCTTAATCAGTTTGTTCTGATTAAGATGCTTGGTCATACCATACTTGTTTGTATCTGGTACAGGAATGGTGTCTTTACAGAATTTCAAAGTAAGGAGCATAACATTTATTGTAAACTCTTGTTTATACAGGGAGTCTAAGGACTTCTGTGGTAAAGTGCATTATCTGTAGCTCAGTCATGCATTTATGGTCCTGATAATGCAGGTTGTAATTGGCTGAGCTACTCACAAGATAAAATCTCCTGGTGAGGATGTTAGCTACACAGATGTTATCCACTTGTAGAGTGGTGATGGGGATGAGAGGGCTCTTATTTTTTAGTATTTTAATAGTTGACCAGACTTTACTCATTGCAGTAAAACAATTCACTGTGGACACAAAACACCGCCAGGAGTCTTGTTTAGCCATTCAAATTATTCGCCTTGCCTCAGCCCCTGCCTGTTTGTATGCAGTAAAGTTCTCCTTAGTAGGTTGACTATAAAAAATCCTGTATCTCCAACCGTGCTTCCTTAATACCTGTCAGTAATTCAGTGTCCACCAATGAGCTCTATGCTTTGCGGAAACTGGAGAAATTTTGGGAATAGCAGCCTCAGCTATTGTAATATGGAATTGGTTGAATTTTTTACTTTTACATCTATTGTCTCTCCAGATATATATCTACTGTAAATTGGTGATCCTTGAGAAGGATCCTCAATTTGCTTCCCTATAGTTAAATTTTGGAAGTGGAGGGTCCGAAATAATGTCGCATTTATAGGAAAGACATAATAGGGTAAATGATTGCTTCCCAAGGAGTCGTCATAAGGATTCCACGAGAAACCTTGATGTATACCTGGGGAAACCAAAGATAAGCCAATGGCCGAAAAATGATTAGTACGATCATTTGCATGAGTTGCTCTACCATCATGTGGAAAACAGAGGTTGGACTGTCTTCTACTTGCTCCCCATGACCATCAATCCTCAAGCTGCCCTACTGATAGTGGTGGATGTTAAAGTTGACCCAAACTATTTCCACGGAGGTGTTCAAAAAGTGAATTTAATGTGTCACTATCAAAAAGGCCTGTGGTGGACTGTAGGAAGAGGAAATTGATACATGTTATTTAATTTTGCTCTGGATGCGACAACTTCCAGAGCAGAATTTAGAATCACCTCTGTTTGTGGGTGTGATTTGTGTGTGTAAATGGCAACTCCGTGACTGTCATATCTTTTATAGGAGTGGTAGTATTTGAGCTGTGGAGGATCAGGGTGATCCACTAAACGTATCTCCCATAAACCAATTACATCTGGCCTGTGTATACATTGAAAGATTCCTATATTATTTAACTCGCGGCGTCCCGTTGATGTACTTCCACGTCCTCACGTTTTGTCACTGCCAATCCCGTTGACGTACTTCAATGTCCTGCAATTGCAAGGTTCATAATTTCCACAATTTTCAAAATTTGCGTGAGATTTTCGATTCGCCCACGTACCCAAGCCTCCCCTACCTGCCGCCAGGCGGGCAGCGTCCCAGACCCCGCGTGACCTGCGCTCGCCCTTGTCTTGGTCACTCACCTGTTAGCAGTGACCCAGGTCAGCCATGGCACGGAAAGGTCTCTCAGACGACGAAATTGCATCCGCCCTGGAAGCCTTCACTGGAGATAATGATTCTCCACTTGACAATGATGTGGTGGATCGCAATTACGTCCAGCCAGAGGAAGAAATAACAAGCAGTGATGAAGAGGTCCCTTCGCCCTGGAAAAAGCGGTATGTGACACCGTAAGGCAAGGGAAGGCCAGCCTGCACCCCAACCATGTGCACGGCTCTCTCTCCATCCCGAATCTGATGAGGACGATGATGATGATGGCGGCTTAGGATGTGATATCGCCTCGTGGTTGGGTAAGGAGAAAATATCACCCCGAGGATCAGAAGGTGGGGCGAGAAGACATATCAGGTATGGTGCAAGTCTTTTGTCTGGGGAAGTGGAAAGTGGTGTGGTGGGAGTGCTGGGTGAAAGGGAAAGTGGTGTGGTGGGAGCGCGGGGTGAAAGGGAAAGTGGTGTGGCGGGAGTGCGGGGTGAAAGGGAAAGTGGTGTGAGGGAGGCAGCACGAGCACATGGTGCACGTAGGGCTAGGGGAGAGGAGGTGGAGCCACTCCCCAGCACGTCTTTCGCCCCACAATATTCCCAAACTTCCTCCCCACAGCCCCAGGATGTGGGGAAAGGAAGGAAAGGGAAGGGAAAAGGTAAAGGAAAAGGGAGAGGGAAGAGAAGTGCGAGTGATGAAAGGCGCCGCTCTCCACCTCCCCAACCTCCCCCACCACCCTCACCTCCCCACCCTGACGAAGGCGACGATGGGGACGTGGCTGGAGATGGTGGTGTCTCGTGGAACTGGGAAGATGGGAGTAATTTTACTCCCATCATTCACCCTTTCACTGAGGAGTGGCGGTCTGGTTGCACGGCTCCAGGTGTGCATGCGGGTTCCTCTAGGGTGGATTTTTTCCACTTGCTCTTTGGGGAGGCGTTTGTGGGGAGCATAGTGGAACAGACCAACATATTTTCACGAACACAGCGCCGTGAAAGTGAACATTTGGGAACCACGAGCAGGCATTCCCAACAATATGACTATCCCGTGACAATTTCAGAGATGTTCTTATTTTTTGCCCTGGTTCTCTTGATGGGTGTGGTAAGGAAAAACCAAATTCCTCTCTACTGGACAACTGACCCAATGATCCTCACACCTTTCTTTGGAAAGGTGATGAGTCGTAATAGATTTCAGCATATTCTCGGCCGCCTCGACTTTTTTGATGCAGAAGATCCAGCTAATGCAAATAACACAGATAAAATGAGGAGAATTAGGCTGGTATTTGATCATTTACGGGAAATGTTCCGCTCCTCATTTTATCCTTACAGAGACCTCATCATAGACGAGAGTCTTGTGTTGTGGAGAGGCAATATTTCCTTTCGGCAGTACATACCCAGCAAGAGACACCGTTTCGGGTTCAAGATCTTTGTTATGTGTGACTGTAAGACTGGTTATGTGCAAGACATAGTCTTGTACACGGGCGTACAGACAGATATAACAGAAGATCATAGTATAGGACTCTCAGGGGCCGTGGTGAAGACCATGATAGAGGAGTACCTTCATCGTGGTCATGTGTTGTACCTGGACAACTGGTACACTAGCCCTCTTCTCGCTAGGTTCCTCCACCAACACGACACCGGAGTCTGTGGTACAGTAAAGAGAAACCGTCGCCATATGGTCAAGGGAGGAAACTTGACAAGAATGAGGTGGTTTTCTTCCAGGCCAATAACATCCTTGCCACCCTGTGGAACCACAACAGGGAAGTTTGCCTCCTATCAACTGTTCACAGCCCCCTGATGCACCGCACAGACTCCGTGGATCACCGTAGCGAGAGGAGGCGCAACGTCTGGAAACCCGAGTCTGTACTGGACTATAATCTGAACATGAGGCAAGTGGATCAGTCAGACTCAATGATTTCCAATGTTGACTGTGCCAGGACCATGATGAAGTGGTACAAAAAGCTCTTTTTCCACTTGCTCGACATCACGGTCCTGAACGCACACTACCTGCACGCCATGACAACTGGAGTATCAGAGACCTTTGAGGGGTTTGTGAGGGAGCTGGCACGTGAAATAATCGCCAGGCATGCCCAGGACAGACCCACACACCGCACCCGCACCCCCATGGCTGCCCAGACTTCCCTACGCCTCGCAGAACGCCACTATCCTAGCACAATCCCTTCCGACCCAAACCGTTGTAAATCCCAGCCCCGCTGCCATGTATGCAGGCACTCGACAGTCAGACCATCCACTCAGAGAAAAGACACAAGGTACGAGTGTGTCGAGTGCAATGTTGCGTTGTGCCTTCAGCCATGTTTCAAAGAGTACCATAACTTCCTACACTACTGAAACTGTGTGGGATGGCGATATGACGCTCATTATAATGGTAAGGCTAGTCAGTATGTGCTAAGTCTTATATAAAGTTGAAACGGGTGTAATGTTTTCAGGAAAGTAATGCATAAGTTGAGAAATAGTGTAAGTTGAAAGAAGTGATATCAAAACTACACCCACTGTGTAAATCTGCGAAAATATGACGCTCAGTATAACACTCTGGTCAGTAAATATGTGATAGCAAGAATATAAAGTGGAAACGGGTGTAATGTTAGCATGAATGTAACGTATAAGTTGAAAAATAGTGTAAGTTGTAACAATTGATGTCATGAGTACACCCGCTGTGTAAATCTGCGAAAATATTACGCTCAGTAGAACATTCTGGTCAGTAAGTGTGTGATAGGAATGATATAAAGTGGAAAAGGGTGTAATGTTAGTAGTAAGGTAATTTATAAGTTGAATACTAGCGTAAGGTGAAACAAATTATATCGCGATAACACTCACTGTGTAAGTACGCGATAATATGATGCTCAGTAGAATCGTAAGGTCTGAAATTATGTGATATCAATTATATCAAGTGTAAACATGTGCAATGTTAGTGGAGAATTATTATATAAGTACAAAAATAGGTTGTAAGTTGAAATAGTAGTCATAGCGACTTCACCGTCTGTGTTATTATGCGCTATTATTACGCTAAATATTTATGTAAGGCCTGAAACTATCTCAAAACAGGTCTCAAAAGTGGAAAAGTGTATAATGTTATTAGGAAAGTATTATGTAAGTAGAAAAAACACAATACGAGTTGAAACAACAGTCACAGCGAGTTCACTCACTACGTAAATAAGCGCTAACATTACGCTAAATGTTATCGAAAGGCCTGTGAATACGTAAAAACAGTTCAATAAAATGTAAAATGGTATAATGTTATTGTAGATGTATTATGTAAGTAGAAAAAATGATATGTATCATGATTCAGGAATGTTTGCGATTCATCGTGACCAGTCTGCCCGATTTTGCTCGGTTTGCACGATGGTACAATGCTTATTTCAACTCTATTTTAGTATAAAATCCAATTTACTCTTTTATCACATGTTTTTATGTTTGTAATAAATACATATCTACTTACTTTCATTGGTTTCCCAGACTTATAATACCATAGAAAACGTGAGAGGCTCAGACCACCTACAGAGAACACGGTACCAGGTGTGACAAAGGTATACCTGTTTAGGCCACTTATGGACCCCGGTGAACAATTTCTTGGTGATTGATCATTGTTTCTGACCAAACTTAATCCCAAGAGTCCTACAGTTTCACTGTAACACAGTTTAAGATTTATGAGGTGGGCCAGTGTGCTTAGTTTTTTTTATGCCGCCCACTGCCAGGTGAATGGCTACCAGGGGACCTATCCCGGTCCTTACAAATGGAAACCTCCAAATATTCATCAATTACAAAACTCCCACAC
Organism: Coenobita brevimanus; assembly: GCF_032717465.1. NCBI lineage: Eukaryota > Metazoa > Arthropoda > Malacostraca > Decapoda > Coenobitidae > Coenobita > Coenobita brevimanus. Next base: position 11,129,148 of record NC_137066.1, read on the forward strand.
TCTCTTGACGAAGAGCTAACTTTTCTCTCCCTCACTGAAGCAGGAGCAGGAAGAACCTGAGGACGTGATTGTTGGGAGTGTGGTCAAATGAATCTTATCAGACTTGTCGGACTTCTGTTTAGGCTGTACTAATTGAGAAGCAGCAGCAACCTGTCAGTAGGAATTAGTGACAGGAGTATTAGTAAAAGAGTTGGACTGGACAGGGCTGAGATGAAGACACAGAGAAAGTGGCATGAGTAACAGCAACAAGGTCAGTCTGTGTCTCGACAGAGCTCATCACAGGACGGGACATCACCGCTGAAGCAGAGGAGGTACTCAGTAAGGCAGTTGCATGCAGTGCCTTCACCTTCTTATTAGCTTCATAGTAGGAGATGCCCTCATTTGCCTTCACTGTGCAGACCTCTTTCTCGTCCTTTCACTTGGGATAATCTCTCAAGGAAGTGGAGTGAACACCCTTGCAGTGAAAGCAATATACAGTCTCGAATGTGAAGTGTTCACCATCATAATCCTGAGATGCACACTTGCCACATAATTATTGGGAAGCCCAACAAGACTTGTCACTATGTCCATGCAGCTGACATTTCAGACTGCGAAAAGGGTTAGGGATATATGGTCATACGTTAACAATTTTGTAGCCAACTTTGATATGATCCGGAAGAGAAACTTTACAAAACGTCATAATATTAGTTTCAGTCTTCGTCCTTGTGCCTTCTGAGAATCAGGTAGTTCATCTTATATCAATTATGTATTGCACAGCAAGTTTCTGTACAATGTCATCCTCACACATCACCATGAGACCCCTGCAAGTGCCAACACTCTTGCAAGAATTCATGGAAATCGGGATTGTCGGATCAACATCATAATAGCGAAACTTACACAGTTCAAGCAAATAATTTATCTGGGCGGAGTTTACAGTTCTGAGTAAGAGATCTCCATTCACATTTTTTTTTTTCCCCGGTTCCACCTCTCCAACACAAACATCTCTCACCTTCTTGATAATGAAGGGATCGAGACGACAGGGGAGTTGAACCTAAGGCATGTAACATTTCAAAAGTCACAGTCCCTACAGGGACATCAAGTGGGGAAGGAGTCTGGCGAGTGTCAGTCTAGGGGCAATTAGTCCAGTCAACATATTTATCATCACCTCTTCCCGTGATGGGAGAGAGACAGCAGGGGCGTCCACCATCATAACAACCTCCCCTTTGCAGGAGAAGTGGGAAGAAACAGAAAGATATGCAAGGGACAAAATACCCTGGATAATACCTAAGTCTGAAATTACCCTCGCAAACCACTCGTGGGAGGTCGCGTCTGTGTTTCTTCACACTCCATAGCTATCAGTGGGGGGATCTCACCAGAGGTAAATAACCAAAGGAAATCTCAGAAATAGATACAAACACCGATTGTACAGTCGTGGTCATAAATAATCACCTCTCTTACAGTACCCCGTGGCTCAGGCTGGCTCCTTTGTGCGTGGCAAGTCACAGTGGAGTAAGAGGGGCTGAGAGGGAGGGGCAAGATAGAGAAGGGAAGGTGGATGGGGGGACGAGTGATGGTGCAGGGGGGAGTGAGGAAGGGGAGGTAGAGGAAGGAGAATGAAATGCGATGTGGTGGTCACATTAGTTGTCAGTATTCTTTCATTCAGGGTATGATATTAAAGGAGTTACTATTTGGCAGATAATGCTGCATTACACCTTGTATAGCAGCGTCAGATAACAAGCTTTAGAGAAGTGGTGATATCAAGGGCTGGTTCGTTAGAGAAATATGCTGATGTGACAGAGCAAACATTAGTGCAGAGCCAGATATTTGTGATTATTCATGTATTTTGACTTCGGATGCAGAATTGAATCTGGATGGTTTTGACTTCCGTAATGTTTGTGTAGGAAACGTCATCTACCCATACATGCAATTAATTTTTGTAACTAAATATCATAATTATGCAGCCTCTGACATGACTGCACCTATAGTAAATATAATCATCATCTTGGTATACACTCCCTCTGTACAGTCACCATCATGTCAACTATTATAATTATGGCATCTGTATATGAAAAGGCTATTTGAAATAACTGTACGTAAAAGGTAAATAAAATTTGATGTCTGTGCACATGGGTGGATATAATAACAATATCTCTCATAAGCTGTCAGAAGGAAAATGAAACAAAATCCTACCCAGACTCCCGAAATATATCTATGTCAGTGTTTACCGACACTGGTCAAGCCAAAGCAACCAGTACAGCCTTAGTAAGTAGTCCAGTGGCCTCCTGCCTCAATAATATCTTGCATTCTTTGCGGCACTGAGGAAACTGTTGTTAATAGTTTGCTGGTTTCGTCTGAACAGCTCCCACTCGAGCCTTGGTGTGCTGTAGAGGCGGGCCTGCGTCCGCTCGTTCTCTGGCTTCCACGCGTTGACAATCTGGGCCCACACAGTCTCGATGGCTCTGCACTCATGTTCAGTCTGTCACGTCAGCATATTTTCCTCATAAGCCAGCCCTTGAGATCACCATCTATCTAAATCTTGTTATCTGACGCCGCTATACAAGGTGTTATGCAGCATTATCTACCAAATATTAACCCCTTAATATCATGCCTTGAATCAAAGAAAATAGACAAATGTGACCTTCATTTCGCATTTCATTCTCCCTCTCTTACCTACCCTCCCTCCCCTCCCTCACTCCTCCCCTGCACCATCACTCGTCCCACCCACCCACTTCTCTCTCTGGCCCCTCCCTCTCAGCCCCTTTTGCTCCACTGTGACTTGCCGTGCATAAATGAGCCACCCTGTGGCACGGGGTACCGAAGGATAGGTGATTATTTATGACCACAACTGTACCTTTAAACAGGGACGGGAGGAAAATGTGTACTGGCTAATGTAACTTTAAATCACCCAAGTGTTGAACAAAAAGCTATTGATACTGAGGCAGCCCTACAACTTGAGGAGAGAAGGCAACACACGTCCGTCCTCTCCACAGCCAGTGCATCACAGTCCCGACGGAACTACACATGGAAGAAACGGACGTCTTTCCATGCCAGAGTAGAAAATTTTCATGCTACCCATTTATGCTATATTTGTACTATAAGGAAGATTTTGACATGGTTGGGAGGCATTAGGCTAACATGTTAGTCATATCTATTATAATAAGTAAATGCAAATACGTCATTTGTGCTTAATATAGTCATTTAAAACAAGGAAGAATACGTCGTGGACCATTATCTACCTGCACCTGGCAGGCAGTATCGGTTCTGCTTTATAAATTATTACATGGCAAATTATTTGCAAGATAAAAGCCATGCCCTTGGAGTCATAATTACTTAAAAGTGTTCACGAATGGCAGAAGCAATTCTGTCAGCAAATCGTGTGTAGCTGAACTACTAACTAGTTTGGCATAATGTGATGGCCAGCAATGACTTCATGGATTAAATATGACTTACATTTGGAATGCCATAACACTTATTTTCTCACTGACTGTGGATAAACTGATGTAATCCATTCGTGGATGGTTACCTTTACATATTCTGTAATCGTGTGGGGATAGACTAATAAATCTAAAAGTTTTCTGGTTGGTTTCTCTTTGTTATTTATTGGGTGTGGATAAATTTGTCACTTGTTTGATTACATTTTAGCATACACCGGTACTGAAGATTTATTTTGGTATACTAACCATTTAACTTCAGTGTACATTAGTCAGGATATATTTCAATTTATTATTCATACCTAGTCCTGCAATACGCATATCTAATATATTGTTAAGAAACTGGATTGCTAGTTGGCTAGCGTTGGAGAAGTCCTGAAAATTTTCGTATTTTTCCGTTACTAGTCCGGGTTCCCAGATAGCCTGCTGCTGTGAGCAGATTTACTCTGTAAAGGTATCCATTCATTCTTATTCTCTTTTTATTTTCTCTATAATGTTTTATTTAGGTGATTGTAAAGTTATGTGATTAAATTTCAGTTTGTATGCTTAAAAATTTAGAGTGGTAAGTAATGTATGGAAACTGGAATATTTTGGAAGTCTCCAATTTGGTAACTGTTATTATTAGCAGCATGCAACAGCACATCCTAGAATGATGGAGAAGCAAGGAAGGTTATAAAATGATGGGGGAGAGAATAGAGAAGTTTCGGTCAGTTTAATTTAACTTGTGGCCTTGTGAAGTTTTATCATTGAATGTCGGATTACTGCAATATATCCCTCCTGGGGCCTCAAAATGCCCCTAAAAATGCTTGATCTTCAAAAAATTTCCTGGGGGGGGGGCTTACATTGCCCCGCCAGACCCCGACAGCTGTAGAGGCTCGCTTCACTCGCCTCCCCCCCCCCCTTAAAAACCCCTGGATTCACCCCTGTGGCCCCCCACTTTCCATGGACCTATATACGTCACTGGCGGATGAGAAACAGGGGCGTGGAAGAAGTTGAGAGATGGAGGAGAGAGTAATACGTAGAGAGGAAGAGAGAGGTGAAAAGATAATTAAGAGAGAAGAGAGTGGATGAGGAATTTGGAGAGAACCTGAGAGTAAAGTGGAGGGAATGTATGAAAATGTTCTGGAAAGAGGTAATGAGACTTAGACAGGGTGCCAAAGATGTTATCTGGAGAGTCAAAGATAAAAATGGTAGATTATTAGTGGAGAAGGGAGAAAAAGCGAGCAGATGAAGAGAACACTTTAAGGAATTGTTGAACATAGAGAATGAAAGTAATGCAAGTATAAGCGGCTGGGGAATGGCTGGGAGAAGGAGGGATGTGAGAAGAGAGGAAGAAATCAGTAGGATGGAAGTTGTGGAAGCAATGAAGAAAGTTAAAATGGGGAAAGCCCCAGCAACTGATGAAGTGTGTGGTGAAATGCTGAAGCATGGGGGAGAGACAGTAGTAGAATGGATGTGGAAGATGTGCAGATTGACCTGGGAGGAAGGTAGAGTCCTGGAGGATTGGAAGTCAGAGGGAAGAAAGAAACCTGTACTGTACACAGGAAAAATCATCTAATATATTACCAATATGTCGGGAATCGAACACGGGACTCTCAGGTGAGAGCCAGACAGCATACCACTACTCCACGACCAGGTAAAGTTAACTCACATTGTCACAATCTTGCAACCAATGTCCCTCCGCCCCCACTGTGGGCATGAAGGGGATGAGGTTACCCCCTGGCAGTCGGGCAACCAATGTGAGTTAACTTCATGTGGTCATGGTGTAGTGGTATGCTGCCTGGCTCTCACCTGAGAGTCCCGGGTCCGATTTCCGGCATATTGGTAATACATTGGGTGATTTTTCCTGTTTACAGAACAGGTTTCTCTTTTCATTTTGACATGTTGTAAGTGCTTGGGATAGATTAAAAGCATCTACTTGCCCAAGTGCCAGGGGGTTAACTCATCCTTTCATGCCTGCAGTGGAGACGGAGGGACATTGGTTGCAAAATTGTGACAATGTGTGTTAACTCTACCTGGTCGTGGTGTAATGGTATGCTGCCTGGCTCTCACCTGAGAGTCCCGGGTTCGATTCCCGGCATATTGGTAATATACTGGATTGGAAGTCAGGTATAATTATTCCCCTGTACAATGGAAAAGGGGGAATAGAAGTGTGTGGTAATCACAGGGGCATTTGTCTTCTTAGTGTAACAGGAAAAGTACATGGTAGGATACATATTGGCAGAGTTAGGAAAATAACATAGGAATTTGTTGGAGATGAACAGGGAGGTTTCAGGAGTGGAAGAGTTTGTGTAGATCAGACATTCATTCTTAGATCTTTAGTGGAAAAGTTTCTAGAGACGGGAAAAAAGTTGTATGCGGCTTTCATGGATTTGGAGAAAGCATATGACAGGGTGGATAGACAAGAATTGTGGAAAGTATTAAGAACATATGGAGTAGATGGAAAGTTGTTGAAGGCCGTGAAGAGTATGTATGAGGGTGCTGAGGCTGCAGTGCGTGTGGATAGTGAACAGAGTGAATTTTTCTATTTGAAGGTTGAATTGAAACAAGGATGTGTCATGTCTCCATGGTTGTTCAGTCTGTACATGGATGTGGTTATAAAAGAGGTACAATGTAGGGCAGTGGCTGGAGTGGCCCTATTGAGAGAGGGCAGTGTTTGGAAACTCCCTGTACTGTTGTTTGCAGATGATAATGTGTTGTTAAGTGATGACGTAGGGGAGCTGCAAGGCTTGGTGGATGAGTTTGGGAGAGTGTGCAAGAAACGAAATCTAAAGTTGAATGTAGGGAAAAGTGAAGTTATTGTCTTCGAGAGAAGTGAAGTCATTGAATGTACAGTGAGGTTTGGTGAGGAGGAAATGGATAATGTGAGTGCATTTAAGTACTTGGGTAGTGTGATGAGTAAGGATGGAAGTTAAGAGGGTAAAGTGCTTGAAGGAGTACAACAGGGAAGAAAGGTTGCTGGTTCTTTGAAAACAGTGATAAGAAACAGGGAAGTGAGCATGCAAGTGAAAAAGCTATTATACGACAATATTGTGATACCAACTCTAATGTATGGAAGCGAAGCTTGGACCTAGCTGGAGGGACAGAAGTCAAGAGTGAGAGCAGTGGAAATTAGTTATTTGGGAGGACCATGTGGAGTCACATGGAGACATACTGACAAATGAGGAAGTGAAGGTGCATTGTGGTTTGGATGTGATAGGAAGCATTAGGAGTAACACACTGAGGTGGTTTGACCATTTGAAGAGGACGGAAAGTAAGAGACTGACGAGGAGAGTGTATGTGAGTGAAGTGGAAGGGGGGAGTGAGAGGGGTAGGCCAAGGATGAGATGGAGGGATGAAGTGGAGAGGTATATGAGAGAAGGGGGTGTGGGGTGGAAGCAAAATGGCGGGGGACAAAGAGACATGGAGGCGATATGTTTGTGGCCACTTCATACTGGATTAAGGCATCTGGCAATAGATAGATAGATAGATTGATAGTTTATTATAAACTTGAAGAAAAATATCAAGGGCAACTTCTGGTGAAAAAAATCTCTCTCTCTCTCTATCTTTGTGTAGGGCCATGCATAAGTTTATGTAGGGGAGTAGTGAAAAAGTGAAAAAAAAATGTAACAATAATTTTTTGTTTATTATAAACTTGAAGATAAACATTCAGGGTATCATCTGGTGAAAAGAAAAACTCTCTCTCTCTCTCTCTGTCTTTTTTGGAGCGCCATGTGTAAGTTTGCATAGGGGTGGAGTAGTTAGTGGTGTTGCACGGCCAGCACAGCCTGAGGTGTGGCTCACAATGCGATGCTACCCATCCTGAGCTGTTGGCTCGCAATCCAAGGGTTAACGAGGGAATTTCGATGGAGTGCAGACAGCATGTAGACGACCAGTTAAAGATACTGTAATTATTGAGAGAATTGAGATTGTGGAGAAATGTTTCACTGCTGAGCCTGTGATTAGGAGCATATGAGAAAAATGGACAGTGTATGATGAATCTTGATGAATCCCGAGCATCGAACTGTAGCATTACAGGGTTGGATAATCATAATGTCGGAGTTTTAACCCAACAGCTGCGACATACATCATATCATAGAAAACTTGTAGCCGAGATGTACATCATCTTAGAAAGCTTTTTTTTAAAGGTGCACACTACATATTTCTCCAAGATGTCCTTATTACTTCACCACGGCAGAAATAAGGTAAATAATAAACTCTTGTCCATGTATTCTTTATATGAACAAAAATAATTTTTGAGATTTTTTTCCTTTTTTTTTGTGTGTGTTTGGGAGGGTAGACCTGGAATGACCTCATTACATAACCACGGCTGAACTAAGGTAAATAATGAACTCATATTTGTTTTTCTATACTCTTCCATTCACTCTTTCATTTCATATGAGCAAAAACTATATTTTGGAAAAGAAAATTTCCTCTCTTTTTATGTGCATGGGGTAGTAGACCAGAAAACCTAATGCCACAGTTGTTGAGCTGTCCTGGACTTGATCATCATGCCCCAGTTTGTAGGCACTAAAGCAGTGAAATGCATGGTTATAATGGGGGGTCCAGTTAAGATGAAACCTCAGGAATTTGATGGAAAAGTATCTTGGGAAGCTTACTGTGTGCAGTTTCAGTTACTTGCATATCGGAATGGTTGGGATGATGGACAGTGGGCAGTGGAGTTTGTTAATAGCTTCAAGGGTGCCACGGTGGAGATTCTTTGCCAGATGTCAGTGGAGGAAAGGAACAGTCACCAGTCCCTAATCAAGGTACTGGGGCAGAGATACTGGACCATGTATACCAGACTGAGGTATACAGAGCAAGATTCCGAACCATGTACCAGACTGAGGTACACAGAGCAAGATTCCGAACCATGCACGGGCTCGAGGCGAATCTCTTTAGCAGCTTGCTGATGACCCAGAGGGCATGGCACACAAGGCATCCCCGGAGTGGCACCTAACTTGTTAGCTATTCTTCTGAGGGGCCAGTTCATTAATGCTCTGGATAGTGCAGAATTGAAAGAGCAAGTGAAGCAGGCACAACCAAAAGGCATGAAAGAAGCACTAGCTAAGGCTCTGGAATTTGAGTCTGATGTCAGCTCTAGTACATCCAGTTTGTAGGCAGGCCATAGTGCAGGATTCAAGGGAAGGAAGGGGCATGTATGTGAAGTGGAGGAATTTGATGGAAGTTGTTGGTATTGTGAAAAGCTGACACAGGAAAGAGGACTGCTACAAGTGGAAGAGGGAACAGGAGAAAATTGGAGGAGGTTGTTGCTTCTGTGGGGAGCCAGGACACAAGAAGGAGGATTGTTACAATGGAAGGAGGAGCAAGAACAGGACAGTGCAAGGAAATCTATGTTTGGAAGAAAAAAGTGTTGGACATGAGTGAGGTGCGACACATAAGTTATGATTGTCCAAAGAGAAAAAAAGAGGATAAGAGGAAGATTGTAAGAGGACAACTGGCACACCGGCTCAGGAAGCTGGCCCTGCACAACTATGATTTGCAGCACCGTCCTGAGTGGGTACATGGTAATGCTGACAGCCTGAGTCATCGCCTTGTGACCTAGTTTGCAAGCAGTGTAGTGGGAAAGAAAATCATAGCAAGAAATGCAGCCTTACTGCATTGACAGGATCAGTGTCAGCTGAAGAATACCTGAAGAGGATGAAGATGGAGGATACAGATGCACAACCAGTGCTAGAGTGGCTGATGCAGAGTACAGTGCAACCATCTTGGGAACAGGTTCCCAGATTCAGCCCTGCGACTAGGAGCTACTGGAGCCAGTGGGACCTATTTTGTTTAAACAAAGGATTACTGGAATGTCAGTGGGAGACATTCGATGGCCTGAGCAAGTATTGGCAACTGGGGGTTCCTAAGAAAATGAGCTCTAAGGTCTTAGAAAAGTCTCATAACCAGATCACTAATGGGCATCTGGGAGTGAGGAAAACTTTAAGTCAGCTGTCATGGAGGTTTTCCTGAACTGGCATGCATCAGGATGTTTAACAGTGGTGTTGGGCCTGTGATGTATGCTGTGCCAAGAAGGGACCCAAGAAACGTGGTTGCATCCCTCTTCAGCTATACCAAGTGGGTGCACCAGTGGAAAGAGTCACAGTAGACATTGCCAAACCTCTGCCACTCACCGAAAGAGAAAACCGGTATATATATGAGTTGCCAAGGACTGCTTCACAAAGTAGCCAGAAGCCTATGCCATCCCTAATCAAGAAGCCACAACTGTTCCTCAAGTGTTGGTTGATCAATTCTTCTGTCGTGTTGGGATCCACAAAAGCAACATTCAGACCAAAGAAGAAATTCCGAGTCAGCTGTGTTCCATGAATGCTGTAAGTTACTGGGGATGAAGCAGACCAGGATGAACCTGCTAAGGCCACAGTCAGATGGGATAGTGGAGAAATTCAAGTGGACCATGGGACAAAAACTGGCCAAGTTCTGTGTAGAGGGACAGATGGGATGGGACCAGAAATTTCCTGCATTACTAATGGCATACCGGTCTGCATCCCATGAGTCTACTGGCTGCACCCCTACAAAACTCATGTTGGGCCACGAGTTACGATTGCCAGTTGATACATTAGTGGGAAGACCACCTGGTGAAGAGCTGCCTGCCAACACCACCAGCTATGCGAAGCATCTTCAGGAAAGTCTGGCTGAGGTAATCATCCAGTCTGAGAAGCTCTGAAGTTTTCAGGCAAAGTGATGAAGTGCAAGTGTGATTCCAAGGCAAATAAGGTGGGCTTCAAGGATGGTGATTAGGTTTGGCTATACAATCCTCAGCAGAAAAAGGGACAGTCATCGAAACTGCAGAGCCCATGTGATGGGCCCTACTCTTTGATGGCCTGCCTGTCATATGTACCGTACTGGTTTCGGGGAGGCAGGAAGTCTTGCCCAAAGGTGGAACAAGGAAAACACCTGTGGCAGTATCATGGGCTAAGGCAGTACAGCTGGGACGTCCTCAAGGAATCGTTCACACCCATAGCCGATGATGTTGGGGAGGACCAAGGAGCAGAAGCACAAGAGCATGGTAACAGTTTCCCTAGGGAAGAAATGAACCAGGACGAGAACTAAGTCATTCCAGGAGTGGACAGTATGGAGGTGCAGGGACGGCATCAGAAGTGGCATAGGAGAAGACCTGATAAGTTGAAGGATTATTTGTATTAAGATGTTTTGTTAGGGATTAAGGATTATGTTTGTAAGTCTTGTGTAGCTTTGTCGGGACGAGGAAGGGACTAGGGAGGGGGTAGGGTTGAGAAACTGGATTGCTAGTTACGTAGTGCTGGAGAATTCCTGACACTTCTCCCATTTTTCCATTAGAGGTCAAAGTTGCCAGATTGCTGCTGCTGTCAGTGGAGGTCCTTTGTAAAGTTAAACATTCATTTTTATTCTCTTTTCGTATTCTCTATAGCGGTTTATTTAAGCGATTATTAAATTATGTAATTTAATTTCATTTTGTATCCTACAGAATTTAGAGTGCTATATAATGTAAGGAAATTCTGGAAAATTTTGGATGTCTCCGATTTCGTAACTGTTGTTGCTAGAAGCAGATACCGGCATGTTCTAGAACGCTGCAGAAACAAGGAGGTTATCAAATGACGGGGGAGAGAATGGAGGAGTTTCAGTCACTTTAATTTGACTTGTGGCCTTGTGAAGTTAGTGTAGCTCTGGAGCTGTGAGGCAGACAGTGTAATTACTTGGGAAAATAAAGACACTGGATGCGAGAAGCCTGTGTCAGTTAAGTCTGAGTTTATCTTCTGTAAAGATCTGCTGTTGCACATCAAAAAGCTGACCCTAAGAAGAAGAATTCACTGGGATATGGCCTTCCTCTACTGAACCACTGTTGTTGGAGCCTTTGGCAGTATGGAACGTGGACATAACTGTGGTGTCAGGACTGTGATCGAAAATTGCTGCAGCGAATTAAATCTTTGACATGGTGCCAGAAGGTGTACAGACAAGAAGCCACTCTAGTCAGGAGGAGGCGTCTCTGACTACAATCATGAAGTTTCTACAAGCACAAAGTGAACAACTACGAGCACAAATTGAAGGACAGAAAGGACTCAGTGAAGAAGTGCAAGCACAAAGTGAAGAACAGAAGGAGTTCAAGAAAGAACTCAGTGAACAACTACAAGCAGATACTGAAGGACAGAAAGAACTCAGAGAACAACTACAAGCACAAAGTGAACAACTAGAAGCACAAAGTGAAAAACAGAAAGGGCGATATGAACGGCTTGAAGAGGCATTACAGGAGCAACAGAAATAGTTACAACTGAGGATGCAGGGACAGCTAGACACTTTCATGTGGGAAATAAAGGAAGAACAGCAACAATTGAAGGAGGAAGTATACGTGAGTTACAACAGCAGAAGCATGAGGTAAGCAATGACATGATGGAGTGTGACAGCTTGTGGATGACCAGTTGAATATAATTAGTAAAGGAGTTGTGATGGAATGCAGACCGTAAGTAGAGGACCAGTTAAAAATATTTTGTGAGAAAACTGAAGCTGTAGAGAAATCTTGTGCTGCTGAACCTAAGGTTACTGTCCAGGGAGCATATGAAAAAAATGGACAGTGAATCTTGACAAATCCCAAGCATCTAAAGGTACCATTATAGGGTTGAATTAGTTGTAGACTTAACCCCTGTCTCACTCATCATCTCATGTGAGGTGATATACAGGCCATCCCAGGCCACACTGATCATCTCATGTGAGGCGATGGGTCTCTGGATCATAATTTCGAGCATGAGGTTGCATCAGCTGTTTCCATGGGAACGTTGACTCTCCCTCTATGCCATCAGAGCAGTTGCCAAGACTTTCCACACCGCAGTTGCCTTATTCTGCATATGTAGTAATTCAGTTCTTGTTTGTAGTTCAGGCATGACGGACTCACGCTGGTCTACCTCCAACGGTGTGGGTGACTTATCACTGCCATCACGCCCACCCAAGAGGCATAAATTACAAAACAACAAAAATGGTGGGTACTTCAAGCTCGGAAACCCTTGATCTGATATATCAACTTAATATTGAATAAAAATTTTAAAACAATAACTCAGGGAATGTAATGTGGTTGACAAGAATTAGTGCAGCACGGGTTAATTATGATACCCCAATTTTTAGGCCCCAACCAGTGAGGTGCATGGCTATAATGGGGACCCAATTAATAAGAAACCTCAGGAATTTGATGGCAAAGTATCTTGGGAAGCTTACTGTGCGCAGTTTGAATTAATTGCTGATCGGAATGGTTGGGATGATAGGTAGAGGGCAGTGCAGCTTGCTAACAGCTTCAAGGGTGCCACAGTGGAGATTCTTGGCCAGATGTCAGTGCAGGAAAGGAGCAGTTATCAGTCCCTAATTGAGGTGCTGGAGCACAGATACGGGACCAGGTACCAGACTGAGGTATACAGAGCAAAATTCCAAACAGTGTACGGGCTCGAGGTGAATCTCATCAGGAGTTTGCTCATGACCTGGAGAGTATGGCACACAAGGCATACCCTGGAGCAGCACTTAACCTATTGGGTATTCGCCTGAGGGACCAGTTCATTGATGCTCTTGATAGTGCAGAGTTGAAAGTGCAAATGAAGCAGGCCCAACCAAGAATCATGCAAGAAGCACTAGCCAGAGCTCTGGAATTTGAATCCTCTGTCATGTCTAGTACATCCAGTTTGCAGGCAGGACATACTACATGATTCATGGCATGAATGGGGCAGGTATGTGAAGTGGACAAATTTGATGGAAGTTGCTGGTAGGGTACTGTGAAAAGCCTAGACACAGGAAAGAGGACTGCTAAACTGGAAGAGAGAACAGGAGAAAATCGGACGACGTTGCTGGATGTGCAGAGAGCCAGGAGACAAGAAGAAGGACTGTTACAAATGGAAGAAGGAGCAAGAAGAGAACAGTGCAAGGAATTCTACAATTCGAACAAAGGGGTGTTGGACATGTGGTGAGGTGGGACACGTCAGTTATGATTGTCCAAAGAGGAAAAAAGAGGATAGGAGGAAGGCTGCAGGAGGACACTGGCACACTAAAAAAAACTATGAGTTGCAGCACCATCCTCAGAGGGTACATGGCAATGCTGACTGCCTTATCCTTTGGCCTTCTGACGCAGTTTGCGAGCAGTGTAATGGGAAAGAAAGTCATAGCAAGAAATGCAGCCATACTACACTGACAGGGCCAGTGTCAACTGAAGAAAACCTTAAAAGGATGCAGATGGAAGATACAGCTTTACAACCAGTGCTAGAGTGGCCGTGGCGAAGCACAGTTCATCAACCTTGGGAATAGGTTTCCAGATTCTGCCTTGCAACTAAGAGCTATTTGAGTCAGTGGGATCTTCTTTGTTTGAACAACGGACTACTGGAGCATCAGTAGGAGACACTCGATTGCCTCAGCTAGTACTGGGAACTGTTGGTCCTTAAGAAATTGAGCTCTGAGGTCTTAGAAGAGTCTCATAACCTTATCACTAGTGGACATGTGGGAGTGACAAAAACTTTAAGTTGGCTGAAACAAAGGTTCTACTGGACTGGCATGTGTCAGGATGTTGAAGAGTGGTGTCAGGCCCGTGATGTATGCTGTGCCAAGATGGGACCCATGCAACATGGTTGCGCCCCTCATCAGCTGTATCAAGTAGCTGCACAAATGGAAAGAGTCGTAGTAGACATTGCCGGACCTCTGCCACTCACTGAAAGAGAAAACCGGTATGTATGTGTTGCTATGGACTACTTCACAAAGTGCCCAGAAGCCTATGCCATCCCCGATGAAGAAGTCAGAACTTTTGTTCAGGTGTTGGTTGACCAATTCTTCTGTCATTCTGGGATTCTACAAGAGCTACATTCAGACCAAAGTAGAAACTTCGAGTCAGCTGTGTATTGTGAGTGCTGTAAGTTACTGGGGATGAAGAAGACCAGGCTGACCCCGCTAAAGCCACAGTTAAATGGGATGGTGGAGAAATTCAACTGGACCTTGAGACAAAAACTGGCCATGTTCTGCGTAGAGGGACAGATGGGATGGGAGCAAAAATTGCCTGCGTTACTTATGATATTTCGGTCTGCATCCCACGAGAGTACTGGCTACACCCTTGCAAAACTGATACTGGACCATGAGTTATGATTGACAGTTAATCTGTTGATTGGAAGACCTCCTGGTGAAGAGCTGCCTACCGACACCTCCAGCTATGTGCAGCATCTTCAGGAAAGGCTGGCTGAGGTACAGTCGACAGCAGAAATTGGTCCCTATCAACGTGTGAACTATAAGCCTATTGTTCCGGTAACACTGTGTGAGATAAAGTTGCCTGGCATGATTTGTATTTATATTATTTAATATTTGAGAGTCTGAGAAAAATTATGCCTCAATTAAAGATAACATCAGTGTACAGCAGGTGGGATGATATTCCTATTGACAAATGTGACGTTAGTGTATGAATATTATTTAGTAGGGGTATAGATGCAAAGGATTATTTCCATTAACGTTGCTAACGAATATCATATGAATCGTTTTAAATAATTTGGAGTACTAAGGATGAGATCATCAGTATTTGTTATGGATCATGATTTAACGCATTTTCGAAACAAAGAATATCGACACCGCGCTCGGGGACCGTAGGATTATCATAGTATTTATGTCTTACATAACAGTAACTCAGAACTAATTCAAATCTTACTTCGAATTTCTGCTGCATATTCATTGAGTAGGGAGGCAACGGGGACGAAATGTTTGATGAGAAAGTGTATTAAAGTAAGAAGAGTGTGCATAAAGGAAAGGGGCATAGATATAGAAATTTCTCTATAAGTGAGGAGAGGAGGAAGGATACGGAAAAAAGGAGGGAGGAGATGGGTGACGGAGTTAGGGCTGGGTAAAGTCGAGGAGGGCAACATAAAGCCTTTAGTATACTGGAAGCTATATTGTTCTGCAATTATAATGGCTGTTTGTGTGCATTAGTGGTAAGCAAGCATCTCTCTCTCTCTCTCTCTCTCTCTCTCTCTCTCTCTTTCTCTGTACACACACACACACACACACACACACACACACACACATATATATATATATATATATATATATATCATCAGCCGTATGAGTGTCCACTGCTGGACCGGCCTATCCCAACCGAAGCGGGAATGATACAGCCAATGTATCTCTACTAATTGGCTCAGGCTGTCTGGTAGAGATTGTGTATAGGGTGAGAAGTGCTTGTACGTGTATTGTAGTGTTGGAGTGACTTTGGATGTGTGTGTAGTCTGTGAACCAAGTGTAATTCTCAAAAACTGTGCTTCTGTGCATACACCCTGCTTAGGTAAACTCTTTCGACTTTGTCTTTCAACTTGTACCTTTCCTTCTTCCTGGAAGTTTGCTCTCATTCAGCTAGTCCCAAAGAAGGGTGATCGTTCCCAACCCTCTAACCATCGTCCAATTGCTTTAACATCCTGTGTCTCAAAAGTTTTTGAGTCTATTCTTAACAGAAAAATTTTAAAAGCATCTTTCCATTCACAACCTTCTTTCTGATAATCAGTACGGGTTCCGTCAGGGACGCTCCACTGGCGATCTTCTCACTTACCTTTCAGACCCCTGGTCATCCTCCTTTCGGGACTTTGGCGAAAGCTTTGCCATTGCACTTGACATCTCAAAGGCTTTCGATCGAGTCTGGCACAAATCTTTAATTTGCAGACTGGCCTCTTACGGTTTCTATCCTTCTATCTGTGCCTTCATCTACAGCTTCCTTTCTGGTCGGTCTATAGCTGCTGTTGTAGACGGCCATCATTCTTCTAGATCTACAGTATAAACAGTGGTGTTCCTCAGGGCTCTGTCCTATCACCTACTCTCTTCCTTTTATTCATCAATGATCTTCTAAGATGTTCATAACCCTATCCACTCGCATGCTGATGATTCCACCTTTCACCTTTCCATTCAGTTCCCACAACGTCCATCCCAGCAATTACTTCAACAAACAAAGGATGAGGCTGTGGCACTCCAAATATCTGACCTGGCTCGTATCTCTGACTGGGGTAAAAATAATCTTGTTGTTCTTAATGCACCTAAGACTCAGTGTTTACACCTATCAACCCAACAGCATCTTCCACAGGAGTACCCACTAAAATCTAATAATATCCAGCTTAATCCAGCATCATCCTTGAACATGCTTGGGGTTTCATTCACTCGGGATTTATCTTGGAAAGATCATATTACATCTTTGGTAAAATCTGCTTCCAAGAGATTAGGTGTACTAAGCCGACTCCATTCCTTCTTTACCCCTGCACAGCGGTTGACTTTATACATGGGATTCATTCTTCCCTGTATGGAGTACAACTCTCATGTGTGGGGAGGCTCCCCAATCACAGCTCTTCTTAATAGGGTGGAATCAAAGGCATTTTGTCTCATTAACACTGCTTCTCTTACTGGCTCCCTTCAACCTGTCTCTTTGCCATATTGTTGCCTCTTTATCTCTTTTCTATCGCTACTTCCATGGTCATTGCTCCTCTGAACTGTCTGCTTGCATCCCTCCACCTCTACGACAGATGCGTAGCACTTGTCTAGCAATAAACACTCATCCCTTTTCTGTCCAACTCTCTAATGCAAGAGTAAACCGTTACTCCCAGTCCTTCATTTATGCAACAGGCCAATTCTGGAACTGCCTCCCTATACCTGTATTTCCTACTTCCTATGATCTCCAGTCTTTCAAACGCAGTGTGTCCAGGCATCTCGAAATGAAAAGACCTTGAATTTGGCTCTCTTTTGTATTGTTTTTGTTGTTTTCCTCTAGAAGGAACTGTTTTGCAAGGCTCGTAACCTTTGGTTCCTTCTTCCTTGCATTAAAAAAATAATCGGCCTGCACAAGCCAACTGGGTGCAAGCATACTTTATAGTATGTGACACTGGTTCAACCACAGCACCCCTGATGTCCGCCAATGCAGTACGTGACCAGGACAACTCTCCCAAAGTTTATTACCCTGGCGGGGCGCGAACCCTCGTTCTTCAGTGTGCGAAAACGTACACTTTACCACAGAGGCTCCATAGATTTTATAAATATATATATATATATATATATATATATATATATATATATATATATATATATATATAGATAGATAGATAGATAGATATAGAGAGAGAGAGAGAGAGAGATAAATCTCTCTCTCTCTCTCTCTCTCTCTCTCTCTCTCTATATATATATATATATATATATATATATATATATATATAGATAGATAGATAGAGAGAGAGAGAGAGAGAGAGATAAATCTCTCTCCTCTCTCTCTCTCTCTCTCTCTCTCTCTCTCTCTCTCTATATATATATATATATCTGTACCACAGAGGCTCCATATATATATATATATATTGTTACGTCCCAGTCCCCACACTGCCACAGGCTCCAACAGCGTAGTACAGTACAGAAAGGACGTTGCCCAGTGAGTTGTTCTTCTTTTGGTCAGCCTTTAGGTGTGCAGTACTGAAGATCAGCTGAGGCAAAAATAATCAATGTCTCCTTAAAGTTCACTGTCTTTATATTCCAAGAAATTCCACTTAATGATTTCCAACTTCTCTTCACTGTTCTCACAAGCACTGGAGCTATACATACTTTACTGATTGCAGTTACACTTAATGCTTAAAAACACTTCACTGTTAGTACACTTAATGCTTGCCAATACTTACTACAGTATCTATCTATAAACCTAGGCTGCTTCCTCCAAGGAAAGGGAGGTAGCAGTGACAGGACGACACACTCCCCATTTACTCATCCATTCAAACACATTCATTCGCATCTTAGCCCCAAACGGGAAAACGGACAGATCCTCACCACACCACACCGCACAAGGGTCAACTGCTCAATGCAATCAATGACATCCGCAGCAGGGCCCGACAGCAGAGCTGGTTTACCCCTACCACATCATAACAGACCCATCCCCTTACCCGCACCTGACCTGAAAGCTGATCAGACCAAATGCGGGAGAATATCCCCTCAGGGATGCGTCATCACTTATTCATTCACAATTTCTCTCCATTTATTTCTGTCACGCACAGCCACTCTTCCTTGCTCAACAGACATCCCTCTCGCATCCAGCGCTCTCTTCACACTGTCCATCCATCCTATTCGTGGTCTTCCTCTCAGCCTTACACCTCTCACATCAGATCTAGTTATCTTTTTCACCAATCGCTCATTATCCATTCTCTCCATATGCCCAAACCATCGCAACACCCTCTGCTCAACTCTACCAGCCATCTCCCGAACAACTCCAGTTCTTCTTCGCACTTCATCATTTCGCACTTGATCCATACGCGTCACTCCACACATACTCCTCAGACACCTCATTTCCATTACATTCAAACTTTTCCTCTCTGCTACACCCATATTCCATGTTTCAGCCCCATATAACGCAGTCGGTACCACAACACCCTCATACAGCCTTCTCTTTACATCCATTCTAAGCGAACGACATCTAAACACTTTTTCATTCCTCCCAGCACCTTTCCTACTTCATTTATTCAAAACTTCACTTCTGCATCTATTCTTCCATCCACAGCAACATGTGACCCTAGATATTTAAAACACTCTACCTCCTCAAGCAACTCGCCATTCAAAACTATATTCATCCCCCTACCATCTACCAACCTCGTACACTTCATCACTTTACTCTTATTCTCATTTGCTTTCAGTTTCCTCCTTTCACACACCCTTCCAAACTCCTCTACCAACTGTCTCAATCTCTCCTCTGAATCAGCCACCAGTGCAGTATCATCTGCAAACAGCAGCTGCTTCAGATTCCACTCTCCACCATCAACATTCACCAGACTCAGACCTCCACCTAAAACTCTTGCATTCACCTCCCTTACAACACCATCCATGTAAATATTAAAAAACCATGGCGATATCACACATCCCTGTCGCAGCCCCACTCTCACGGGAAACCAATCACTCACGCATTTCCCACTCTTACACACGCTCTACTATTTACATAAAAACTTTTCACCCCTTTTAGTAACCTACCATCAAGTCCAAACAATATTAAAATAGTCCACAAAGCCTCCCTATCAATTCTATCATACTCTTTCTCTAAATCCATAAATGCCCAAAACACATCCTTACCTTTCGCTAAATACTTTTCACACACTTGTCTCACAGCAAACACCTGATCCACGCATCCCCTCCCTCTCCTAAAGCCACACTGCTCATCACCAATCACTCCCTCTGTACCCTCTTTAACTCTCATAATTAACACTCTACCATACACCTTACCTACAACACTCAACAGACATATACCCCTAAAGCTAGTACATTCATACTTATCACACTTGCCTTTATACAACAGGACCACACAAGCACTTGCCCAGTCAATTGGCACCATACCCTTCACAAAGCACACATTCAACAATGTTAATGACCAGTCAACAATAGTCACTCCACCACCCTTCAGGCATTCCACAGCACACTCATCCATACCTGCAGCTTTCCCTGTTTTCATCTCCTTTACTGCCTTCTCAACTTCCTCCTTCGTGATCAAAGAATCATTCAACTCTCCCAACACATTTATTCCTTGCACCCTTCTATCCGCCACAATCTCAGCCACCCTTTCCTCTTCTACATTTAACAATATTTCAAAATACTCTGCCCATCTCTTCCTTACTGCATCCATCTCAATTAACATCCTTCCAACCTCTGCTTTTACTCGTTCTTCCTTCCCAGACTCTCCATTTCGCACCCTTTTCACCTCCTTCCAAAACATTTTCTTATTCTGCTGAAAATTCTCTGTCAGCCGCCTACCCCACCTCTCATCTGCTGCCACTTTAGCATCACGCACAGCCCTTCTCGCCCTATTCCTCTTTTCCTTATACCTTTCATATGACATCTCATCCTTCCTCTGCAACCACACTTCATACGCACGTCTCTTCTCAGCCACAGCCATACTTACTTCCTCGCACCACCAGTCACTTCCTTTTCTTACACCACCACCCACACGTCTCACACCACACACCTCTTCTGCATGCCCCACCACAGCACTCTTAAACAACTGCCATTCCTCCTCCACACTGCCATTTTCCCGATCTTTCAGTGCGTTCCACTCATCTTTCAATTTCTCCTGATACTCTATCTTTTTCTCTCTTTTATCCAACTCACTCACTTTCAAAACCTCCCTGCCACACCTAACCCTCCTAGCTCTCACCCATCTCTTACCTACTCTTAACTTTCCCTCCACCAGGTAGTGGTCAGACATACCTCCACCCTCCCCTCTCAGAACTCTCACATCCAACAATCTTCCTATTACATTCCTAGAGACAACCACATAGTCCATCAAAGCTCTATCAACAACTCTTCCACCCTCCTGTCTAACCCATGTATACTTATAAATATCTTTCTTCTCAGACAGCGTATTTCCAATCACCATCTCTCGCTCAACACACATCGCTATCATTCGTTCCCCACTTTCATTTCTTCCAGGCACACATGCATACCAACTACACCTTCAACTGTTACATTTCCCACTCTAGCATTCAGATCTCCCATCATTACCACATTCACATTCGCTCCAAAACTCTGGAAACACTCATCAACATCATTCCAGAAAGACTCCCTCTCTTCTTCATCCCTTTCACTACCAGGCCCATATGCACTCACAAACACCCACAACTCACGTTCAAATTTCGCTTTCACCCGCATCAGTCTCGATGACACCTCCTTCCATTCAATCACACACTGCTGTACTTCCGGACTCACTAACAGGGCCACACCTTCTCTTGCCCTTCCTCTATCAACACCTGACAATCTTCCATTCACACTTCCAAACATAGACTCACCCTTCCCTTTCGTCTTCGTTTCACTCAAAGCTAACACATCCAACTTTCTTCTCACAAACATTCTCCCAATCTCCTCCTTTTTAGCCTCAATCGTACTACATCCACGCACATTCATAGACCCAATCTTCAGGGTACGGGGATAACTCCATCCCCCATCCCTTTCTCTGGCCTGTCTCTTTTTAGGAACTAAAAAACAGAGGAGAAGGTCCCTAGTCCCCTCATCCCCGCCCCTTTTAGTCGCCTTTTACGACACGCAGGGAATACGGTGGCAGTATTCTTCCTAACACAACCTGGCCACAGAGTAGTAGTACCACCCCATAGTGCGGCCAGATTGTGTCCCCCCCGCCACAGAGGGGGGGGGGGAAACAATCTTACTACACAAGTACCGAAAATAATCTTCACTGACAGTAATTACACTTAATGCTTTACACTTCACTATTTTCTCAAGTTCCAATGATATATAAACCTCAATAACTCGTCACTGTTTGCCACTGTTTTTACAAGTACCTAAAGTATACAATCTTCACTGACACTGCACTACACCAATACTGACTGCACTTCATGCAAACTAACCTGAAACCCGACTAAACCTGTAATAATCTCTACCCCAACTTATATAAGCTTGCATTATTCTAGACTGATCTATATTCCACGAGAACAACAGTTGCCAATTCGGAGACAACCAAAACATAAGCCAACCACAGTTTTCTTACGATACATAACACTCTAAATCATTTACCATAGGAACTTAAACTACATAATTCAACAAGCACTCACTTATATAAAACAATATGAAGAAAAAAGAGCATGAAAATAAATGAATGTTTAACTTACGAAATAACTATGCCCACAAACAACAGGCAAACTGGCAACTCTGATGACTCATACCGGAACTTATGGTACCAGAAATGTCTCGAAGGTACGAGACTACCTAACTGGCAAATCTCCTTTCATAACACTACCCCCTCCCTAGTCCTTTGTCATCCTGACAAAACTACACAGTATATACAAACACAAACCCTAATCGCAATGAAACATCCAACCGTACACAAAATAATCTTTCAACATATCAAGTGTTCTTCATCAGATGCTGGCCTTGTCCCTGCAGTACAGCAGCATTTCTTCCTATGATTCCCATTCCTACAACACTGCATGTCGTCTGTTCTTCCGCGTTCTTCCATGCTATTCATCAAGATTCTCCTGCATTTCCTCAGTGGTGGGACTTCCTGGGAAAAACTGGCTGGTTGTTGCCTCTCGTCACCAGCCTTCACTAATGTACCCTCATCCTTCTCATCTGGACACTCACAGCTGACGTGTCCCACCTCACCACATGTCCAACACGCTTTTGTTGCAACTGAAGATCTCCTTACACTGCTCTGTTCTTGCTCCTTCTTCCATTTGTGACAATCTTCCTTCCTGTGCCCAGACTTCCCACAGAACCAGCAGCCTCCGGTCTTCTCCTGTTCCCTATACCACTTGCAGCAGTCCTCTTTTCTGTGTCCTGGCTTTTCACAGTACCAGCAACTTCCCTCAAAGTTTTCCTTTTCACATACCTGCCCCTTTCTTGCCTTGAATCCTGCACTACGGCCGGCCTGAAAGGTGGATGTACTGCACCTAACATAGGACTCAAATTCTAGAGCCCTGGCTAATGCTTCTTGCATGCTTCTTGCTTGTGCCTTCTTCACTTGCACTTTCAATTCTGCACTGTCAAAAGCATCGATGAACTGGTCCCTCAGTAGAATAGCCAACAGGTTAGGTGCTGCTCCAGGGTGCGCATTGTATGCCATACTCTCCAGGTCATGAGCAAACTGCTGTAGGGATTCTCCTCAAGCCCGTACACGGCCCCGGAATCTTGCTCTGTACACCTCAGTCTGGTACACCCGGCAACAGTTCCGCCTGGGCCCCCCAGTAGCGAGATATAGTACATGTGGCAGAAGTGTGTGTGTTTGTTCGTGTGTACATGCTCGAAAAATGTTCGGATCGTCAACTCTCTCACTCCATTGTGAACGTGAATCGGCCTTTGTCAGCAATTTTAATTAAAAGACAAATCCTCTTTAATCTGTGCTGATAATGCTACATACTGATTACTTAATGACCTGAGAGAGAGAGAGAGAGAGAGAGAGAGAGAGAGAGAGAAAGGGGGGGGAATAAGTTATGGAGGATATCCAATCATCGTGGAATATATTGTAACGGGTAGCAATGCAACAATATTTCATTTTTTTTATTGTTGTTAGGAATACAATGTGTCAGTAACCTGAAATGATCCACAATAATGACTGGGAAAACTATTATCATGTCCAATACAAACAACCCAGCTGTTCGTCCCCCCCAACTCCGACCCACCTACCGTCCTGACCTCCCGTCTCTCCCCCATAACCACACACCGCCATCTATGGAGTGAACTCAAAGGCCGAATCACGTTCACAATGGAGTGAGAGAGTTGACGATCCGAACATTTTTCGAGCATGTACAGACGAACAAACACACACACTGCTGCCACATCTACTATATATCGCTACTGGGGGGCCCAGGCGGAGGGGGGACTTTGATGCATGGTCGTGGAGAGTGTAGACGTGTTTTTCGCTGTGCTCTTCTCTAGTATTCAGGGCTGCCTCACCGGCATTAGCTTCTTTTTTTTCACCCTTCTGGTGCTCGATAGGATAGTTAGTACTCATTTTCCTCCTCTTCCTGTTAGTTAGAACAGTAGATGTCTGTTCCAATAAACTGAGTTTACCTTTGCTTATCGCCCACGGAGGGTTCCCCCCACTGATCGCTCTGGGGCGTGAAGAAACACGGTCGGGCCTCCCTGGAGTGGTTTGAGAGGGCAACCTCAGCCTTACGTGTGTGGTCCCTGGTTGTTTGTTCCTTGATTGTTTTCTCTCCTTCTTCCCACTTCCCCTGCTAGGGGGGAGTGGTACTATGGAGGACGCCCCTACTGCCTCTCCCCCCCTCAGGGGGGGAGGTGGTCCTGACCGACCCCTGACAGATCAACGGACTGACAGCCCCCAGACAGAACGGCCCCAGACTCGATTGCCTCTGGACATAAATGTAAAAAATGCTGAATTTGTAATCATCCATGCTCTAGGTTCCACTCCCTTGAGCAGTCTCAATCCCTTCATGATTAAGAAGGTTATTGATGGCTGTGCTGGGGAGGTGGAACAAGTGAAAAAACTTGTGAATGGAGACCTCCTTGTTAAGACATGTAATTCCTCCCAAGTTAAAGACTTGTTGAAGCTGCGTAAGTTTCATATCTATGATGTCGAGGCCAAGATCCCAACATCCATGAATTCCTGCAAGGGGGTTATCACTTGCAGGGATCTCATGGTGATGAGTGAGGAAGACATCATAGAGGAACTTGCTCAGCAAGATGTCATCGATGCCCGGTTTATAACTAGATTTTCCGAAGGCATAAAGACGAAGACAGCCACCATTGTTTTGACTTTCGGCAAAGTTTCACTCCCGGCACATGTCAAAGTTGGCTATGAAATTGTTAATGTCAGACCTTATATCCCCAACCCACTCCATTGCATGAAGTGTCAATTATATGGGCACATTGCTAAGAATTGTCGGGCTTCACAGTCAGTGTGTGGCAAATGTGCAACACAGGGTCACGATGCTGAGCAATGCACATCAGAGACTATCTGTTGCTTCCACTGTAAGGGTGCTCACTCCACTTCCTCTAGGGATTGTCCCAAGTGGAAGGAGGAGAAAGAGGTCTGCACGGTGAAGGTGACTGAGGGTGTCTCCTACTATGAAGCAAGGAAAAAGGTGAAGCAGTTGTATGCAACTCCTACGCCGAATAGGTCCTATGCTTCGGCGGTGATGTCCCGTCCCGTGATGTGCTCTGCTGGGACACAGACTGACCCTGAACCGGTTCCTCTTGTCACACATTCTACCTCTCCATCTCCTGTCCAATCCACTTCTCAACCTGATACCCCTGTTACAACTTCCTACTCTCAGGCTGCTGCTGCTTCTCAGTTAGTCAAGCCTAAAACGAAGCCTGACAACTCTTGTAAGAGTAATATGACCACCCTTACGGGGTCACGTCCTCATATTCTTCCTGCTCCTGGCCCAGCGAGGGAGAGGAAGGGTAGCTCTTCCTCGGTGGAATCTGGGAACCTCATAATTGATGAAAATATGGAGGTTTCCGTAAGCAAGCACCGGGATAGGTCCACCGGTAGTCGCTCACCTTCTGGCGGGCGGCAAAAAAAGCCTAAACACACTGGCCCCCAACGTAAATCTTAAACCGTCGCTTTCACTGTATTACAGTGGAATTGTAGAGGTATTGGGAATAAGTTAGAAGATACAGCAATCTTGCTGTCAATACACACGCCAGACGTTGTTTGTTTACAGGAGACGCGCCTGGAGGATCATCCTGATCCTCCACAGTTCAGACACTACCACTCGTATAGAAGATATGAAGGTCACGGAGTTGCCATTTACACACACAAATCACACCCACAAACGGAAGTGATTCTAAATTCTAATCTGGAAGCGGTCGCGTGCAGAGTAAAATTTAATAACACGTATCTGTCTATTTGCTCTCTGTACTGTCCTCCACATGGCCCCATTGATAGTGATGCTTTAAATTCACTAGTGGAACATCTCCCTGGGAATAAGTTAGTGTTGGGCGATTTTAACGCCCATCACTATCAATGGGGTAGCTTGAGGATTGATGGTCGTGGGGAGCAAGTAGCCGACCTAATACTACAGTCCAACCTCTGTCTTCAGAACGATGGTAGAGCGACTCGTGTAGATGATCGTACTGGTAACTTTTCGGCCATTGACTTATCTTTGGCCTCCCCTGGTATACATCAAGATCTCTCATGGGACCCCTACGACGACTCCTTGGGAAGTGATCATTTACCCATCTGTCTTTCTTATACATGCGACATCATTTCGGACCCTCCACCTCCAAAATTTAAGTATAAGAAAGCAGATTGGGGATCCCTCTCAAGGATCGCCAATTTAGATATATCTGGGGAGACCATAGATGTTAAGGTCGAAAATATAACCCAATCCATATTACACGCAGCTGAGGCTGCTATTCCCAAGACTTCTACAGTTCATGCGAAGCATAGAGCACATTGGTGGACGCCGGATTGCCGACAAGCATTAAGAAAACGCAATAGGAGATACAGGATTTTTGATAGTCAGCCCAATGAGAAAAATTTTATTGCATACAAACAGGCACGGGCTGAGGCAAGGAGAATAATAAGAAGGGCCAAACGTGACTCCTGGCGGTCCATTGTGTCCACGGTGACTCGTACAACACCATTACGTAAAGTCTGGTCCACCATAAGAATATTAAATAATAAAGGCCCATATTTCCCAGTCACCACCTTGCACGTAAATAATAACATCTATGATGAGCCCGTGGACGTTGCTAACATCCTCGCCAGGAGTTTTTCTCATGTAAGTAGCTCAGCCAATTATGACCCGCGTTTCCAACATCATAAACGCACGGCTGAGCTACAGATATTAGACTTTGCCACAGAAGACGTAAACTCCCCGTACAACCAAGAGTTTACGCTAGATGAACTGCTCCTTGCCCTTAAATCCTGTAAAGACACCAGCCCTGGACCATACACCATCACGTACGGTATGATCCAGCATCTTAATCAGGACAACCTGATTAAGATGCTAGCATTGTACAATGAGATTTGGGCGTCTCGAACGTTCCCAAACTCATGGCACTTTGCGCACGTCATACCGATACCCAAAGAGGCTGGTCGTCTTATGAATCCCACTTCATTTCGTCCTATTGTGTTGACTTCTTGTCTATGTAAGGTCATGGAACGTATGGTTAACAATAGGCTTCTTTTTGTTTTAGAGTCGAAGAATTTGTTAAATGATCAACAATGTGGCTTCCGTAAATACAGATCATTTAATGAATTTAGAGCATTGTATTGCAGAGGCATTTGCCAATAAAGAATTCCTGATAGGGGTGTTCTTGGACATCCATAAAGCCTATGACATGACATGGTGACACGGTATACTATTGAAGCTCTATGCTTATGGTTTAAGAGGAAATTTACCTGTTTTTATTTCAAATTTCCTAAGGGACAGAACTTTCTCTGTCAAATTGCCCCGTAACATAACATCGGATATATATATCGAGGAAAACGGGGTGCCACAGGGAAGTGTGCTTAGTCCTACTTTATTTAGTATTATGATCAATAATATTCTGTCATCAGCTCCCATCCCGAGGAATCTTAAATACTCGCTCTACGCTGACGATTGTGCAATATGGCACTCTTCCCGTAATGCACAATTTTCGGCTGGGCGGATTCAAGCAGCCCTTGACTCCGTCCACCAATGGGCCTTGCAGTGGGGATTTAAGTTTTCCGTATGTAAGTGTGCCGCTATAGTTTTCACTAATCGTAACGTACCTAATTTGTGCTTAACTTTGGATAATCAGGCGGTACCTTTTCAAAATTCTTTAAAATTTTTAGGAATACATTTTGATCGTAGAATGAATTTTAAACTTCACGTTAATACTTTGGTTGCTCGTTGTGATAAACCGTTAAATGTCCTCGAGTACCTAGCGGGTACTACATGGGGTGCCGACAGAAAATCTTTATTAATGGTGTATAAGTCCCTTATTCGATCAAAGCTAGACTATGGCGCATAGGTGTATGGCTCGGCATCCGATGCCACTCTGAAAGGATTGGATGTGTTACAGAATAAATGTTTGCGAATGTGTCTTGGAGCCGTCCGGTGTACCCATGTGACTCGTATGGAAGTGGAGGCGAATGTGCCTTCCCTCTGTATTCGCCGTGACCACCTGGCCTTGTCCTACAGTATAAGGACGCTAAGGAAAAGTAATATTGGCAATGTGGCCTGTACCCCCCTGCGTCAATACCACCACCTTCTGCGGGGGGTGCGTCGGCCACTTGCCGCTCGCCTCCACTTACTGACTCAGGAGCTTGATGTGGACCCCAGTGACTGTGACAAGTTGGTGCTTAAAAATATAGCGCCTTGGGAGCCACCCGGCTTTACAGTCGATGTTACATGGCTCCCAGCACCAAAGGCCAAGGTGCCGGAGGCGGAGGTCCACCACTTGTTTCGTAACATCATTGTTCGTCACTTGGGGTCCCATCAATTGTACACCGACGGCTCCAAGTCGAGTGAATGTGTGGGTGCAAGTGTGTGGTCGACTGAATGTGCCCTCAGGTATCGGTTGCCGACTCATACATCTGTGTTTACTTCAGAACTTTTTGCTATTGACAAAGCCATGGACTATGCTCTCAATTCTAGGCATGACTCATTTGTCATATTTTCAGATTCAAAATCAGCCCTTCAGGCAATTGCATCTTGCACTACGGACTCTCACAAGATCCAGGGCCGCATCATTAATAAGTTGCATTCATGCAACAAGTCATTCACGCTGATCTGGGTGCCTGGTCATTGTCGTATCTACGGCAATGAGCAGGCTGACTTACTTGCAAAGTCGGCTGTAGAGCTCGAGGAGACTTGGGACGTTCCTCGTGATCTACGGTCGAGTCTATCTCTCGGAAAGAAATCAATAAATCTTCTGTGGCAAGGTCAGTGGACCAGACTAAATATTCCAACTTGTAAGCCGTACCTGGGCGACTGGGACACTGCCAACCGTCCCAGTCGCTTAGAAGAAAAAGTGTTGGCACGGTTACGGCTTAATGCCACCATTTTAACCCACATAAAACCATATATGGAAAGACGCTTCCCACCGCACTGTGACATCTGTAATGCGGTGTTATCTATTAGTCATATCATCCTGCGCTGTCGGCGATTTATTCGTGAACGAGCTTCACTTATAAATTACTGCGGCGCAGTAGACGTCTCCTTCACCCTTTCCACCATCCTGGGTGATGGGGACATTGTTATGACTGATAAATTGATGGCTTTCTTGAGAGAGACCGGACTGATCAGAGTGATGTGACTTTTTTACTGTGTGGTTATGGTTTTTATGAACAGTAAATTTTTATATATTGTAATATTAATTAGGGTTGACAGTTGACATATTTTAAATAGTTCCTCCTCCCACCGATCTATTTCTAATATAGATGTCCCCTACATTAAGCCAAGTTCCTCGCCTGACAGTCACCAGCTGATGAGTGCAAGTGTGCAATATAGGAAGGTATTGGGCACTTGCAGTCGATGGTGGTCTGCTGGGCGAGGTTCTTCACTTTTTGTACAAATTATGTAAATACATTATATTATCTTGCTTAAGTTATTCTAATTAGGGACGACAGCTGACGTATATGGAAATGTTCCTGACTCGTCTGGTTCCCTTTCGTATACTGATGTCCCCTATATTAGGTTGTGCCTCGACTGACAGTCACCAGGTGATGAGTGCAGGTATGTCATGTAGAAAGGCATTACATATCTGCAGTCGATGGTGTTCTGTTAGTCGAGGTATTTTTACCATTAGTGTAGGTCTAGCTATTTGTCTCTGTAGGATTTAGTATAGGTTGGCGATTTGTCTGTTAGGTGATTAGTTTTAGGGTCTTTAGATTAGTTTTTCTTTATAATATAAGATATAAAAAATAAAAAACCAAGAAAAAAAAAATAAAAAAATAAAAATAAATAAATAAGATTAAAATTATTATATATATATATGTACGTTTGCATGAAAGTGTGTCTGTATGTATGCACGGAAGTGTGTGTGTGTGTGTGTGTGTGTGTGTGTGTGTGTGTGTGTATGTATATATATATGTTTGTATATATATGTATATATATATATATTTATATATATATATATATATATATATATATATATATATATATATATATATATATACATGGCCTTAATAACCAGGGGCTTCGGCCCCAATGGTTGATAGGAAAAAAAAAAAAAAAAAAAAAAACAGGCGGAGGACTTTGATGCATGGTCGTGGAGAGTAAAGACGTGTTTTCTGTGCTCTCCTCTAGATATAGGGCTGCCTCACCGGCATTAGTTTTCCTTTGTTTTCGCCACTAGGGCGTACTTTCAGTTAGGCTAGCTAGTATTCATTTTCCTCCCCTCCCTGTTAGAGATACAATAGGAGTTTGTATCTTTTCCTGAGTTTACCTTTGCTTATCGCCCACGGAGGGTCCCCCCCACTGATCGCTCTGGGGCGTGAACGGACACGGTCGGGCCTCCCTGGAGTGGCTTGTGGTTCTCACAAGCACTGGAGCTATACATACTTTACTGATTGCAGTTACACTTAATGCTTAAAAACACTTCACTGTTAGTACACTTAATGCTTGCCAATACTTACTACAGTATCTATCTATAAACCTAGGCTGCTTCCTCCAAGGAAAGGGAGGTAGCAGTGACAGGACGACACACTCCCCATTTACTCATCCATTCACATTCATTCGCATCTTAGCCCCAAACGGGAAAACGGACAGATCCTCACCACACCACACCGCACAAGGGTCAACTGCTCAATGCAATCAATGACATCCGCAGCAGGGCCCGACAGCAGAGCTGGTTTACCCCTACCACATCATAACAGACCCATCCCCTTACCCGCACCTGACCTGAAAGCTGATCAGACCAAATGCGGGAGAATATCCCCTCAGGGATGCGTCATCACTTATTCATTCACAATTTCTCTCCATTTATTTCTGTCACGCACAGCCACTCTTCCTTGCTCAACAGACATCCCTCTCGCATCCAGCGCTCTCTTCACACTGTCCATCCATCCTATTCGTGGTCTTCCTCTCAGCCTTACACCTCTCACATCAGATCTAGTTATCTTTTTCACCAATCGCTCATTATCCATTCTCTCCATATGCCCAAACCATCGCAACACCCTCTGCTCAACTCTACCAGCCATCTCCCGAACAACTCCAGTTCTTCTTCGCACTTCATCATTTCGCACTTGATCCATACGCGTCACTCCACACATACTCCTCAGACACCTCATTTCCATTACATTCAAACTTTTCCTCTCTGCTCCACCCATATTCCATGTTTCAGCCCCATATAACGCAGTCGGTACCATAACACCCTCATACAGCCTTCTCTTTACATCCATTCTAAGCGAACGACATCTAAACACTTTTTCATTCCTCCCAGCACCTTTCCTACTTCATTTATTCTAAACTTCACTTCTGCGTCTATTCTTCCATCCACAGCAACATGTGATCCTAGATATTTAAAACACTCTACCTCCTCAAGCAACTCGCCATTCAAAACTATATTCATCCCCCTACCATCAACCAACCTCGTACACTTCATCACTTTACTCTTATTCTCATTTGCTTTCAGTTTCCTCCTTTCACACACCCTTCCAAACTCCTCTACCAACTGTCTTAATCTCTCCTCTGAATCAGCCACCAGTGCAGTATCATCTGCAAACAGCAGCTGCTTCAGATTCCACTCTCCACCATCAACATTCACCAGACTCAGACCTCCACCTAAAACTCTTGCATTCACCTCCCTTACAACACCATCCATGTAAATATTAAACAACCATGGAGACATCACACATCCCTGTCGCAGCCCCACTCTCACGGGAAACCAATCACTCACGCATTTCC
This sequence comes from Coenobita brevimanus, assembly GCF_032717465.1. NCBI lineage: Eukaryota > Metazoa > Arthropoda > Malacostraca > Decapoda > Coenobitidae > Coenobita > Coenobita brevimanus. The sequence continues at coordinate 11,160,820 of NC_137066.1, forward strand.
CACTCTTACACACGCTCTACTATTTACATAAAAACCTTTCACGCCTTTTAGTAACCTACCATCAAGTCCAAACAATATTAAAATAGTCCACAAAGCCTCCCTATCAATTCTATCATACTCTTTCTCTAAATCCCTAAATGCCCAAAACACATCCTTACCTTTCGCTAAATACTTTTCACACACTTGTCTCACAGCAAACACCTGATCCACGCATCCCCTCCCTCTCCTAAAGCCACACTGCTCATCACCAATCACTCCTTCTGTACCCTCTTTAACTCTCATAATTATCACTCTACCATACACCTTACCTACAACACTCAACAGACTTATACCCCTAAAGCTAGTACATTCATACTTATCACACTTGCCTTTATACAACAGGACCACACAAGCACTTGCCCAGTCAATTGGCACCATACCCTTCACAAAGCACACATTCAACAATGTTACTGGCCAGTCAACAATAGTCACTCCACCACCCTTCAGGCATTCCACAGCACACTCATCCATACCTGCAGCTTTCCCTGTTTTCATCTCCTTTACTGCCTTCTCAACTTCCTCCTTCGTGATCAAAGAATCATTCAACTCTCCCAACACATTTATTCCTTGCACCCTTCTATCCGCCACAGTCTCAGCCACCCTTTCCTCCTCTACATTTAACAATATTTCAAAATACTCTGCCCATCTCTTCCTTACTGCATCCATCTCAATTAACATCCTTCCAACCTCTGCTTTTACTCGTTCTTCCTTCCCAGACTCTCCATTTCGCACCTTTTTCACCTCCTTCCAAAACATTTTCTCATTCTGCTGAAAATTCTCTGTCAGCCGCCTACCCCACCTCTCATCTGCTGCCACTTTAGCATCACGCACAGCCCTTCTCGCCCTATTCCTCTTTTCCTTATATCTTTCATATGACATCTCATCCTTCCTCTGCAGCCTCACTTCATATGCACGTCTCTTCTCAGCCACAGCCATACTTACTTCCTCGCACCACCAGTCACTTCCTTTTCTTACACCACCACCCACACGTCTCACACCACACACCTCTTCTGCATGCCCCACCACAGCACCCTTAAACAACTGCCATTCCTCCTCCACACTGCCATTTTCCCGATCTTTCAGTGCGTTCCACTCATCTTTCAATTTCTCCTGATACTCTATCTTTTTCTCTCTTTTATCCAACTCACTCACTTTCAAAACCTCCCTGCCACACCTAACCCTCCTAGCTCTCACCCATCTCTTACCTACTCTTAACTTTCCCTCCACCAGGTAGTGGTCAGACATACCTCCACCCTCCCCTCTCAGAACTCTCACATCCAACAATCTTCCTATTACATTCCTAGAGACAACCACATAGTCCATCAAAGCTCTATCAACAACTCTTCCACCCTCCTGTCTAACCCATGTATACTTATAAATATCTTTCTTCTCAGACAGCGTATTTCCAATCACCATCTCTCGCTCAACACACATCGCTATCATTCGTTCCCCACTTTCATTTCTTCCAGGCACACATGCATACCAACTACACCTTCAACTGTTACATTTCCCACTCTAGCATTCAGATCTCCCATCATTACCACATTCACATTCGCTCCAAAACTCTGGAAACACTCATCAACATCATTCCAGAAAGACTCCCTCTCTTCTTCATCCCTTTCACTACCAGGCCCATATGCACTCACAAACACCCACAACTCACGTTCAAATTTCGCTTTCACCCACATCAGTCTCGATGACACCTCCTTCCATTCAATCACACACTGCTGTACTTCCGGACTCACTAACAAGGCCACACCTTCTCTTGCCCTTCCTCTATCAACACCTGACAATCTTCCATTCACACTTCCAAACATAGACTCACCCTTCCCTTTCATCTTCGTTTCACTCAAAGCTAACACATCCAACTTTCTTCTCACAAACATTCTCCCAATCTCCTCCTTTTTAGCCTCAATCGTACTACATCCACGCACATTCATAGACCCAATCTTCAGGGTACGGGGATAACTCCATCCCCCATCCCTTTCTCTGGCCTGTCTCTTTTTAGGAACTAAAAAACAGAGGAGAAGGTCCCTAGTCTCCTCATCCCCGCCCCTTTTAGTCGCCTTTTACGACACGCAGGGAATACGGTGGCAGTATTCTTCCTAACACAACCTGGCCACAGAGTAGTAGTACCACCCCATAGTGCGGCCAGATTGTGTCCCCCCCGCCACAGAGGGGGGGGGAAACAATCTTACTACACAAGTACCGAAAATAATCTTCACTGACAGTAATTACACTTAATGCTTTACACTTCACTATTTTCTCAAGTTCCAATGATATATAAACCTCAATAACTCGTCACTGTTTGCCACTGTTTTTACAAGTACCTAAAGTATACAATCTTCACTGACACTGCACTACACCAATACTGACTGCACTTCATGCAAACTAACCTGAAACCCGACTAAACCTGTAATAATCTCTACCCCAACTTATATAAGCTTGCATTATTCTAGACTGATCTATATTCCACGAGAACAACAGTTGCCAATTCGGAGACAACCAAAACATAAGCCAACCACAGTTTTCTTACGATACATAACTCTAAATCATTTACCATAGGAATTTAAACTACATAATTCAACAAGCACTCACTTATATAAAACAATATGAAGAAAAAAGAGCATGAAAATAAATGAATGTTTAACTTACGAAATAACTACGCCCACAAACAACAGGCAAACTGGCAACTCTGATGACTCATACCGGAACTTACGGTACCAGAAATGTCTCGAAGGTACGAGACTACCTAACTGGCAAATCTCCTTTCATAACACTACCCCCTCCCTAGTCCTTTGTCATCCTGACAAAACTACACAGTATATACAAACACAAACCCTAATCTCAATGAAACATCCAACCGTACACAAAATAATCTTTCAACATATCAAGTGTTCTTCATCAGATGCTGGCCTTGTTCCTGCAGTACAGCAGCATTTCTTCCTATGATTCCCATTCCTACAACACTGCATGTCGTCTGTTCTTCCGCGTTCTTCCATGCTATTCATCAAGATTCTCCTGCATTTCCTCAGTGGTGGGACTTCCTGGGAAAAATTGGCTGGTTGTTGCCTCTCGTCACCAGCCTTCACTAATGTACCCTCATCCTTCTCATCTGGACACTCACAGCTGACGTGTCCCACCTCACCACATGTCCAACACGCTTTTGTTGCAACTGAAGATCTCCTTACACTGCTCTGTTCTTGCTCCTTTTTCCATTTGTGACAATCTTCCTTCCTGTGCCCAGACTTCCCACAGAAGCAGCAGCCTCCGGTCTTCTCCTGTTCCCTATACCACTTGCAGCAGTCCTCTTTTCTGTGTCCTGGCTTTTCACAGTACCAGCAACTTCCCTCAAAGTTTTCCTTTTCACATACCTGCCCCTTTCTTGCCTTGAATCCTGCACTACGGCCGGCCTGAAAGGTGGATGTACTGCACCTAACATAGGACTCAAATTCTAGAGCCCTGGCTAATGCTTCTTGCATGCTTCTTGCTTGTGCCTTCTTCACTTGCACTTTCAATTCTGCACTGTCAAAAGCATTGATGAACTGGTCCCTCAGTAGAATAGCCAACAGGTTAGGTGCTGCTCCAGGGTGCGCATTGTATGCCATACTCTCCAGGTCATGAGCAAACTGCTGTAGGGATTCTCCTCGAGCCCGTACATGGCCCCGGAATCTTGCTCTGTACACCTCAGTCTGGTACACCCAGCAACAGTTCCGCCTGGGCCCCCCAGTAGCGAGATATAGTACATGTGGCAGAAGTGTGTGTGTTTGTTCGTGTGTACATGCTCGAAAAATGTTCGGATCGTCAACTCTCTCACGCCATTGTGAACGTGAATCGGCCTTTGTCAGCAATTTTAATTAAAAGACAAATCCTCTTTAATCTGTGCTGATAATGCTACATACTGATTACTTAATGACCTGAGAGAGAGAGAGAGAGAGAGAGAGAGAGAGAGGGGGGGGAATAAGTTATGGAGGATATCCAATCATCGTGGAATATATTGTAACGGGTAGCAATGCAACAATATTTCATTTTTTTTATTGTTGTTAGGAATACAATGTGTCAGTAACCTGAAATGATCCACAATAATGACTGGGAAAACTAATATCATGTCCAATACAAACAACCTAGCTGTTCGTCCCCCCCAACTTCGACCCACCTACCGTCCTGACCTCCCGTCTCTCCCCCATAACCACACACCGCCATCTATGGAGTGAACTCAAAGGCCGAATCACGTTCACAATGGAGTGAGAGAGTTGACGATCCGAACATTTTTCGAGCATGTACAGACGAACAAACACACACACTGCTGCCACATCTACTATATATCGCTACTGGGGGGCCCAGGCGGAGGGGGGACTTTGATGCATGGTCGTGGAGAGTGTAGACGTGTTTTTCGCTGCGCTCTTCTCTAGTATTCAGGGCTGCCTCACCGGCATTAGCTTCTTTTTTTTCACCCTTCTGGTGCTCGATAGGATAGTTAGTACTCATTTTCCTCCTCTTCCTGTTAGTTAGAACAGTAGATGTCTGTTCCAATAAACTGAGTTTACCTTTGCTTATCGCCCACGGAGGGTTCCCCCCACTGATCGCTCTGGGGCGTGAAGAAACACGGTCGGGCCTCCCTGGAGTGGTTTGAGAGGGCAACCTCAGCCTTAGGTGTGTGGTCCCTGGTTGTTTGTTCCTTGATTGTTTTCTCTCCTTCTTCCCACTTCCCCCGCTAGGGGGGAGTGGTACTATGGAGGACGCCCCTACTGCCTCTCCCCCCCTCAGGGGGGGAGGTGGTCCTGACCGACCCCTGACAGATCAACGGACTGACAGCCCCCAGACAGAACGGCCCCAGACTCGATTGCCTCTGGACATAAATGTAAAAAATGCTGAATTTGTAATCATCCATGCTCTAGGTTCCACTCCCTTGAGCAGTCTCAATCCCTTCATGATTAAGAAGGTTATTGATGGCTGTGCTGGGGAGGTGGAACAAGTGAAAAAACTTGTGAATGGAGACCTCCTTGTTAAGACATGTAATTCCTCCCAAGTTAAAGACTTGCTGAAGCTGCGTAAGTTTCATATCTATGATGTCGAGGCCAAGATCCCAACATCCATGAATTCCTGCAAGGGGGTTATCACTTGCAGGGATCTCATGGTGATGAGTGAGGAAGACATCATAGAGGAACTTGCTCAGCAAGATGTCATCGATGCCCGGTTTATAACTAGATTTTCCGAAGGCATAAAGACGAAGACGGCCACCATTGTTTTGACTTTCGGCAAAGTTTCACTCCCGGCACATGTCAAAGTTGGCTATGAAATTGTTAATGTCAGACCTTATATCCCCAACCCACTCCATTGCATGAAGTGTCAATTATATGGGCACATTGCTAAGAATTGTCGGGCTTCACAGTCAGTGTGTGGCAAATGTGTAACACAGGGTCACGATGCTGAGCAATGCACATCAGAGACTATCTGTTGCTTCCACTGTAAGGGTGCTCACTCCACTTCCTCTAGGGATTGTCCCAAGTGGAAGGAGGAGAAAGAGGTCTGCACAGTGAAGGCGACCGAGGGTGTCTCCTACTATGAAGCAAGGAAAAAGGTGAAGCAGTTGTATGCAACTCCTATGCCGAATAGGTCCTATGCTTCGGCGGTGATGTCCCGTCCCGTGATGTGCTCTGCTGGGACACAGACTGACCCTGAACCGGTTCCTCTTGTCACACATTCTACCTCTCCATCTCAGCCTCCTGTTCAATCCACTTCTCAACCTGATACCCCTGTTACAACTTCCTACTCTCAGGCTGCTGCTGCTTCTCAGTCAGTCAAGCCTAAAACGAAGCCTGACAACTCTTGTAAGAGTAATATGACCACCCTTACCAAGTCACGTCCTCATATTCTTCCTGCTCCTGGCCCAGCGAGGGAGAGGAAGGGTAGCTCTTCCTCGGTGGAATCTGGGAACCTCGTAATTGATGAAAATATGGAGGTTTCCGTAAGCAAGCACCGGGATAGGTCCACCGGTAGTTGCTCACCTTCTGGCGGGCGGCAAAAAAAGCCTAAACACATTGGCCCCCAACATAAATCTTAAACCGTCGCTTTCACTGTATTACAGTGGAATTGTAGAGGTATTGGGAATAAGTTACAAGATATAGCAATGTTGCTGTCAATACACAGGCCAGACGTTGTTTGTTTACAGGAGACGCGCCTGGAGGATCATCCTGATCCTCCACAGTTCAGACACTACCACTCGTATAGAAGATATGAAGGTCACGGAGTTGCCATTTACACACACAAATCACACCAACAAACGGAAGTGATTCTAAATTCTAATCTGGAAGCGGTCGCGTGCAGAGTAAAATTTAATAACACGTATCTATTTGCTCTCTGTACTGTCCTCCACATGGCCCCATTGATAGTGATGCTTTAAATTCACTAGTGGAACATCTCCCTGGGAATAAGTTAGTGTTGGGCGATTTTAACGCCCATCACTATCAATGGGGTAGCTTGAGGATTGATGGTCGTGGGGAGCAAGTAGCCGACCTAATACTACAGTCCAACCTCTGTCTTCTGAACGATGGTAGAGCGACTCGTGTAGATGATCGTACTGGTAACTTTTCGGCCATTGACTTATCTTTGGCCTCCCCTGGTATACATCAAGATCTCTCATGGGACCCCTACGACGACTCCTTGGGAAGTGATCATTTACCCATCTGTCTTTCTTATACATGCGACATCATTTCGGACCCTCCACCTCCAAAATTTAACTATAAGAAAGCAGATTGGGGATCCTTCTCAAGGATCGCCAATTTAGATATATCTGGGGAGACCATAGATGTTAAGGTCGAAAATATAACCCAATCCATATTACACGCAGCTGAGAATGCTATTCCCAAGACTTCTACAGTTCATGTGAAGCATAGAGCACATTGGTGGACGCCGGATTGCCGACAAGCATTAAGAAAACGCAATAGGAGATACAGGATTTTTGATAGTCAGCCCACTGAGAAAAATTTTATTGCATACAAACAGGCACGGGCTGAGGCAAGGAGAATAATGAGAAGGGCCAAACGTGACTCCTGGCGGTCCATTGTGTCCACGGTGACTCGTACAACACCATTACGTAAAGTCTGGTCCACCATAAGAATATTAAATAATAAAGGCCCATATTTCCCAGTCACCACCTTGCACGTAAATAATAACATCTATGATGAGCCCGTGGACGTTGCTAACATCCTCGCCAGGAGTTTTTCTCATGTAAGTAGCTCAGCCAATTATGACCCGCGTTTCCAACATCATAAACGCACGGCTGAGCTACAGATATTAGACTTTGCCACAGAAGACGTAAACTCCCCGTACAACCAAGAGTTTACGCTAGATGAACTGCTCCTTGCCCTTAAATCCTGTAAAGACACCAGCCCTGGACCAGACACCATCACGAACGGTATGATCCAGCATCTTAATCAGGACAACCTGATTAAGATGCTAGCATTGTACAATGAGATTTGGGCGTCTCGAACGTTCCCAAACTCATGGCACTTTGCGCACGTCATACCGATACCCAAAGAGGCTGGTCGTCTTATGAATCCCACTTCATTTCGTCCTATTGTGTTGACTTCTTGTCTATGTAAGGTCATGGAACGTATGGTTAACAATAGGCTTCTTTTTGTTTTAGAGTCGAAGAATTTGTTAAATGATCAACAATGTGGCTTCCGTAAATACAGATCATTTAATGAATTTAGAGCATTGTATTGCAGAGGCATTTGCCAATAAAGAATTCATGATAGGGGTGTTCTTGGACATCCATAAAGCCTATGACATGACATGGTGACACGGTATACTATTGAAGCTCTATGTTTATGGTTTAAGAGGAAATTTACCTGTTTTTATTTCAAATTCCTTAAGGGAGAGAACTTTCTCTGTCAAATTGCCCCGTAACATAACATCGGATATATTTATCCAGGAAAACGGGGTGCCACAGGGAAGTGTGCTTAGTCCTACTTTATTTAGTATTATGATCAATAATATTCTGTCATCAGCTCCCATCCCGAGGAATCTTAAATACTCGCTCTACGCTGACGATTGTGCAATATGGCACTCTTCCCGTAATGCACAATTTTCGGCTGGGCGGATTCAAGCAGCCCTTGACTCCGTCCACCAATGGGCCTTGCAGTGGGGATTTAAGTTTTCCGTATGTAAGTGTGCCGGTATAGTTTTCACTAATCGTAACGTACCTAATTTGTGCTTAACTTTGGATAATCAGGCGGTACCTTTTCAAAATTCTTTAAAATTTTTAGGAATACATTTTGATCGTAGAATGAATTTTAAACTTCACGTTAATACTTTGCTTGCTCGTTGTGATAAACCGTTAAATATCCTCAAGTACCTAGCGGGTACTACATGGGGTGCCGACAGAAAATCTTTATTAATGGTGTATAAGTCCCTTATTCGATCAAAGCTAGACTATGGCGCACAGGTGTATGGCTCGGCATCCGATGCCACTCTGAAAGGATTGGATGTGTTACAGAATAAATGTTTGCGAATGTGTCTTGGAGCCGTCCGGTGTACCCGTGTGACTCATATGGAAGTGGAGGCGAATGTGCCTCCCCTCCGTATTCGCCGTGACCACCTGGCCTTGTCCTACCATATAAGGACGCTAAGGAAAAGTAATATTGGCAATGTGGCCTGTACCCTCCTGCGTCAATACCACCACCTTCTGCGGGGGGTGCGTCGGCCACTTGCCGCTCGCCTCCATTTACTGACTCAGGAGCTTGATGTGGACCCCAGTGACTGTGACAAGTTGGTGCTTAAAAATATAGCGCCTTGGGAGCCACCCGGCTTTACAGTCGATGTTACGTGGCTCCCAGCACCAAAGGCCAAGGTGCCGGAGGCGGAGGTCCACCACTTGTTTCGTAACATCATTGTTCGTCACTTGGGGTCCCATCAATTGTACACCGACGGCTCCAAGTCGAGTGAATGTGTGGGTGCAAGTGTGTGGTCGACTGAATGTGCCCTCAGGTATCGGTTGCCGACTCATACATCTGTGTTTACTTCAGAACTTTTTGCTATTGACAAAGCCATGGACTATGCTCTTAATTCTAGGCATGACTCATTTGTCATATTTTCAGATTCAAAATCAGCCCTTCAGGCAATTGCATCTTGCACTACGGACTCTCACAAGATCCAGGGTCGCATCATTAATAAGTTGCATTCATGCAACAAGTCATTCACGCTGATCTGGGTGCCTGGTCATTGTCGTATCTACGGCAATGAGCAGGCTGACTTACTTGCAAAGTCGGCTGTAGAGCTCGAGGAGACTTGGGACGTTCCTCGTGATCTACGGTCGAGTCTATCTCTCGGAAAGAAATCAATAAATCTTCTGTGGCAAGGTCAGTGGACCAGACTAAATATTCCAACTTGTAAGCCGTACCTGGGCGACTGGGACATTGCCAACCGTCCCAGTCGCTTAGAAGAAAAAGTGTTGGCACGGTTACGGCTTAATGCCACCATTTTAACCCACATAAAACCATATATGGAAAGACGCTTCCCACCGCACTGTGACATCTGTAATGCGGTGTTATCTATTAGTCATATCATCCTGCGCTGTCGGCGATTTATTCGTGAACGTGCTTCACTTATAAATTACTGCGGTGCAGTAGACGTCTCCTTCACCCTTTCCACCATCCTGGGTGATGGGGACATTGTTATGACTGATAAATTGATGGCTTTCTTGAGAGAGACCGGACTGATCAGAGTGATGTGACTTTTTTACTGTGTGGTTATGGTTTTTATGAACAGTAAATTTTTATATATTGAAATATTAATTAGGGTTGACAGTTGACATATTTTAAATAGTTCCTCCTCCCACCGATCTATTTCTAATATAGATGTCCCCTACATTAAGCCAAGTTCCTCGCCTGACAGTCACCAGCTGATGAGTGCAAGTGTGCAATATAGGAAGGTATTGGGCACTTGCAGTCGATGGTGGTCTGCTGGGCGAGGTTCTTTACTTTTTGTACAAATTATGTAAATACATTATATTATCTTGCTTAAGTTATTCTAATTAGGGACGACAGCTGACGTATATGGAAATGTTCCTGACTCGTCTGGTTCCCTTTCGTATACTGATGTCCCCTATATTAGGTTGTGCCTCGACTGACAGTCACCAGGTGATGAGTGCAGGTATGTCATGTAGAAAGGCATTACATATCTCCAGTCGATGGTGTTCTGTTAGTCGAGGTATTTTTACCATTAGTGTAGGTCTAGCTATTTGTCTCTGTAGGATTTAGTATAGGTTGGCGATTTGTCTGTTAGGTGATTAGTTTTAGGGTCTTTAGATTAGTTTTTCTTTATAATATAAGATATAAAAAATATAAAACCAAGAAAAAAAAATAAAAAAATAAAAATAAATAAATAAGATTAAAATTATTATATATATATATGTACGTTTGCATGAAAGTGTGTCTGTATGTATGCACGGAAGTGTGTGTGTGTGTGTGTGTGTGTGTGTGTGTGTGTGTGTGTGTGTGTGTTTGTATGTATATATATATATGTTTGTATATATATGTATATATGTTTAAATGTATATACATATATATATATATATATATATATATATATATATATATATATATATATATATATATATACATGGCCTTAATAACCAGGGGCTTCGGCCCCAATGGTTGATAGGCCAAAAAAAAAAAAAACAGGCGGAGGACTTTGATGCATGGTCGTGGAGAGTAAAGACGTGTTTTCTGTGCTCTCCTCTAGATATAGGGCTGCCTCACCGGCATTAGTTTTCCTTTGTTTTCGCCACTAGGGCGTACTTTCAGTTAGGCTAGCTAGTATTCATTTTCCTCCCCTCCCTGTTAGAGATACAATAGGAGTTTGTATCTTTTCCTGAGTTTACCTTTGCTTATCGCCCACGGAGGGTCCCCCCCACTGATCGCTCTGGGGCGTGAACGGACACGGTTGGGCCTCCCTGGAGTGGTTTGAGAGGGCAACCTCAGATATAGGTGTTTTGACCCTGGTTGTTTGTCCCTTGATTGTCTTTTCTTCTTCTTCCCACTTCCCCCGTTAGGGGGGGGGGTTACTATGGAGGACGCCCCTGCTGCCTCCCCCCCCCTCTGGGGGGGAGGTAGTCCTGACGACAATAGGCATGACCAGACTGACCACCCCCAGACGGACGAACGCCAGACTCGTGCCCCACTTGATATCCCAGTAGACAATGCCACCTTTGTCACTCTCCATGCACTAGGTTCTACTCCCCTGTCCAGTCTCAATCCCTTCCTTGTCAAGAAGGTGATTGACCACTGTGCGGGAGAGGTCGAACAGGTTAAAAAACTTGCGAACAGAGATCTCCTGATTAAAACTTTTAATTCATCTCAAGTGAAAGATTTGCTGAAACTGCGTAAATTCCACTGCTACGATGTCGAAGCCAAAATCCCAGTCTCCATGAATTCTTGCAAGGGTGTTGTCACTTGCAGGGATCTCATGGTGATGAGTGAGGACGAAATCGTCAGTGAATTGGCGCACCAAGACGTAATTGAGGCTAGATTTATTACTCGCTACTCAGAAGGCATAAGGACGAAGATGGCAACTATTGTCTTGACGTTTGCCAAAGTGTCTCTTCCAAGTTCTGTCAAAGTTGGATACGAAATTGTTCATGTTCGGCCTTACATCCCTAACCCTTTGCGTTGCCTGAAATGCCAGCTGTATGGGCATGGTGCAAAGACTTGTCGGGCTTCCCAGCCAGTGTGCGGCAAGTGTGGAAGCCAGGGTCATGATGCGGACCATTGTACATCTGTGACAGTATGTTGCTTTCACTGCAAGGGCACTCACTCCACTTCCTCTAGGGACTGTCCCAAGTGGAAGGAGGAGAAGGAAGTCTGCGCAGTAAAGGCAACTGAGGGCATTCCCTATTACGAAGCTAGGAAAAAGGTGAAGGAGTTGCATGCAACTCCCATGCCGAATAGGTCCTATGCTTTGGCGGTAATGTCCCGTCCTGTGATGTGCTCTGTCGAGACGCAGACTGACCCTGTCTTTCTCCCTACTGCCACTCACAGTACATCTCCATGTCGACCTCCTGTCCGTTCCAACTCTCTCACTGACATCCCTAAGGCATCAACTTACTCTCAGGCTGCTGCTGCCTCTCCATCAGTACGGGCTAAAACGAAGCCTGACAAGTCTACTAAAAGTAACATGACCACCCTCACAAAACAGTCTCGTCCTCATGTTCTTCCAGTTCCCACTCCAGTGAGGGAGAGGAAGGTTAGCTCTTCCTCGGGGGAGTCAGGGAACCTCGTAATTGACGACAATATGGAGGTTTCCGTAAACAAGCACCGGGATAGGTCCCCCGGTAGTCGCTCGCCTGCTGGCGGGCGACTAAAAAAGACAAAGCACACTGGCCCCCAACGAAAATCTGAAACCGTCGCTTTCACTGTATTACAGTGGAATTGTAGAGGTATTGGGAATAAGTTACACAATATAGCAATCTTGCTTTCTATACACAGGCCAGACGTTATTTGTTTACAGGAGACGCGCCTGGAGGATCATCCTGATCCTCCACAGTTCAAACACTACCACTCGTATAGAAGATATGAAGGTCACGGAGTAGCCATTTACACACACAAATCACACCCACAAACGGAAGTGATTCTAAATTCTACTCTGGAAGCTGTCGCGTGCAGAGTAAAATTTAATAACACGTATCTGTCTATTTGCTCTCTCTATTGTCCTCCACATGGCCCCATTGATAGTGATGCTTTAAATTCACTAGTTGAACATCTACCTGGGAATAAGTTAGTGTTGGGTGACTTTAACGCCCATCACTATCAATGGGGTAGCTTGAGGATCGATGGTCGTGGGGAGCAAGTAGCTGACCTAATACTACAGTCCAACCTCTGTCTTCTGAACGATGGTAGAGCGACTCATGTAGATGATCGTACTGGTAACTTTTCGGCCATTGACTTATCTTTGGCCTCCCCTGGTATACATCAAGATCTCTCATGGGACCCTTACGACGACTCCTTGGGAAGTGATCATTTACCCATCTGTCTTTCTTATACACACGACATCATTTCGGACCCTCCACCTCCAAAATTTAACTATAAGAAAGCAGATTGGGGATCCTTCTCAAGGATCGCCAATTTAGATATATCTGGGGAGACCATAGATGTTAAGGTCGAAAATATAACTACTTCCATATTACACACAGCTGAGGCTGCTATTCCCAAGACTTCTACAGTTCATGCGAAGCATAGAGCACATTGGTGGACGCCGGATTGCCAACAAGCTCTAAGAAAACGCAATAGGAGATACAGGATTTTTGATAGTCAGCCCACTGAGGAAAATTTTATTGCATACAAACAGGCACGGGCTGAGGCAAGGAGAATAATAAGAACGGCTAAACGTGACTCCTGGCGGTCCTTTGTGTCCACGGTGACTCGTACAACACCATTACATAAAGTCTGGTCCACTATAAGATTATTAAATAATAAACGCCCATACTTCCCTGTCACAACCTTGCAGGTGAATAACACCACCTATGACGAGCCCGTGGACGTTGCTAACATCCTCGCCAGGAGTTTTTCTCATGTAAGTAGCTCAGCCAATTATGACCCGCGTTTCCAACATCATAAACGCACGGCTGAGCTACAGATATTAGACTTTGCCACAGAAGACGTAAACTCCCCGTACAACCAAGAGTTTACGCTAGATGAACTGCTCCTTGCCCTTAAATCCTGTAAAGACACCAGCCCTGGACCAGACACCATCACGTACGGTATGATCCAGCATCTTAATCAGGACAACCTGATTAAGATGTTAGCATTGTACAATGAGATTTGGGAGTCTCAAACGTTCCCAAACTCATGGCACTTTGCGCACGTCATACCGATGCCCAAAGAGGCTGGTCGTCTTATGAATCCCACTTCATTTCGTCCTATTGTGTTGACTTCTTGTCTATGTAAGGTCATGGAATGTATGGTTAACAATAGGCTTCTTTTTGTTTTAGAGTCGAAGAATTTGTTAAATGATCAACAATGTGGCTTCCGTAAATACAGAAGTTCACTAGATCATTTAATGAATTTGGAGCATTATATTGCAGAGGCATTTGCCAATAAAGAATTCATGATAGGGGTGTTCTTGGACATCCATAAAGCCTATGACATGACATGGTGACACGGTAAACTATTGAAGCTCTATGCTTATGGTTTAAGAGGAAATTTACCTGTTTTTATTTCAAATTTCTTAAGGGAGAGAACTTTCTCTGTCAAATTGCCCCGTAACATAACATCGGATATATTTATCCAGGAAAACGGGGTGCCACAGGGAAGTGTGCTTAGTCCTACTTTATTTAGTATTATGATCAATAATATTCTGTCATCAGCTCCCATCCCGAGGAATCTTAAATACTCGCTCTACGCTGACGATTGTGCAATATGGCACTCTTCCCGTAATGCACAATTTTCGGCTGGGCGGATTCAAGCAGCCCTTGACTCCGTCCACCAATGGGCCTTGCAGTGGGGATTTAAGTTTTCCGTATGTAAGTGTGCCGCTATAGTTTTCACTAATCGTAACGTACCTAATTTGTGCTTAACTTTGGATAATCAGGCGGTACCTTTTCAAAATTCTTTAAAATTTTTAGGAATACATTTTGATCGTAGAATGAATTTTAAACTTCACGTTAATACTTTGCTTGCTCGTTGTGATAAACCGTTAAATGTCCTCAAGTACCTAGCGGGTACTACATGGGGTGCCGACAGAAAATCTTTATTAATGGTGTATAAGTCCCTTATTCGATCAAAGCTAGACTATGGCGCACAGGTGTATGGCTCGGCATCCGATGCCACTCTGAAAGGATTGGATGTGTTACAGAATAAATGTTTGCGAATGTGTCTTGGAGCCGTCCGGTGTACCCGTGTGACTCGTATGGAAGTGGAGGCGAATGTGCCTCCCCTCCGTATTCGCCGTGACCACCTGGCCTTGTCCTATAGTGTAAGGACATTTAGAAAAAGTAATATCGGCAATGTGGCCTGTACCCCCCTGCGTCAATACCACCACCTTCCGCGGGGGGTGCATCGGCCACTTGCCGTTCGCCTCCACTTACTGACTCAGGAGCTTGGTGTGGACCCCAGTGACTGTGACAAGTTGGTGTTAAAAAATATAGCGCCTTGGGAGCCACCTGACTTTACTGTTGATGTTACATGGCTCCCAGCACCAAAGGCCAAGGCGCCGGAGGCGGAGGTCCACCACTTGTTTCGTAACATCGTCATTCGTCACTTGGGGTCCCACCACTTGTACACCGACGGCTCCAAGTCGAGTGAATGTGTGGGTGCAAGTGTGTGGTCGACTGAATGTGCCCTCAGGTATCGGTTGCCGACTCATAAATCTGTGTTTACCTCAGAACTTTTTGTCATTGACAAAGCCATAGACTATGCTCTCAATTCTAGGCATGATTCATTTGTCATATTTTCAGATTCAAAATCAGCCCTTCAGGCAATTGCATCTTGTACTACGGACTCTCACGAGATCCAGGGCCGCATCGTTAATAAGTTGCATTCATGCAACAAGTCATTCACGCTGATCTGGGTGCCTGGTCATTGTCGTATCTACGGTAATGAGCAGGCTGACTTACTTGCAAAGTCGGCTGTAGAGCTCGAGGAGACTTGGGACGTTCCTCGTGATCTACGGTCGAGTCTCTCGGAAAGAAATCAATAAATCTTCTGTGGCAAGGTCAGTGGACCAGACTAAATATTCCAACTTGTAAGCCGTACCTGGGCAACTGGGATACCGCCAACCGCCTCAGTCGCCTGGAAGAAAAAGTGTTGGCACGATTACGGCTTAATGCCACCGTTGTAACACACATGAAACCTTATATGGAAAGACGCTTCCCACCGCACTGTGACATCTGTGATGCGCTGTTATCTATCAGTCATATCATCCTGCGCTGTCGGCGATTTATTCGTGAACGTGCTTCACTTATAAATTACTGCGGTGCAGCAGACGTCCCCTTCACCCTTTCCACCATCCTGGGTGATGGGGACATTCTTATGACTGATAAATTGATGGCTTTCTTGAGAGAGACCGGACTGATCAGAGTGATGTGACTTTTTTACTGAGTGGTTGTGGTTTTTATCAACGGTCAATATGTATATATTGTAATATTAATTAGGGTTGACAGTTGACATATTTGAAATAGTTCCTCCTCCCACTGATCTATTTCTAATATAGATGTCCCTTACATTAAACCCCGTTCCTCGACTAACAGTCACCAGCTGATGAGTGCAAGTGTGCAATATAGAAAGGTATTGGGCACTTGCAGTCGATGGTGGTCTGCTGGGCGAGGTTCTTCACTTTTTGTACAAATTATGTAAATACATTATACCATCTTGCTTAATTTATTCTAATTAGGGCCGGCAGCTGAAGTATATGGAAATGTTCCTGACTCGTCTGGTTCTCTTTCATATATTGATGTCCCCTATATTAGGTTGTGCCTCGACTGACAGTCACCAGGTGATGAGTGCAGGTATGTCATGTAGAAAGGCATTACATATCTGCAGTCGATGGTGTTCTGTTAGTCGAGGTATTTTTACCATTAGTGTAGGTCTAGCTATTTGTCTCTGTAGGATTTAGTATAGGTTAGCGGTTTGTCTGTTAGGTGACTAGTTTTAGGGTCTTTACATTAGGTATTTTAGTTTATAAGTAATATAAGGTTTAAAAAAATATATATATATATAAAAATAAAATTACAAAAAAATAATAAAATTAAAATTATTATATATATATGTACGTGTGCATGAAAGTGTGTATGTTCATATGCATGGATGTGTGTATGTATGTATGTATGTACATATATATATGTTCATATATATATGTATATATGTGTAAATATATATACATGTATATAATTTGCCTTAATGACCAGGGGCTCCGGCCTCAATGGTCGATAGGCAAAAAAAAAAAAAAAAAAAAAAAAAAAAAAAAAAACAGGCGGAACTGTTGCCGGGTGTACATGGTTCCATATCTGCTCTCCAGCACTTCTACTAGGGACTGATAGCTGTTCCTCTCCATCACTGACATCTGACCCAGAATTTCCATTGTGGCACCCTTAAGGCTAATAGCAAGCTGCACAGTCCTCTGCCTGTCATCCCAACCATTCTGATCCGCAAGTAACTCAAACTGACACGGTAAGCTTCCCAAGATAGCCTACTCTACCATCAAATTCCTGAGGTATCTTTTTAATTGGATCCCCACTATGGCCATGCACTTCACTGGTTTGGGGTCTAAAAACTGGGGCATCAGAATTAAGGCCAGGACTTAATTCTCCTACATTCCGATTATTCAATCCTGTAGTGCTACCTTTAGATGCTTGGGATCCATCAAGCTTCACCATACACTGTCCATTCCTTTCATATGCTCCCTGTGCACTAACCTAAGGCTCAGCAGTGCATTATTTCTCTACAGCCTCAATTTTCTCACTATTTATCTTCACATGGTCAACTACATGCTTCAACTGGTCATCCACATGCCGTCTGCACTCCGTTACTATTTCCTCACTAATTGACTTCATCTGGTCGTCTACATGCTGTCTGCACTCCGCCACTATTCCCTCACTAATCTTCAGCTGGTTGTCCACATGCTGTCTGCACTCTGTCACTATTTTATCACTAACTATCTTCAACTGTTCGTCTACATGCTGTTTACACTCTCTCACATTATGTCTTACCTCATTCTTCTGCTGCCGTAGCTCAGCGTATACCTCCTCCTTCAATTGTTCCTGTTCTTCCTTCATTTCCCCCATGAAAGCATCTAGCTGTCCTTGCATTCTCAGCTGTAATTCCCTCTGTTGCTCCTGTAGTGCCTCCTGAAGCTGTTCATATCGTTCATTCTGTTCTTCGTTCTGTGCCTGTAATTGTTCTTTGATTTCTTTCTTCTGCGCCTGTAATTGTTCTTCGAGCTTTTTCTATCCTTCGTTCTGTGCTTGCAATTGTGCTTGGAGTTCTTTCTGTCCGGAATTCTGTGCTGCCTGTGGTTGGGGACTTTGTGCTTGTAACTGTTCTTTTAATTCGTTCCTGAGCTCTTCACTTTGGGCCTGTAACTGTGCTTGGAGTTGTTTGTCCTTCGTTCTGTGTCTGCATAACTGCTTGTAATAGTTTCATAATTCCACCCAGCGATGCCTCTTCCTGTCTAGCTTGGCCTCTTGTCTTGACACCTTCTTGCTCCATGTCGAAGATTAGACTCACTGCAGCCCAGAAATTATAATCCGACACTCCTGACACCAGTGTTACGTCCCAGTCCCACGCTGCCACAAGCTCCAACAGCAGTAGTACAATACAGGAAGGACGTTGCCCAGTGAGTTGTTCTTCTTATGGTCAGCCTTTAGGTGTGCAGTACACAAGATCAGCTGAGGCGAAAATAAACACTGGCTCCTTAAAGTTCACTGTCTTTATTTACCAAGTAATTCCACTTAATGATTTCCAACTTCTCTTCACTGTTCTCACAAGCACTGGAGCTATACACACTTTACTGATTGCAATTACACTTAATGCTTAACAACACTTCACCGTTAGTACACTTAATGCTTGCCAATACTTATTACACAAGTACCGAAAATAATCTTCACTGACAGTAATTACACTTAATGCTTGACACTTCACTGTTTTCTCAAGTTCCAATGATATACAAACTTCAATAACTAGTCACTGTTTGCCACTGTTTTTACAAGTACCAAAAATATACAATCTTCACTGACACTGCACTGACATTGCACTACACCAAAACCGACTGCACTTCATGCAAACTAACCTGAAACCCGACTAAACCTGTAATAATCTCTACCCCAACTTATATAAGCTTGCATTATTCTAGACTGATCTACATTCCACGAGAACAACAGTTGCCAATTCGGAGACAACCAAAAACATAAGCCAACCACAGTTTTCTTACGATACATAACACTCTAAATCATTTACCATAGGATCTTAAACTACATAATTCAACAAGCAATCACTTAAATAAAAACATTATGAAGAAAAAAAGAGCTTGAAAATAAATGAATGTTTAACTTACGAAATAACTACGCCCAGAAACAACAGGCAAACTGGCAACTCTGATGACTCATACCGGAACTTACCGTACCAGAAATGTCTCGAAGGTACGAGACTACCTAAATAGAAAATCTCACTAAATATATATATATATATATATATATATATATATATATATATATATATATATATATGTGTGTGTGTGTGTGTGTGTGTGTGTGTGTGTTTGTTGAACCACTGCTGTTGGAAATTGTGGTAATGTGGGGACGTGGATGTAAGAATATATGTTATAGTTGTACCAATATCAGGTTTTCTGTCACACTGTCACTAAATGAGAACGTGAGGAAGATGATGTCCGAACCAGTGTGAATATACGCCAGTGCTGCCATGCTGACTGCTGAGTCAGTACTCATGTTTGTGTGCCCATAAGCATTGGTAGGAGTATTTGTGGTGATCTTCGGCCTTCATCCTTCTCTGGAGCTGATTCTGGGAGGTTTAAATGGCGTCCATAGGCAAAAAGAAGGCTTGTACATGTTTTCCGTGACACAAATGATCAGGATAGTGAACAGATTTCAAGAAAATAACTTAAATATTTATGTTAGTGGTAGCGAGAAGTCATGAGGAAACATGCCCAAATCAAGCACATCTGTTACAACCATGCACAAACCTCGTGCTCTTAATGTCACTGCTATGCTACTTGTACCTGGTATCAAATGTACGTGATAATAAAAAACAAAGAAATATTGAAAAGTGAAATTTGTACATATTTACTTGTAAATTAGTGACTAAGTGTAACAGAGGAAGTAACTACATAATAAG
The DNA here is from genome assembly GCF_032717465.1 of Coenobita brevimanus. NCBI lineage: Eukaryota > Metazoa > Arthropoda > Malacostraca > Decapoda > Coenobitidae > Coenobita > Coenobita brevimanus. The sequence continues at coordinate 11,180,703 of NC_137066.1, forward strand.
TATCTATTTGTCTATAGCCAGACGCCATAATCCCATAAGGAGTGGCCGTTTTTCTTTGAGTTACCGTAGTTGTTTTACGGGGAAAGGCACTAACCTTCAGCCAACTCACTTGATGACACGTAGGGAACACTTATGAGTTGGTTATATGGTTACCACCCAGCGTTGTATATGGTTTCTTATCATAAGGCTTGTCACTCAATTTAAAGCCACCTGAAGAGGAAAGAATAATAATAAAAAGTGACTGGAAATCTAGGAGAAATAGGAAGAGAAGAGGGCACACACAGATAACGAATGATGTAGGTGAAGGAAGAAGTAGGCGGCACAACATCAAGTGAGTGGATGATCGTCGCCACCAACTATCACCCAACAAGCGAAGTAATTAGATAAAAATAAGGGGAAAAAGAAATGCTGGTAAATGATATAAGTGAAGTAACTACATAATACACAAAAATAATGAAATAAGTAAGTAGATAAGTAAATAGATAATAATTAGAAACAAATAACGATAAATGAAGTCAATAGTCAGATACTAAGTTAATAGAAAATAATACTCAGAAACATAAGGACTAGTTGAAGTCACTAAACAATATGTGAAATGCCCTAATAGCCCTTATTTCCTTCATCACTCAACCACACGCCACCCCCATCCTCAACACTGCACCACTTTCCTCCTCTCCGTCTCCGCTAACGCACCACCCACTCTCAGTCTCTATAATGTCTGTCTATATCCAAACGCATTAATCCCATAAGGAGTGGACAGTCTATAATAATTTTCAGCACAGAATCCAAGGTGAACCTCAGATTTTTTCTACTAAACAATAGTGATGTCCTCTTTCTGAGGGCAAAAGAAATACATGATTCCTTAAAGAGAATGCTTTGTGTGTGTGTGTGTGTGTGTGTGTGTGTGTGTGTGTGTGTGTGTGTGTGCTTAGATGGCTCAAATTCCTTATCTGCAACAATGTGGTAATGAAGAAGGGAAGATAAGAACAGGAGGGAAGAAAAGGAGACGAGAAGAGAGCGGGAAGAAATAAGGAGAAAAATAAGTGAGACATAAGTTGGAGGAACGGGTGAGGTAACGAAAAACGATGGAAGGAAAAAAATATATGACCATGTCAGTTGGCTCACACTCAGCGGCTCCTACCCAAAGGTAACTTATGGCTTCGCTCAGATAATAATATAACATGAGCCCCCCCCCCCCAAGGGAGGACTCACACCAGCATCTAATCATGACATATCTAGTGTGGCTCGGAATATGACCTTAACCTTGACTTACTTTCAGCAATTTCGAACTAGTAGTAGATTGTCATCTCTACTACACACATGAAAAATTTTGTGATGATATCTTGAGCGGTTGCGAAGTTACCGTGGCAATAGACACACAGACCTTGCTCTACTTTTGCCAGTTTCGAACTCGTAGATTTTCATCCCTACTACACTCCTTAAAAATTTTGTGATATCTTGAGCGGTTGCGAAGTTATCGCGCTAACAGAAACACAGACAAACTGAAACCAATACTCGTAGGAAATTTTCATCCCTCCTACACACTTGTAAAATACTGTGATGATATATTGAGCGGTTGCGAAGTTATCGTGCTAAAAGACACACACACACACACACACACACACACACACACACAAATTGAAAACAATACCAGCTACGCTATCGCTGCTGGTAAGTATAGCAAAAGAAGGCGCCCCCTCTCTTCCAGGTACTGATTAAACACTTCAGTCTGACGATGTAATTTATAGTGCATTATTTCTCTTGTCAGATTATTTAAGAGGAGTTATGAAGTAGTGTAGGTGTAACTGATGGCATTCATTTCGAAACATCGCTCCTGAACTGAATCAAATCGTCTGCAGGCAGCAAGAATAAAAGGATTCATATAATCTCAGAATGAAGGAGTTAAATCCTCCTGGCTGAGGAGGTTATATCACTTTTCCTTGCCACTTTCGAACTATTTTATTCAGTAGAGATTGTACAGAGTGCACGAGGCACAGAAAAGCCTTCAACCTCTGCATCAGTAGAGGCTCTTCCTAAGTGTAACAAGCAGCGGTGCCAAGACACAGCAAACCCGTCCCCGGCAATCATTAAATGACGTTTAAACACAAGATATCTAGTCAAAGATGTCACATATCAAATTTGGGGTAAATCGAGTGAAAATTTACGATTCTATACCCATATGAAATTTTAGGCCCGACCCACCCGACATTGACTCCCCTAACTAGGGGGTGACGCCCCTGATGTAATGACGCATGTAATACGATGTAGATTTAAAAGATACGCCTTTAGGTTTTGGTCTCATGTCGATATGACGAATTTGAAAGGAGTTGTGGCAATAACAATAATTACCTCCCCCCCCTTTTCATACAATTTTTGGGCCTACAGCCTGGGTCTTGCCCAACTTGGCCCAAAATTGAATCAGGTGATCAGATGGTCACAGCCCATCATCCCTGTAATTTTCGTGAAAAGCGCACCAGTAGTTTTCGCGTAAAGTTGTTTACAGACATACAGACAGACAGACATACAGACAAACAAACATTAGAAAACGAGTGAAAACAATACCCATCGTCTGTTGGCAGCAAGAACAGAATAGACACATATATGTTATCCGAATGAAAGCAATGAGAGACAGGAAAGGGTAGGAAAGAAAGAAGGAAGAGGTTGACAGGAACAGAGGAGGAGGAGGAAGATATGGAAGGAAGATAAGAAAATAAGAGATGGAAAAGCTTAGAGGGGAAGGCAGAGAGAGAACGAGGAGAAGACAGAAGGAAGAGAAGACGGGAGAAGTATAATGGAAAAAGTGACAATGATAAAACGACGGAAGATTGGACGAGGGTGAAGAAAAAGCGATCGATGAAAGCAGAAGTGAAAAGTTAATGGACGAGAAGAACATGAGGAGGGATACAGAGGAAAGAGATGAGACTAAAGTGAGTTCTTTTTATCTTATTCAAAGGCCCATTATTCTCCCCATCTTCCTTCCCCTTTGTCTTAACTTTTCCAGTATATAAACTCTACAGTAGACTCTCTCTCTCTCTCTCTCTCTCTCTCTCTCTCACCTTTTTTCACAATGTTCAGGTAGGAGAAAAATTTAGCACTAGTGATCATTTCATAGTCACATTCAACCTCAGTTTCTGTAACACAGACCAAAATCGTAGTTCCGAGAAAATCCCAGACTACAGGAAAGCCGATTTTCACCAATTAAAGCTAACTTTACGTTGGAATGAATGGGAACTGATTATTGAAAGTACAGATATATACACAGCATAGACACAGTTCACAAACATCCTTAACCCCTGGATTGCGCAATTACTCTTTTTTATCCCATCCCGTGATGCGCAAAAAACGAAGGAAAAAAAGTCTTTTTTTTAGTTATTGTTTATTATAAACTTGAAGATAAACATCCAGGGCATCATCTGGTGAAAAGAAAAAAAAACTCTCTCTCTCTCCATCTTTGCGCAGGGCCACACGTAAATTTACGTACGGGAGTAGTGAAAAAATGGAAAAAAATATTTTTTTTTTGTTTTCGTTTATTATAAAATTGAAGATAAAGATCCAGGGCATCATCTGGTGAAAACAAAAAAAAAATCTCTCTCTCTCTCTGTCTTTGTGTAGCTCCATGTGTAAGTTTGCGTAGGGGTCGAGTTGTTTACGGTGACGCACGGCCACCACAGCCTGAGCTGCGGCTCGCAGCGTGACGCTACCCAGCCTGATCTGTTGCTCGCAATCCACAGGTTAATAAAACGGTTAAGGAATGGGTATCGATGCGTGACAGAAGACCAACGAAAAGTAATAAGCCAAAATGGTGGAACAGCAACATCAGGAAATGTCCTTCAGCAAAGAAACTTGCTTATCAAGAAGATAAAGCATCTATTAATGAACAGGATTAAGATATTTACCATAATTTGCGTCAAAATGCTAAAAAGTTAATAAAACAAATTAAGAAAAACCTTGAAGGGCATATTGCAAGCATCAGTTACTCAAACCCCAAAGAAATATTCAGTTATATCAGAAATAAGAAAATATTAACACCAACGATAGGATCACTAATATCAGCAGATGGTGTGCATACAAATGATGAAAGCGAGATCGCAATAATTCTTAATACTTTTTTACATCTGTATTTACAGTTGAGAGTCCATGCTCGATCCAAATATTGTCCTCCACATGAATAGATGAAGACAACACACTCAAAGCAATTATTATCAGTGAGAGAGATGTAATCTTTGCCCTAAATAAACTAAGATAAATAAAACACAAGAGCCACGTAGAATATCTCCAAGAGTCTTAATGGACGCAAAAGACGAAATGGTGAAACCCTTAGCACATATATTCAGTATCTCTCTCAGAAGCGGCACTGTACCAAGTGGTTGGAATATAGCAAATGTAACTCCGATATTCAAAAAGGGAGACAAATTTCAACCCAGCAATTACTGACCAATAAGCTTGACATCAGTTGTTTGCAGGTTGTTGGAAACCATAATTTGAAATAAACTGGTCAGGCATTTACAACAGAACAATCTCATCAAAGACTCTCAGGACGGATTCCGAAAGAAGCATTCATGTCTTACTAATCTACTTAATTTTTTCAGTGATATTATCAACATGTATGGCAGCACTATATCAGTTGATGTCATTTACCTTGATTTCTAAAAAGCATTTGATAAAGTTCCACATAGGCCTATTCGGCTTGTCAAGAAACGGCACATCTTCGGTTAGGTGGCAGTGTACTGAGATGGATTGAAAACTGGCATATGAATCATAAACAATGAGTTGTAATCAATGGTAAGGAATCAGGCTGGAAAAATGTTATACGTGGAGTACCGCAAGCCTCAGTTTTGGGTCCTATACTGTTCCTAATTTATATAGATGACATTGATGAAGGCGTGTTTTATAAAATATCAAAATTTGTTGATGATGCAAAGATTGGTAATAGACAAGATATCCGAGAACAAAGGATATTGATTCAAAGGGACTTTGACAAATTGCTTAATTGGGTGGAAAAATGGCTAATGGATATTAATACTCATAATTGCAAAGTTCTAAATATTGGGAGTAAAAATGAATAATTTAGTTATACAACGAATCATCCACAACTCATAAATGTAAACCGTGAAAAGGATCTGGGAATAATTGTAACAGATGATCTGAAGCCAAGTAAACAGTGCACAGAAGCAATAAAGAAAGCTAACAAACTAGTTGGATTTATAGGTAGATCATTTGTGTTCAGATCAGAAAATATAATTCTCACCCTGTAAAATTCCTTAGTGCTTCCACATCTAGAGTACCGTGTGCAGTTCTGGTCACCGTATTACAGGAAAGATATAGAGAAATTAGAGAGAGTGCAGCGATGAGTAACAAAAATGATACCCAGACCAAGGAACAAATCAAACGAGGAGTGATTAAATGAGCTAAAGTTAATTAACCTATCAAAGAGCAGACTACGAGTGGATCTGATTCTTGTATTCAAGATTTTTAAAGGAATTGATAATATGGATGCTGACAAGTACTTTACTACTGATCATTGAAACTATACTAGAGGTAACTGCTTGGCTTCATTAGACTGGAAATCATTTCCAGTTTAATGAAGCCAAGCAGTTTCACTTTAACAGGGTTGTTAACATTTGGAACAAACTGCCCAGCCGTTGATTACAGTACAGTGGTGACATTCAAAAATTGCTTGAGTATCTCGCATTAAATTCCCAGCTTAAAACTTTCATGACTGAATAATAATGAAAGCTGTTTTTCTCTTTTTCAGATTGTGACGAAACTATAGCAGGGAAATACTATGTAATTAATGATACCTGTAGCTTATTGACATTTATAGTGTTATAGATACAGTAGGACAGAACATAGTTTACCACCTTCAGTCTTCCCCATGAAATTTCCACGTCAGCTTTTCCATGCTGCATAGTGGTCCTTCTTACTTTTCTGCCTGCTGCCAGCTTCGCCTGGAGGGTTTGGTGGATTGGGGGCAGCCTTCTTCCTCCACTATCCTTACCTTCAACTTGTAGAATTAGATATCTCAGTGACAGTCTTCTCTGTAACAAGCAGCCTCGAAAGGACCATTAGGTCTGTTGCTGTTTGCTTTCCTTTGTACTCCTTTCCTCTTCCTTACTTCTATCTCCTCCTGCGTCCTCCTCGTCCTCTTCTTCCTTCCTCTTCTTCTTCTTCTTCTTCTTCTTCTTCTTCTTCCTCCTCCTCCTCCTCCTCCTCCTCCTAAATTTCCCAATTCCCGAATTATCATCCTATATTCTCTTCCTCCAGCTTGCCCAGCAACTCTTCTTCTACCTGCCTCCCTTTTCCCTTTCTTTCACATCACATCGCTACATATTCACGACCACTAATCCTCTCTCTGTTTCCCTCTCTGTCTCCCTCTTTACCTCTAATCTCTCGTTCCCTTCTCTCCCGCATCATACCCTCACAGCCATACTTCTCTCCCTCCTTTCCACCTTTTCTCCATTTACCTCACTTCTCCTTTCTCCTCCTCGCCCCTCACCTCATATCATCCCCTCACACTCCTACTTCTCATCCATTTGTCTTCGTCCATTCTTTCCTCAATCCCTTCTCCTTTCCCTCCCTTTATAATTCTTTATTCTCACTCTCTCACCCCCTTCATTCCTCCCCGTTCCACTCTCCTCCCTCTCCTCCCCCTCTTTTCTCACACTTCTTCCCCACCCCAAGATTGACCAAATGGACACTGATTACCTGTAAGATTTCTTCTTCATCCTACCCTTCATTATCCCTTTTTTTTTTTTTTTTTTTTTTTACTAAACTCTTTACCCCGCAAAATTTGTTTTATCAACCCCTAAGAACTACTTTAAAAGGATATAATTAATTGTGATTATCTTGGTAATCTATACGTAATGCGAGGCTGTCTTTGAGGTAACTAGAATCTTATTGTTGGGGCCAGAATAAAGTACAAAGGACTTCATACAGTTGAAAAAGTTAACCCCATTCGGCTCGAGTGCGTCTTTTATACTTCGTTCTTGCTTTATTCAGACGATTTTATGCAGCTTTGGATATGTATTTCGTACTTGGAGGATTGTAACTATATAGCCACCATTTAGCCCTTCATTCCATGGTAGTTCCTTAAACACTTCAACCCGATGACGTATTTGCTGTTCTGATTTTGGTATTTCCTTGTGATAGCCTATCGGACTGGAGAGATTACTCATAGATGCAGTAGAGTGAAGCGTATATATTTACTATGAAAGATCCTTGTTAATGTTAGTAAAATCGTTTATTGACAGGTAGAATAAACTAGAAATACGACACGGAATTGAAGAGTTAAGCTGAATAAAACCGTCCACGCTGTAATGATAATTTGAGGAAGACCTATATATTTATAAATGAGTTTCGTTAATCTTTAAATTACAATGGATATTCATTTTCGTACCCCAGGTAATTTTACTTAGCTTTGGCCTCTTGTTCTATGAGGGTTAAGTCGTTTAAGCCGCGTGACCTCATTTTGCCTTGCATTCAAGAAAATGTCCACATTGTTTAACAGAGGACTTACTTCGGTGAAGGGATTAATAAAGGGGTTGCCTACCTCTTCCGGGTATAGAAAGCTTGCTCTACCTAGGGTAACAATACGTATTCTGAGGAAGGGTTATTAATGTCACGCGATTTCCGCCTTCATGAAAAAAAATATATATATTTTTTAATCGTGTCAGGAAAGCAAGAAATAAAACAAAAGATGCCATCACAGAACACAGGTAACCATTCACAAAGCTCAACAAAGTATATAAAGTCAATGCAGCTCTAAGTAGTAACCCTTTCAGCCTGAGGATGTCTTTTGTATTCTGTTTTTAATATCTGCGGAAAAATATTCTGCTAAGAAGAGTTCTTCCAAGGTGGAGGTTGGAGATTTTATTTTCGGCAGCCTTTCCAGCACCAGACGCGTCTTCTCAAAACTAGAGATTAATCGACTGAAGCCAGCAAGAATTAAAAGATGTTATCGCAGTGACAAGGTCAAGGCTTTACTGAATGTAATTTTGTAAGGTTAGCAAGTACACAATAATAAGAAAGCCCTTGTGTTGAAGTTGCGAATGTTTGTCAAGCTTAGCAGAGAAAATTTCCTCGTAGTTCCAAAAATTAATATAGAGTTTTCTTCGCACTAATATACCGAAAAGAACCTGAGAAAAAATTTTGACTTGTTTTTCGGCAGAAGGAGAATGAGATTAGTCGCACGAGGGTTGCTGGAGCAAATAATTCCTTACTTTACTGCAAATACTCCAGTGGTGGATGTGTGAGGGGGTCGAGGGGAAAGGGAAGTGAACGGATTAGAACTGAGGGGATGGAACATGAATAAGTAGAAGGAATAAGGAGAGCAAGGATAGTTTGGAAGAGTATGCATAGTTATACGGATCTCTCTCTCTCTCTCTCTCTCTCTCTCTCTCTCTCTCTCTCTCTCTCTCATCCCATTGGATCCCAGGGGTGCTGGGCGAGGCATTGCACTGGGAGGGCACTAAGCGTACCGCCCTCCGCCTATCGGCTCATAGTCGCGAAGCTCATAGGTCCCTACCCGGGGGTTCCTTACTTTATAAAGACTTGAAAAATCCCAGTTCTGTCCAATACTCGGGACACTGGGCTCCAATGGGGTATATATATATATATATATATATATATATATATATATATATATATATATATATATATATATATATATATACCATCATCATCATATCATCATCATCTGGACCTCCTTTCCCACCCCAGGGCAGAGTGAGGAGTAGCAACGACCAGACAGCCCAAATTTGCCCAATCCTAGGGCCCCACTTACATTCACTCACCATTCAAGCTCCCGGAATCCTGGCTCTATCTGATGCGCCAGAAACATTCACCACGTTCTTTAGCTTCATATAAACGTATCATATAAACGCTGTCACGTTAAAAAGGGGCGCCAAATCCCTGATCATGTGCTTCTCCTTACAATATTCATCCAGCCACCTCAATCTCTTGTCAGTCCCCTAGCCTCACCGACTTCCAAACCTCTCTTTTTCACACACTCATTCACCATATCTCTCCACCTTCTCCTTGGCGTGCCATACCTTTTTCGCCACTCTATTGCTATCCATTCTCTCCCCATAACCATACTATCTCAGTACATTCTCTTCGATTCTGGTGTCCACAGATTTCCTCACTCCACATCTTTCACGAATCATATCATTTCGTATCCTATCCACTCTCTGTATTCCACATACATTCCTTAGCAGTCCAATCTCCACTGCTCTTACTCTTGATTCTTCATTTTCATGCCACACCATAGTCTCACATCCATATGTTAAAGTTGGCACTAACACTCCTTCATGTAAGCCTCCCGCAGCTGCAACACTCAAACCTCTGTTTCTTATCAAGGCCTTCATTCCATCAGCTACTTTCCTTCCTTGTGTCACTCTACTTTCCATTTCTTTTGCACATTTTCCTCTCTTTTCTATCACTGTACCCAGGTATTTGAACTCTCTCATCAATTCCAGTCTCTCTCCATTCACTGTAACATCACACTGAGAGTTATCTTCTCTCTTAATAACCATCACTTTAATCCTTTCTGCATTTACACTCAAGGCACGATGCTCATAGACATCAGCAAAACTCTGCACTAGCCTACCAAGTTCTTGTCCGGTATTTGCAAGTAGCATTGCATCATCAGCATAGAACATATTGGAGATATTCCATCCATCACCATTTATTACCAACGTCATCACCCTCCCCATTACGCGTGTTTATATTTCTCTCATCATCCCATCCACACACACACACACACACACACACACACACACACACACACACACACACACACACACACACAAATACACACGGACACACACACACACATATATATAGACTGTATATATATATATATATATATATATATATATATATATATATATATATATATATATAATATATATACCATGGGGACAACACCTAACCTTTTCGCACGCCCACATCGATCGTGAACCATTCGCTTAGATTCCCATTTTACCTTTACACATGCTTCACTGCCATCTTAATAGCTCTTGACGGCACCTAGAAGCTTATCATACATGCGCAAGACCTTCCACAGTCCTTCTGTGTCTTACTTTGTCAAATCCTTTTTTGAGATCCATGAATGCCATAAACGGCTTATAGTCCTTCGCTCAAGCCTTCTCTACCATCTTACTGCAAATATTTGATCCACACATCCTCTGCCATTCCTAAAGCCATCCTGTTCATCACTCGCTATGACTTCTGATTTCTCTCTTACTTTATAATAATTCTTCCATATAACTCCCCTACCACATTCAATATACTGTACTTTTGCCACGATAATTCATGCACTCACGTCTTTGACCTTTACTTTTGTACATGGGTACAATCATTGCCTTTTTTCACTCTGCTGGCACAGAATCACTCACCCATGCCGTCTTACATATCTCCAAGAAGCACTTCATTCCGCTCTCTCCACTACACCTAATCATCTTTGCATACACCTCATCAACCTCAGCTGCTTTCCCATTTGTCAGCTGCTTTACAGCGTTCTTCACCTGTGCGAGTGTCACATTTCCTGGCACTGCATTTTCTTCTCTACACACCCCCAAAATCAATCATGTTTACAGAGGCTTTGCTCTCTCTATTCCCATTCATCCAGCTTTCAAAATATTCTTTCCATCTGATCCTTACTTCATCCCCATGGGTTAATAATCTAACACCTACATCCTTCACAATTTCACATTTCTTTGCTGTCACTTCTGCATTTCCGCACCTCCTTCCAGAATAACTTCCTATTTTCAGAGTAGTTTGCATTCATTTTTCTTCCTAGATCATCATTTATCTCCTTCTTTTTCCTCTTCACTAGTCTCTGAGGAGGTGGAAGTCCATTTTCATACAAATGATCTTCCACGTGCTTACTGATCCCTGAAGAATCTCGCCGTTTCAAGTTAACTTTGTTCAGACAGCATTTGAGACCTCTTGTTGGGGGCAAATAATTATAGGACTAGTTGGGTTGAGTACTTTGAGCAGTTGTACTCGTATATGGCTGAACCTCCCAGTGAAGGGCTTCTGCTGGCTGGTGTCCAACCATTGACTATGTTCCCATCAACTTGATGATACTGGACCTGCTAGCTTGAAAAGTGGTAGAGCAGCTGGTGTTTGTTGCATCTTCGTGAAGGTGATCAAATGTGGTGGTGAAGCCATGATCAGGGCATTACATGCAGTCACAGAAGCCGCTTGGTGGACTGGTATCATTCATGCTGATTGGACGGGGGGTTTGGTCACACTCATCTGAAAAGGGTAAGGAGACCAACATGGCTCTAGTAACTACCTTGGTATTACAGTACTCAGTTTGCCAGGCAAAGTTCTTGCTTACATGTGCTGATTACCTGGACCATTTGCTAAAGTTTCAGAGAACAGAACGATTCAGATTCACACCCAAGAAGCTTACAGTTGACAGTTTTCTAGTTCTTTGAGTTTAATGGAACTCTGCCTTGGGAATCAAAAAGGTCTGCTTGCAGTCTTTATCGATCGCAAGAAAGAGTTTGACTCGGTAACACAGGAGGCATTATTGAAACTCCTGCAACTCCATGGGATTGCTACTGAGATTTTAGCCAGGGGAGTTTGCAGTGGTTTGGCTCCCATGCTGTTCACCTCTTCTTTTCTACAGCCTCTGAGAGTTAGACCCACAACGAAGACGCCACCGCTCCAGGTCCCCACTGAGATAGTTTGAGTGATTGCTTGCCTGTGCTCAAACACTAAGAGTGCTGTCAAGTGTGGAAAAGGAATAACCAACTTCTTCCTGGTAAGTATTGGTGCAAGACAAGGATGTGTCTTTGCTCCCACGATTTTCAACATGTGCCTGGACTGGAACTTGGCTGAGCTGTGAGTCGAAGTCACTGGAGTATAAACTGGCAACTTCTGGGTTACCGACCTTGACCTTACTAATAACGGGCCAAGAACAAAGTCCAGGCATTTGGTGGCTTGTTGAATGAAGCAGCTGAGTCTGTCCAGGCATGTGGAGAGAGTGTGAAAGTCTTGAAAACATTTACTCATCTTGATAGTTAGGTTCAGCCCATAACTTTGTCAGGTCAGATGATGAGATTACTATTTGCACTGGTCTGGCCTTCAGTGGTTATGAATTCACTCAACTTGCGTATGTTGTGTTATTGTTATTTGTGCAGAGGGACAAAAATTTATAACTTAAGCTCTGGTACTCCCCATCTTACATTGAAATTGTGAGATATTTGGACACTAAATAATGACATGAAGAAGCGAATTGACCCACTTGGTACAAAGTGCTTTCTCAGGATATGGGATAACACTGGTACACGCGCCTAACAAGCGACTACTCCGTGAGACTGAATTGAGGCCTATTATTCACATAATACACTAGTGCTGATTCCAGTTATATGAGCACATGACCCCTTTTTATGAGGTTGATCCAGCTCACAGGATGCGAGAGTTAACCCCAGGTGGAAGAGACCAAGAGGAAGGCCACGAAGCTCATGGTTGGAGCAGGTCAATCTTTCCCGTTGACAGATATTTCGAGGGGAAGAGTCGCTGTCTGGAGGGTTCCACGAAGGGACCCCCTGTGGGTGGAATCAGAGGCTGAAGGGGTTATGTGCCATGCAGCATTTGCTACCATATGATGATTTTACACACACACACACACACACACACACACACACACACACACACACACACACACACACACACACAAAGTAAGTTAGGAAAGACTTAGAAACAAGAGTTGAAGAAAAAAAAAAACATTGGAAAGGAAGTGAAAGAAATAATCCAAAACAACCCAAAACTGATCAAAGATTCAGCAGTATAAACAAATCTATAGTAATTACTGGTATAGAGGAGGAAGAAATAAAAAAAAAAATTGAGAGACAAAAAGGAGATGGCTAATATAATAAGCATACTGAAGGAAGTATCAGAGGAAATGTGTGATAAAGACAGAGGAATACGAAAGGCTTGGGAAATATGAGAGAAATAAGTCAAGGCTCCTCAAAGTAACCTTCCGGAGTGTGAACACTTTGGAGGAGATAATAAAAAATGCAAACAAACTCATGGAAAACGGGGAATTTTAAAAAGTATGGATAAAAAGATGCTTAACTGAAGAGGAATTGGGAATACTAGAAAAAAAGAGGAAGGAGGCAAATACAAAGAACAAGGGAAGATCAGAGGAAGAGAAGAGTACTTTTTTTTACAAAGTAGTTGCATTGCAGAAAGGAAAGTGATACATAACCAACAAGAAACAATAAGGAGGAAGGTAGTAGACTCAAGTTATGGCAAGTATGTAAACAAGATGGTTAGGTTGATGTACTCAAATGTAGATGGAATGATGTCTAAATTATTAGAGATAGATGATTATATTAAAGAAAAGGAACCACATATTATTTGCCTAACTGAAACAAAATTAACTCCAAGGATATGAGACGATACCCTAAACTTAGAGGAATACAATATATGAAGAAGAGACAGAAATTTAAGAAAGAGAGGAGGAATTATAATCTTAACAAAGGAAAATGTACAAGTAAAAGAAATAAAACTAGTTATACCCTTACAAGTAGAACTGATTGCACTGGAAATTAATAGATCTGAAGGGAAATTAATTGTGGCAAATAAATACATGCCATCCGAAACCAACACTTGGGAAAGAGGAGAGTACGAAGACCTGGCAGAATGTACAATTCAGAGTTTAAGAACATTGCTACATAGAATGGAAGAGAAATTTGAAAGATTCATATTAACTGAAGACTTCAATTCAAATATATATTGGAATACTGTTGATGTAAAAAGCCATGAAAGCAGTTGGGATCAAAAGCTCCTTGATCTTGTGCAGGAGTTTTTCCTAACACAACAAGTAAAGGAAAACACCGGTAAAAGAGGACATGATTATCCATCAGTACTAGATCTTCTCTTTACCTGGCCAGAAAATGAAATTAACAGTATAATGTATCACCCCCCCCCCATTCGGCAAAAGCGACCATGCAGTATTAAAATGTAACTTTAGGATTGCACATGACGTTACCAGTAATGAGAGTTACAAAAAGAGACTGAAATATAAAAAGGGCAACTATCATGACCTGAAGAAGTACTTCTTAGAAAAAAATTGGGGAAAGGAACTTAGAGGACAAGTTTTTAATATTATATATAGAAATTTCTGGGATCGTTATGAAACAGGAGTCCAAAATTACACCCCACAGCACAAAGAAACAGAAACGAAAATAAAGAAATGATTTAATACAGAATGTATAATATCAAAAGAAAAAAGAGACTTGCTGTGGAATAGATACAGAAGACACAATTGTGAGAGGGCATATAACAACTATAAACAGGCAAGAAATGACTTTACAAGGATAAGGAGGAGGCTCAGAGACAGTTTGAGGAGGACGTTTTAAATGAAAGTAGTGATCAACCTAAGCTTTTTTACAGCTACATCCGAAGCAGAACCAAAGTGAAAGATAATATACAGTCCATTACAGATAAGGGGATCATCTATGCACAAGAGAAAGATCTTTGTGAAGCACTAAATAAAAACTTCCAATCAGTTTTTGCAAAAGAAAGAAATTTTGAGGGAGATGATATGGAACATGCATGCCCACACGTATTACCAGATATGCAAATATCAGAAAAAGAAGTACAGGAAGAGTTAAGTAAAGCACACAAAGGAAAAGCAAATGGTCCTGATGGAAATTCAGGTTGGGTGTTATGTGAATGTGCAGAAGAGTTAAGCAGACCATTGTATTTAATTATCAAGGAATCCTTAGGTCAAGGTAAACTAACTGATAGTTGGAATAAAGCAGACATTGTTCCCCTATTCAAGAAAGGGAATAGACAGAATCCACTCAACTACCGACCAGTATCACTGACCAGTGTTGTAAGATACTAGAAAAGCTGATAAGAAAAATTTGGGTAAAACATCTAAAAGAACACAGTTTGATAACAAGGACGCAGTTAGGTTTTAGAAAATGAACAATCATGTGCAATTAATCTATTAAGTTACCGTACTATGATAGAGTTACAGAAACATTACAGTAAATAGAAGTATGGGTGGATAGTAACTATTTAGATTTTAAGAAAGCATTTGACAGTACCGCACCAAACACTTTAATGGAAACTGTACCATCAAGGAGCTACTCAAGGCAATCTGTAATGTTGGATGCAGGATTTTCTCAAAAAAAGAGAAATGAGAACAATATTAAAGGGAAATTACTCATCATGGAGGGAAGTGACCAGCGGAGTTCCACAGGGCTCAGTACTGGCACCAATTATGTTTTTGGTATATATAAATGACATAGACAGTACTACTGGAAATGGAAGCTATCTAAATACGTTTGTGGATGATGCAAAAATACAAAGGAAAATCACTAACACAGATTCTTGCCAAGAGGTGAAAGAGGACTTTAAAAAGCTTCATAAATGGAGCAATAAATGGCAAATGGAATTTAATGTGGACAAGTGACATGTAATTCAATTTGGTAAAAGTGAGAAAAGACCAGATTGAGATTTTAGGTTATAAAAATCAACCCTACACATATCAGAAATGGAGAAGGACCTAGGAGTACTTATGAATAACAGACTATCTCCGGATGACCACATCAATGAGAGGACACGTAACATGTATACATTGCTTGCTAATATGAGAATAGCTTTCATATATATATATATATATATATATATATATATATATATATATATATATATATATATATATATATGAAGACATGCTGAGAAAGATAGTAACATCATTTGTCAGACCAACTCTGGAGTATGCATCAGTAGTCTGGAATCCTCATCTCAAAAAATACATAGATAAGATTGAAGAAGTACAAAGGGCAGCTACAAGATGGGTACCAAGCTTAAGGGATCTAAGCTTCGAAGAAAGGCTAGAAAAACTGAATCTACCAACATTACAGGAGAGAAGGAAAAGAGGAGACATGCTTATGCTATATAAATGCATCTCAGGGAAAGAGAAAATAGACATAAATTAATAAATAACCTATGGGGAAGCATCAGCAAGAGAACACTGCAGAAAACTATATAAAAAGAGAGGTGATAAAGACATTAAGGAAAATCAGTTTCCCAAAATGAGCAGTTGATCAGTGGACTGCATTACCAAATGAAATAGTGTGTGCCAATACTATTCACAAATTTAAGGATATGTATGATAAAAATAGCTTAATACACGGCACAGTACGAGCCTGACTCATTCCTGTAAAGGTACAATTAGGTAAGAACAATTAGGTAAGGACACACACACACACACACACACACACACACACACACACACACACACACACACACACACACACACACATATATATATATATATATATATATATATATATATATATATATTTATATATATATATTTATATATATGCCTAGAGAGAGAGAGAGAGAGAGAGAGAGAGAGAGAAGGAGGAGGAGGAGGAGGAGAAGGAGAATGAAGTAAAGATGGGTGAGGGAGAAAAGATGGAACAAAAAAAAAGGAAAGGCTACAGAAAGATGGAACGATAAAAAGAATGAGTGTGGAAACTTTTCCCAGTTTAGAGGTCCTCCGCGTGAGCTGTAAATGATTACCTCTTGGTATAATTGTCATGAGTTAGAAGCAAAGGATTTAACAACAAAATTATGGGCCTAATTGGTTTTGAAACCCAAGAGCTGTTGGTTAATGATCCCTTATATTTAATTGCCATTAAATAAAATGCCACTGCATCTGACGTCAAAGACAGTCTATCTATCTCTATCTATATACCTAGGCGGCTTCCCCCACGGAAAGGGAGGTAGCCGACACAGGACGACACACTCCCCATTTACTCACCCATTCAAACACATTCATTCGCATCTTAGCCCCAAGGGGAGAACGGACAGATCCTCACTGCACCACACCGCACAAGGGTCAACTGCGCAATGCAATCAGTGACATCCGCAGCAGGGCCCAAAAGCAGAGCTGGTTTACCCCTGCCACATCATAACAGACCCATCCCCTTACCCGCACCTGACCTGACTAGCTGATCAGACCAAATGCGGGAGAATATCCCCTCAGGGCTGCGTCATCACTTATTCATTCACAGTTTCTCTCCATTTATTTCTGTCACGCACAGCCACTCTTCCTTGCTCAACAGACATCCCTCTCGCATCCAGCGCTCTCTTCACACTGTCCATCCATCCTATTCGTGGTCTTCCTCTCAGCCTTACACCTCTCACATCAGATCTAGTTATCTTTTTCACCATTCTCTCCATATGCCCAAACCATCGCAACACCCTCTGCTCAACTCTACCAGCCATCTCCTGAACAACTCCAGTTCTCCTTCGCACTTCATCATTTCGCACTCAATCCATACGCGTCACTCCACACATACTCCTCAGACACCTCATCTCCATCACATTCAAACTTTTCCTCTCTGCTACACCCATATTCCATGTTTCAGCCCCATATAACGCAGTCGGTACCACAACACCCTCATACAACCTTCTCTTTACATCCATTCTAAGCGAACGACATCTAAACACTTTTTTCATTCCTCCCAGCACCTTTCCTACTTCATTTATTCTAAACTTCACTTCTGCATCTATTCTTCCATCATCAGCAACATGTGACCCTAGATATTTAAAACACTCTACCTCCTCAAGCAACTCGCCATTCAAAGCTATATTCATCCCCCTACCATCTACCAACCTCGTACACTTCATCACTTTACTCTTATTCTCATTTACTTTCAATTTCCTCCTTTCACACACCCTTCCAAACTCCTCTACCAACTGTCTCAATCTCTCCTCTGAATCAGTCACCAGTGCAGTATCATCTGCAAACAGCAGCTGCTTCAGATTCCACTCTCCACCATCAACATTCACCAGACTCAGACCTCCACCTAAAACGCTTGCATTCACCTCCCTTACAACACCATCCATGAAATATTAAACAACCAAGGCGACATCACACATCCCTGTCGCAGCCCTACTCTCACAGGAAACCAGTCACTCACAGCATTTCTCACTCTTACACACGCTTTACTATTTACATAAAAACTTTTCACCCCTTTTAGTAACCTACCAATAAGTCCATACAATCTTAAAACAGTCCACAAAGCCTCCCTATCAATTCTGTCATACGCTTTCTCTAAATCCATGAATGCCCAAAACACATCCTTGCCTTTCGCTAAATACTTTTCACACAATTGTCTCACAGCAAACACCTGATCCACGCATCCCCTCCCTCTCCTAAAGCCACACTGCTCTTCACCAATCACTCCCTCTGTACCCTCTCTCTCATAATTAACACTCTACCATAAACCTTACCTACAACACTCAACAGACTTGTACCCCTAAAGCTAGTACATTCATACTTATCACCCTTGCCTTTATACGACGGGACCACACAAGCACTTGCCCAGTCAATTGGCACCATACCTTTCACAAAGCACACATTCAACAATCTTACTAACCAGTCAACAATGGTCACTCCACCACTCTTCAGGCATTCAACAGCACACCCATCCATACCTGCAGCTTTCCCTGTTTTCATCTCCTTTACTGCCTTCTCCACTTCCTACTTCGTGACCAAAGAATCATTCAACTCTCCCAACACATTTATTCCTTGCACCCTTCCATCTGCCACAATCTCAGCCACCCTTTCCTCCTCTACATTTAACAATCTTTCAAAATACTCTGCCCATCTCTTTCTTACTGCATCCATCTCAATTAACATCCTTCCATCCTCTGCTTTTACTCGTTCTTCCTTCCCAGACTCTCCCTTTCGCACCCTTCTCACCTCCTTCCAAAACATTTTCTTATTCTGTTGAAAATTCTCTGTAAGCCGCCTACCCCACCCCTCATCTGCTGTCAATTTAGCATCACGCACAGCCCTTCTCGCCCTATTCCTCTTTTCCTTATACCTTTCATATGACATCTCATCCTTCCTCTGCAGCCACATTTCATATGCACGTCTCTTCTCAGCCACAGCCATACTTACTTCCTCGCACCACCATTCACTTCCTTTTCTTCCACCAACACCCACACGTCTCACACCACACACCTCTCCTGCATGCCCCACCACAGCACTCTTAAACAACTGCCATTCCTCCTCCACACTGCCATTTTCCTGATCTTTCAGTGCGTTCCACTCATCTTTCAATTTCTCCTGATACTCTGTCTTTTTCTCTCTTTTATCCAACTCACTCACTTTCAAAACCTCCCTGCCACACCTAACCCTCCTAGCTCTCACCCATCTCTTACCTACTCTTAACTTTCCCTCCACCAGGTAGTGGTCAGACATACCTCCACCCTCCCCTCTCACATCCAACAATCTTCCTATTACATTCCTAGACAGAACCACATAGTCCATCAAAGCTCTATCAACAACCCTTCCACCCTCCTGTCTCACCCATGTATACTTATAAATATCTTTCTTCTCAAACAGCGTATTTCCAATCACCAGCTCTCGCTCAACACACATCACTATCATTCGTTCCCCATTTTCATTTCTTCCAGGCACACCATGCATACCAACTACACCTTCAACTGCTACATTTCCCACTCTAGCATTCAGATCTCCCATCATTACCACATTCACATTCGCTCCAAAACTCTGCAGACACTCATCAACATCATTCCAGAAAGACTCCCTCTCTTCTTCATCCCTTTCAATACCAGGCCCATATGCACTCACAAACACCCACAACTCACTTTCAAATTTCGCTTTCACCCACATCAGTCTCGATGACACCTCATTCCATTCAATCACACACTGCTGTACTTCCAGATTCACTAACAAGGCCACACCTTCTCTTGCCCTTCCTCTATGAACACCTGACAATCTTCCATTCACACTTCCAAACATAGACTCACCCTTCCCTTTCATCTTCGTTTCACTCAAAGCTAACACATCCAACTTTCTTCTCACAAACATTCTTCCAATCTCCAGTAGTATTGTAAATACAATGCAAATTATAATTATGAAATAGGATAAAATTATAACTTTAATGTATGCAGCCAACAATCAGTGCATTAAAATTAACGAGTTAGCATCTGTGGACGTTAAGTTACCAGTAAGAGAGGAGTAAGAGGTTCAATAATATTATAGTTGGTAGCTCGAGACTCGGCTGTCTGAGGCAACTGAATACAAACCCTTCTCATCCCCCTAAATTCTCTATAATCACTTCAAAGTCAAAGGTGGATGTTGTGTGTATGTTTGCAACACCATGTATTGCTTTCCTGCTCCTGAACTTGAATATTCTGAATCCTCTTCTCTACTCTCTGGCTTTCGCAGTTCTGTCATTCTCTGAGTAAATATAACTGTGGTGTGGACTTATTCTCTAAAGCTACTGACTGAAAAAAATTTTTGATTTTTTTTTTTTTTTTTTTTTTTTTTTTTATATACCTAGGCTGCTTCCCCCAAGGAAAGGGAGGTAGCCGAGACAGGACGACTCACTCTCCATTTACTCATCCATTCAAACACATTCATTCGCATCTTAGCCCCAAAGGGGAGAACGGACAGATCCTCACCGCATCACACCGCACAAGGGTCAACTGCGCAATGCAAGCAGTGACATCCACAGCACGGCCCGACAGCAGAACTGGTTTACCCCTGCCACATCATAACAGACCCATCCCCTTACCCGCACCTGACCTGACTAGCTGATCAGACCAAATGCGGGAGAATATCCCCTCAGGGCTGCGTCATCACTTATTCATTCACAATTTCTCTCCATTTATTTCTGTCACGCACAGCCACTCTTCCTTGCTCAACAGACATCCCTTTCGCATCCAGTGCTCTCTTCACACTGTCCATCCATCCTATTCGTGGTCTTCCTCTCAGTCATACACCTCTCATATCAGATCTAGTTATCTTTTTCACCAATCGCTCATTATCCATTCTCTCCACATGCCCAACCCTTGCAACACCCTCTGCTCAACTCTACCAGCCATCTCCCGAACAACTCCAGTTCTCCTTCGCACTTCATCATTTCGCACTCGATCCATACGCGTCACTCCACACATACTCCTCAGACATCTCATCTCCATTACATTCAAACTTTTCCTCTCTGCTACACCCATATTCCATGTTTCAGCCCCATATAACGCAGTCGGTACCACAACACCCTCATACAGCCTTCTCTTTACATCCATTCTAAGCGAACGACATTTAAACACTTTTTTCATTCCTCCCAGCACCTTTCCTACTTCATTTATTCTAAACTTCACTTCTGCATCTATTCTTCCATCCACAGCAACATGTGACCCTAGATATTTAAAACAATCTACCTCCTCAAGCAACTCACCATTCAAAACTATATTCATCCCCCTACCATCTATCAACCTCGTACACTTCATCACTTTACTCTTATTCTCATTTACTTTCAATTTCCTCCTTTCACACACCCTTCCAAACTCCTCTACCAACTGTCTCAATCTCTCCTCTGAATCAGTCACCAGTGCAGTATCATCTGCAAACAGCAGCTGCTTCAGATTCCACTCTCCTCCATCAACATTTACCAGACTCAGACCACCTAAAACTCTTGAATTCACCTCCCTTACAACACCATCCATGTAAATATTAAACAACCAAGGCGACATCACACATCTCTGTCGCAGCCCCACTCTCACGGGAAACCAATCACTCACAGTATGTCCCACTCTTACACACGCTCTACTATTTACATAAAAACTTTTCACCCCTTTTAGTAACCTACCATCAAGTCCATACAATCTTAAAACAGTCCACAAAGCTTCCCTATCAATTCTATCATACGCTTTCTCTAAATCCATAAATGCCCAAAACACATCCTTGCCTTTCGCTAAATACTTTTCACACACTTGTCTCACAGCAAACACCTGATCAACGCATCCCCTCCCTCTCCTAAATCCACACTGCTCATCACTAATCACTCCCTCTGTACCCTCTCTAACTCTCATAATTAACACTCTACCATACACTTTACCTACAACACTCAACAGACTTATACCCCTAAAGCTAGTACATTCATACTTATCACCCTTGCCTTTATACAACGGGACCACACAAGCACTTGCCCAGTCAAATGGCACCATACCTTTCTCAAAGCACACATTCAATAATCTTACTAACCAGTCAACAATAGTCACTCCACCACCCTTCAGGCATTCCACAGCACACCCATCCATACCTGCAGCTTTCCCTGTTTTCATCTCCTTTACTGCCTTCTGCACTTCCTCCTTCGTGATCAAAGAATCATTCAACTCTCCCAACACATTTATTCCTTGCACCCTTCTATCTGCCAGAATCTCAGCCACCCTTTCCTCCTCTACATTTAACAATCTTTCAAAATACTCTGCCCATCTCTTCCTTACTGCATCCATCTCAATTAACATCCTTCCATCCTCTGCTTTTACTCGTTCTTCTAAGAAAGAACACATCCTATCAATTTCTCCATCTTCTGAAATAACCATTCTAAGTAGTTCGATGTTCACCAACACTTTTGGCTCTCCTCTCCTTTCTCTGTTCCATTTGGTGAACAGGCCTACATCATTTTTATCCTTAATGACCTAGTGCAGCTTATAGAGCACTCTACCCGTATCCCTGACCGCCTTGGAGAGAGTTGCAAAATACTTGATCTCTTCCTTGCAAGTACAGTAATTCTTCTGCTTACACTGTTAATTTTCTTCTCCGTTGGGCTCCTCCGATCACAACCTTATTACCTTAACCTATCCAATCGCTCCTGAAAGGTCTGTGGACACTCCAAAGAAACGTCAGTTGTGACACTTTGGAGCTGCTGATTGGGAGGCCCTCAGGCAGTACTTCTTTGATTTTCCTTGGAATATATATTGCTTGCATGGTTGGGAGCCATCTAAGTGTCCCATACGCATTACGGAGGTTATTCTTTCAGGCATGGAAGCATATATGCCTTTCTCATATCCTCTGACTAACGCAATAAAGCCGTGGTTTAATCACACTTGCTTTATTTTTTTTTATATTCGAAAGAAGGAACCATTGGCCAGAAGGCCGCAAACCGTTCCTTCCAAGAAAAAAACAAAAACAATACAAAGAGAGCCAAATTCAAGATCCGTCCATTTCGAGATGCCTGGACACACTGCGGTTGAAAGATTGGAGATCACAGGAAGTAGGAAATACAGACAGAGGGAGACAGTTCCAGAGTTGGCCTATTGCATAAATGAAGACCTGGGAGTAATGGTTAACTCTTGCATTAGAGAGTTGGAAAGAAAAAGGATGAGAGTTTGTTCATAGAGGTGGAGGAATACAAGCAGAGAGTTCAGAGCAGCAGTGACCATTGAAGTAGCGATAGAAAAGAGATAAAAGATGCAACAGTGCAGCGAATAGAAAGAGGTTGAAGGGAGTCAGTAAGAGGAGGAGAGTTGATGAGATGAAAAGCCTTTGAGTCCACCCTATTGAGAAGAGCTGTATGTGGGGAGCCTCCCCACACATGAGAGTTGTACTCTACACAGGGCAAAATAAAACCCGTGTATAAAGTCAAAACCTGTGCAGGGGTAAAGAAGGTACAGAGTCGGCTTAGAACACCTAATCTCTTGGAAGCAGATTTTACAAGACATGTAATATGTTCTTTCCAAGACATGTCCTGAGTGAATGAAACACCAAGCATGTTCAAGGATGATGCAAGATTGAGCTGGATATTATTAAACATTAGTGGGCACTCCTGTGGAAGATTGTGTGGAGTTGATGGGTGTAAAAACTAAGTTTTTGATGCATTAACAACAAGATTACTTTTACCCCAGTCAGACTTTAGGTGTGCCATAGCCTCATCCCTTGTTTGTTGAAGTAACTGCTGAGATAGACGTTGTGGGAACCGAATGGAAAGGTGAAGGGTGGAATCATCACTGTATGAGTGGATAGAGTTAGATGTACAGCTTAGGAGGTCATTGATGAATAAAAGGAAGAGAGTTGGTGATAGGACAGAGCCCTGAGGAACACCACTGTTGATAGATCTAGAAGAATCATGGCCGTCTACAACGGCGGCTATAGAACGACCATGAAGGAAGCTAGAGATGAAGACACAGATAGATGGATAGAAACCGTAAGAGGAGCAGTTTGGAAAATAAAGATTTATGCCAGACTCGATCGAAAGCCTTTGAGATGTCAAGTGCAATGGTAAAGCTTTCGCCAAAGTCCCGAAAGGAGGATGACCAGGAGTCTGAAAGGAAGGTGAGAAGATCGCCAGTGGAGCGTCCCTGACGGAACCCATACTGATGATCTGATACGAGTAGAAGGTTGTGATAGGAAAGATGTTTTAAAATTTTCCTATTATGAATTGACTCGAAAACTTTTCAGACACAGGATGTTAAAGCAACTGGACGATAGTTGGAGGGCTGGAAGTGGTCACCCTTCTTTGGGGCTGGCTGAATGAGAGCAAACTTTCAGCAAGAAGGAAAGGTACAAGTTGACAGACAAAGATGAAAGAGTTTACCTAGCCAAGGTGTATGCATAGAAGCACAGTTCTTGAGGACAACAGGAGGGACTCCATCAGGCCCATATGCCTTGTTAGTATTAAGGCAGGTGATGGCCTCATGTCAAGCATGAGGAAGTCAGAGGGAGGAAGCGATGGAGGAACAGCACCGGAATCGTCTAAGGTGGAATTGGAGGAGAAAGTCTGAGTGAAGAGATCTGCTTTATCAGTAGAAGAAATAGCTATGGAGTCATTGGAGTAGAAAAGAGGAGGGAAGGATGATGAAGTAAAGTTGTTAGAAAGGTTTTTTGCAAGGTGCCAGAAGGAGTGGGAGGAATTCAAGTTTGAGAGTTGAGAGCATTTAGTACAGATGAGATTATTTTTAGCAGAGAGAAGAACAGACTTAGCACGATTCCGGACAGAAACATAAACAAGATGTGATTCAGGGGTGGGTTGGTTCTTGAACCTCTTATAAGCCTTCTCCTTTTTGCAGACAGCATTAGAACAAGGCTTTCTTACATTAGTCAGAGGATATGAGAAGGGAATGTATGCTTCCATGCCCAAGAGAATAACCTCCGTAATGCACAAGGCACACTCAGATGGCTCCCAGCCATGGAAGCAATAATCTTTCCAGGGAAAATCAAAGAAGTACTGCCTGAGGGTCTCCCAATCTGCATCTCCAAAGTGCCACAGTTTCTTTGGAGGGTCCACAGGCCATACCGGAGCAATAGGACAGGTCAAGGTAATAAGATTGTGATTGGAGGAGCCCGATGGAGAGGAGAGATTAACAGTGTAAGCAGAAGGAATAGTTGTAAGGAAGAGGTCAACTATGTTGGATCTCTCTCCAAAGTAGTCAGGGATACGGGTAGGGTGCTGCACAAGCTGTTCTAGGTCATTAAGGATAGAAAAGATGTAGGCTTGTTCAACAGGTGGATCCGTGAAAGGAGACGAGAGCCAAAGGTGGTGGTGAACATTGAAATCTCCTAGAATGGAGATTTCAGAGAAAGGAGAAATGGAGAGAATGTGTTCCATCGTAGAAGTAAGACAGTCGAAGAATTTTTCATAGTAAGTAAGATTAGGAGATAAGTAAACAGTGCAAATATATATAGTCAGAGAATGACAAGAAAGCCGAAGCCAGGGGAGTAGAGAATTCAGAAGAATCAAGTTCAGGAATACGAAAGCAAGATAAATCGTTAGGTACATATACACAACAGCCACCTTTGGCTTAGAAATGAGTATAGAATAAGTAGGAGGATACAGAAAAGGGTTTGTTGTCAGTTGCCTCAGACAGCTGAGTCTCTGTCAGGAAGAGAAGGTGAGGTTTAGAGGATGAGAGGTGGTGTTCGACAGAGAGAAAGTGGAAAGGCCATAAATGTTGCAGAAATGAAGAAGTGAGTCAGACAGTGGTTCCAGGCATCTCTCTGAGTTGTTACCACAACAAGGAGAAGGCCTATAAAAGGTATTGGAGCCAAACCACCCCTGAATCACATCTTTTTATGATTCTCCCTCCAATCATGCTAAGTCTGTTCTATGCTCTGCTAAAAATAATTTCATCTCTACTAAATGTCCTCAACTCTACAACTTGAATTCTTCCCACTCCTTCTGGCACCTTGCCAAAAATCTTTCTAACAACTTTACCTCATCATCCTTCCCTCTTCTCTTCTACTCTGATGGCTCTGTAGCTATTTCTTCTACTGATAAAGCAGATCTCTTCGCTCAGACTTTCTCCTCCAACTCCACCTTAGACGATTCCGGTGCTATTCCTCCATCAGTTTCCCCCTCTGACTTCTTCATGGCTGATATTAACATTTCTTCAGCTGATGTATTCTCTGCCATCACAGGCCTCAATACTAACAAGGCATATGGTCCTGATGGGGTCCCTCCTGTTGTCCTGAAGAATTGTGCTTCTGTACTTACACCCTGCCTAGGTAAACTCTTTTGTCTTTGTCTATCAACTTGTACCTTTCCTTCTTGCTGAAAGTTTGCTCTCATTCAGCCAGTCCCATAGATGGGTGTCCATTCCCAACCCTCTAGCTGTCGCCTAATTGCTTTAACATCCTGTGTCTCAAAAGCTTTCGAGTCTATTCTTAACAGAAAAATCTTAAAGCATCTTTCCTATCACAACCTTCTTCCTGATCGTCAGTATGGATTCCGTCAGGAACGCTCCACTAGCGATCTTCTTACCTACCTTCAGACTCCTGGTCATCCTCCTTTCGGGACTTCGGCGAAAGCTTTTATATTGTACTCGACATCTCAAAGGCTTTTGTACGAGCCTGGGATAAATCTTTAATTTCCAAACTGCCATGTTTCGGTTTCTGTCCTTCTATCTGTGTATTCATCTATAGCTTGCTTTCTGGTCGTTCTACAGCTGCTGTTGTAGACGGCCACCGATCTGCTAGATCTATCAATAGTGGTGTTCCTCATGGCTCTGTCCTATCACCAACTCTCTTCCTTTTATTCATCAATGACCTTCTAAGCTGTACATGTAATCCTGTCCATTCATGTGCTGATGATTCCACCCTTCACCTTTCTATTTGGTTCTTGAATGTCCATTTCAGCAGTTACTTCAACAAACAAAGGATAAGGCTATGGCACACCTAATGTCTGACTTGGCTCGTATTTCTGACTGGGGTAAAAATAATCTTGTTTTTAATGCATCAAAAGATCAGTTCTTACACCTGTCAAAAATGACAAAATCTTCCACAGGAGTACCCACTAATGTTTAATAATATTCATCTCAATCTTGCATCATCCTTAAACATACTTGGGTTTACATTCTCACGGTATTTATCTTGGAAAGATCATATTACATCTCTTGTAAAATCGGCTTCCAAAAGATTAGGTGTGCGAAGCCGACTCTGTACCTTCTTTACTCCTGCACAGTTGTTGACCTTATATGCGGGTTTTATTCGCCCATGTAGAGCATAACTCTCATGTGTGGGGAGGCTTCCCACATACAGCTCTTCTGAATAGGGTGGAGTCAAAGGCTTTTCATCTCATTAACTCTCCTCCTTTTACTGGCTCCCTTCAACCTCTGTTTCTTCACTGCACTGTTGCATCTTCATCTTTTTTCTTTCACTACTTCAATGGTCACTGCTTCTCTGAACTGTATGCTTGCATCCCTCCACCTCTGTGACTGGCGCATAGCAGCCATGTAGCAACAAACTTTCATCCCATTTCTGTCCAACTCTCTAATTCAAGAGCTAACAGTTACTTATAGTCCTTCATATATGCAACAGGTCAGCTCTGGAACTATCTCCCTCTGTCTGTATTTCCTACTTCCTATGATCTCCGGTCATTCAAACGCAGTGTGTCTAGGCATCTCAAAATGAGCGGATCTTGAATTTCACTCTCTATTGTAATTTTTTTTTTTCTGGGAAGGAACAGTTTGCAAGTTCCTGGCCTTTATTTCCCTCTTCCTTACATTAAAAAAAAAAAAAAAATACTTTTGCGCTGTAAAGCCCAACAAATGTCATCCATAATGTCTGGACTGAATCGACCTTGATATCGGCTCTCCTTTATGGCAATTTCCAGGTGAAACCTTTCGCCATGTTTATCAATGACGTCACAAAGATTAAATGGAAATATGTCCAAATGAAAATGGAAGAAATGTATCTTGAGTGACAATGGAGCACCGAGTGTATGGTAGCTCTTCAATATCTTAGCCAAAAGCTCCTCATAATTCAGTGCTCGAAAATTCCCTAGGCAATTCTTGGTAGGAGCCACAAAGCTTTCCCAAGCAGTCCATTCCAGCTCAGACAGGCTGTTTACAAAATCCTGAGCTTTGAGTATAAGAAAAACCTTAGGACCATTGAAAACACCTGCCTTTACTTTGGCTTCAGACACAATGCCTTGGAACTTCGTTGGCAAGTAGTGGAAGTCAACACCATCTTTGATTCATAGCATTCACTAAGTTCTTCATCAAATCAAATTTCAAATTAAGTGGAGGCAAGAATACCTTTTCAGGTCAACAAGAGGTTTGTGAAGACAATTCAACCTACCAGTCATATATTTCGGTCGCACTGGCCATTCATTTTGTTTGTAATGCTTAGCATCTGCTCTGCTGTCCCCTAAACAAAGAAAACAGATGTGCTTTGTTTAACCTTGCTTAAGTCCTAGAAGCAAACAGATCACCCTCAGATCCCCACAGATATTCCACTGATGTGCTTGGTAGTTAATACCAGTCACCAAAGTACTCATATTTTCATAACTTTCATTCATTCTGTATGCACAGTTGGAACAGAAGGAAGCTCATTTCCATTATGGAGAAGGACTGCCTTCGATGTATTTTTCCCAGAATCTATGAACAAGTGCCATTCTCCTGTTTGAAAAGGACGAGACTTACAAAGGTGTCGCACTAACGATACATCATAACTTTAACAAAGTATGACATCCATCTTGAAGTACATCGAGTGCTCCTCACGTCTGTGACGGAAGGTGGTGGTACAAACTACATCTTGTAGCAGGTTCCATTGCTCGAGTCCATATCCAAAGAACACACTTTTCTCCTTGGGCAGGTTAAGGTCTCTCATAAGGTCATGCAGCTCTACCTGACTGATGAGGTGCGATTCCTTGCTCTCAAAATCTTCATGAAAGTCAACTTCCATGCAACTATCCTCCTCAGTAGATTCTGATTCACTTATGGTGCTTAATGGATATGGACTGGAAGCTCAGGGCTATTTGGTACTGGCCTACGAGCTAAAGGTAGGTTAGGATACTTTATCTTGGACCAGGTTTTCTCTGAGTATCCCTTGGTGTTAGTGAGGCAGAAGTAGCAGCCAGTACATTGATTTTTTGGTTCATGCCAAACCATTGGTCAGGCGAAAGGCAGACCTTATTCCCGTTTACTACGCATCCATCCAATCACGAAGTTTACTCAGGGCTTGCATGCAATATGGGGTGCCCACTTTTTGTCTTGATTACCAATAGGACATTTGAAATGATGTCTGTAAAGCAGCTTTAACATACCTCGTATGTGGTTTCTTCAGGCTTTCAGATGTAAAGAGGCCGCAGATGTACCAGAAAGTGTCTGATGCAATTCTACAATTACGATGCTCCATTGCATGCCAACATAGAACAAGGCACTTTGTAACTGTAAAGAAAATCTGAAGTGGAATAATGGAAATAAAGATTGCCTTCCTATGCACTGGTGTCAAAAAAAAAAAAAAAAAAAAAAAAATGCTTGATCGTGTGTAAATTACAACTGACTCTTGGTTGTGGTTGATTCACTTTGAGTTGCTAAGTATCTTGTGATTCAGGTACTTAACTGAACCTGAAACAACCACCACAAGAGGTAGCTGAAGTGAGCCTGTATAAGGTGTATCTATCTGTATGATAGGATTTGGGTTGGATTTCCCCATGTACGAGCAGATTCTCCTTTGATATACAGGTTCTCAAAAACTGGACCTGCTAACAAAAATCGGATACTATATTCGAAATTTGCAGGTTCATGTTGCTTAGAATCGCTTCAAAATATACTAGAATCATTACATTTTTCAAATTTTGTTGACCAGTGTTATTTTGCTCCCATGCCTGAGAGCCATCTGCCTGTGCCTTGCACAGTATGGAGGTCATTTTGTCTGACATGGAAGCATACATTCCATTCTCATATCCTGTGACTAATGAAAAAAAAAAAAGGCTTAATCACAGTTGTTCTATTAGTTTGTGGAAAGTGCTCTAAAAAAAGAAGATACCTCTACCGGAGGTATAACAAGTTGAATGTGGTTTCAAATTGAAGCTTAGGTCTTCTGGTTTCCAGAAATGGAGTTGTACTTTGCAATATTGCTGCATAACCTTTTCTTTATAACCTGTTTTACCATAAACTTAAATAAAAACAGTCACATCATGTATACACTTTCATTTCATTATTGTCACACCTACTTAAGCATAATAATGCATCGTTTTATATGTTTGAAAACATGAGGAATCAGAATATGACTGTCAGATTATTGTATAAAGCACCTAAAACAACATAAAAAAAAAAAATGATAATCAAGAATTCAATAATGATCACGAGAAAATGGTCACAAGCAAGAAAAAAAGTTACTCCAATAAATCTTTTAGGGCATTTCAACAGCTTTCAAATGACCCCAAACGAATATTCTAGATTTATTTACAGAGGAATTAGAGTAATTTTTGCATGAAGCGGTTTTAGTCTAAGACCGCAGCTGGTGAGGCTTAAAAATCAGAGATACTACCACCAACAGTAAAGGTTTTAAACCCCTCCGCACACGATGACGCTTTTGTCGTCATTAGGGTGTGGCTGCGCCCATACATATTCAAGCTTTTGTCATCACTAAAGCATAAAAACTTTTATCAGAGAAGAAGTTTTCGGCCGGTCGGCGTCATTTTTGGAGGCGTCATAGCTTCCCTGCTCCTTGTCAAAAGTAATGACTTGGCAACTGTGGGTCCCAATACCAGCAAGATAGTGGACAGGTTATTCAGTACCAAATGAGCTGTGAGTGGGGAATGTACTGTGCAGTTCTGTCCCATTAACTTTCCACTCTTACCCCCGTCCCGGCCATGCAACATATTTCACTATACCAGTAGTGTTTGTGTATAGTGTTTGGGCACTGTTGTCATTAGATTTGGTGTTTGCAATAGGAAATTTGGTGTCTGTGAAGCATTCCTGGTCGTTATCAGCCATTGGCCCAACGAAGATTGTGCTACTGTTTGTAATCAACTACACACAGGGTTGGCACCAAAGTGGGTAACCCAGTTTTACCCACCCAGGTTTTTTCAATAAATCCCACTTGAAAAAAAAACACTATTTTACCCACTTTACTGTTTTTTTGTTTTTTTTTAATAATGTATTTAATGCCAAATTAAGTTTTATTTGATTAATTGGTTATAGTTTTGCACACAATATCAGAAGTATATAATAGCTACTTAGTCATATTCTATTTCACTGGTTAAAAAAACACATCACCACCATCCATCCATCCATCCATCATCCAATCCCACATTGCCCCAACAGGATTGTAGGAACCTGGGGTTCGGCAGTTGGTCCTGACATTTAAGATGAGAGTGACCAGTCTCACTCATCCCTGAGTGGCATTACATGAGCAATCAACCCCAAGCATCCCTTGGATATAAACCTTCACCGGCTCAATCCGATTGGAGAAATAATTACTCACTAAACCACCAGGTGCCAAAATTTGGTTATACGGTTACCACCCAGCACAGTAAATGGTTTCCTGGTGTACAGGAAACCATTTGCCTTGTCACTCAGTGTACAGTCACCCACAGGCAGAAGGAAGAGGAAAGAATGAAGGAAAGAAAAAGGGAGTATAAAGTTATCGGTAGGCAGAAGGACAAGGAAAGAATGAGGGAAAGGAAGACAGATGAGGATGGAAGGAAAGAAGAATGAAAGAGAGGAAAGGACAGACACCCAACAGCAGCACTACATCGAGTGAGTGGATGGTGAGCGCCCCCACAACATCACCAAGTATTTATAATATTTTGGAAGCATAATCTTGGTGATTAAAAAAAAAAAAAAAAAAGATATTATATTTCTCATCACCAACATGAGTAAAACATGCTCTTTGCAAATATGAATGTTGTTCTTTGATTTTTTTTCTTCAAAACTCTTCATAATACTTCTGTTTTTCTAATAGCTTCTATAACCAGTATCCTTTTCATTTGACATGATAATACTTTTGTGTCACAGTAAATTAAGATTCTTGTCATGTTACCCAACCAATATAACATATCCCCTTTTTTTTTTTTTTCATATAAGAATGCAATTCTTTGCCTCAGTGATAAAATAAAAAAGACACTTCACTTCTAAATGACCAACATGAAATAGTAATATTTCCTGAAAAATAATAACATTGTTCCTTATTGCAGTTTCAAAAAATCAGGTCAAAGTTTTCTTTATCTTAAGAATATTTTTACATTGCTTTCCATCTCAGCAGGTTCAGTTTTTTTACATCCACTTTACAGCCAGCACTACCTGTCCATTTTTTTTTTTTTGATAGATGTTGTGTAAATTTGTTATATAACAGTAATCATTACTGGAGTTAACTTAAACTATATATTGTCTCATATCATTGCCAAATATCAATAATTCTATAGAAATATAAACACTGCTTTCTGTTTAAAATAGATGTATTTTATAGGCTTGGGTATGTGGTTACCAGAAGCTATTATTACTCTTAAGATAATGTGTGAAATCACTTATGCCACAGAATTTTCAATAATAATTAGAAGATTGAGAAATGCAAGTATATACTGTATAATTACCAAAGAATGGAGAGTAGCAAGGCAAATGACTCCTTTTACTATAGTGTAGTGTGGACTGATCTTTTCCAGGTCATGAGCTGTGCAGTGCTCTCAAGTCTCTCATGTTGAAGCATGTTGTGCTGTGTAACAGGCAGCCCAAGGATAACAGTCAAACAGGTCAAAACATAGTTGTGTTCATTTCCCTCATTCAAATAACTGTGTGAAAAACTAAGATTCTATTGGGTTATTCATAAATTATGTATAGCGGAAACATTATTTTATTTGAATTTAAGGTAAACTTTGAAAAAAAAAAAAACTTCTGCCCTTTTTTTGGGGGTATTTTGTGAAAAAAAAAAAAAAAATGAAAAACCCAGGTGGGTTGGGCTTTTCCAAAATAAGTGTGTTTTTTGCTAACCCTAACTACGCTGCCTCTACCCTGCACCAAATGTGAGTATTCAGCTGTAAAAAATAGTGACAGTGAATCATGTAAATATAGTGTGTATATCTAATGTACAAAGAATTGGTGAAATACGTGCAGTAGCTTAGAGGAAGGCAGGAAACTGCCTTACAGTCATGACATGGCGTGGGTACACCGTGGTTTTTTGCATTTTTCTTGAAAACTTTTTGGCCTAGGATCACCGTTTTTGGCTCAAATGAAAGCCGATGAAATCCTGCATAGGATGATAAAATAAAAACATAACAGTGGCAAGAAAAGTTTTTCGCTAGAGCTCCCCGAATAAAAAATCTATTGTCTGTCGGAAATGAGTTTTACTTTTTCACTTATTACTCGAGCACCATAACTCATATCAAACTGGGACCTCGGCATTTGATAGCTAATAAAATTCTCTATCGAATGATCATATAATATGTAGAAATTGATTAGTAAACATTCAACTTATGATGTTGGGAAGTGAAATCTTTGATCTCGAATGTTTATTCCGAAGGCCCTAATATATGTAATGTGTGTGTGTGTGTGTGTGTGTGTTTTGTTTGCTTATCGTGTAGAACAGACATAGACGATTAGGAATATGTGGGTTTTGTGGCAAAATAAATATGTTTGGGTGGTTAAAATAAGCCGAGAATACACATTTTTGGAGCGAGCGGTGGCGGGGGGGGGGGGAGAAAAGCCAGCTCATCAAGGCACGGAAAACTTATTAACTTATCTGCGTGGGAAGGGGTTAAGATAAGAAATTACAAACAAATTAAAATAACTGCTATATTCTTGTAGATTGTACAGTGTTTTTACAGCAGACTGCTGTGAGACAGTGTCATCAGTCACTTAAAATGGCGAAGATAATGTGCAAATAATTTTAGTCGTCATTCTCATCCTCATCATCTTGAAATATAATGACACTATTTAGACAGCTATCACAATTGCATATCTCTATACATTTTAGGCCGCTAAGATGCAAGGACATTTTCTTCTGTCAGTACATTTTTCATCCTTACAGAATACATGGGTTAAGTCATGTAGTTCCTCTGGGGCAGACCTTGAGACTTGTTACACAGTGCATCTTTATCACATTTGACCCACTATTTGCTTTGAGACACTTATATCTAACCAAACATGGTTATATTTTAGTCGTGCAAAGTTCAGTCCCCACACTAACCTTTGAATCATATTGGAGGTCCATAGGAGATCCAGGGGTAGAAGGAGTGTGAGCTGAAAAGGTAATTTTATGATCGGTCAGTCTGAGGCTCTGCAATGGCTCAAAGAGTATGTGATGGGGGAGGTTAGGACAATTTTCACTAACCTGATCTGTTCGGCGTTACGGTTTGACCAACTAAAGAGGTATCATAAACAAGCCAAGTTTATGACATAGTAACTATTATTGTTACAGACTTACATTATTACCTGGAAAGTTATTGACCCAGTCGTGACATTTGGAGTTATTTATGACCAGACCACCAGCAGGAATGCATACAAATTTACCCTGACCTTCACCCACCATGCCACCATTCAATGGGTGAAGGGGGTCAGCAATTAATTTGGTACTTGAATTTGGCTTAGACTCTTCATCTGACAGAAGGTAAACTAGGGTATTTTGTATTTTGTATATATATATATATATATATATATATATATATATATATAACTTGCATAAAAAATATTTTGTCCTTTCAGAGACCTATCTTTTTATGTTAAAAAAAGTCTCCACTCTCCATTTATGACCAACTCAGTAATTATTTTGCCCAACTCAGACACAAACATTGGGGGATTTATTCCTCTCCCCCCCCCCAGTCGGGGCATTCCTGGTGAGGCTACCAGGCAGATGCTAGGCAGTGTTGCAAGTGGCTGCCACACCATGTATCGGAAAGATGATTGGAAATGTCTTCCATGCATGATATGACAAGAAATCAAGTAATTCACTACTTTTCAGTGAAAAAGACACGATGTACTGCACTGCAGCTATGGATGTTGCCTACAAGAGCAAAATCACAAGCATTACACTTTCAGTTTAACATGGCATATCAGCATTATTATAACAGAGGTGATTACACATTGTATGTGCTTGATATTTTAACGTTTATTATTTTTTCGGCACCCCAAGGGTATTATAGGCAGGAATGTCAGGGAAAGGCAGTGCATGGCAGGAAAGACAGGGTAAAGTAAGTAAAAGCAAAATATGACTGTAACACTTACGGCTAAGAATGCCACATGAGCGTAATTAAAATCAAGGTAACACCCCATGATTTTCCTTGTGTGTATATATATATATATATATATATATATATATATATATACTGTATATGCAGCAACTCTCATTGTACGATGGGGTTCCGTTCCTGAAAACCCCATCGTATAGCGATCCATCGTATAGCAAGCCCATTATAACATGGAGTCATTGGGGATACGTTCCCAGACCTGCCTAATCTCTCACATACACCTTAACACTCACATATGAAATATCCTTATGTTTAAAAATTTTAAGTAACACATTAATAGTGAATAAAGAGGAAAAAAAAACATGAAAACTACAGTATACAGTAGTTCTTACCTTTACTGAAGCAGGTAGGGTTGATGATGTGGTTCCTAGACGATTCGCTGTGAAGTCGACAATTCGCCGTCAAAATATGGACAATTCCCTGTGAGGACAATTGTCCGTCATTCCATAAATATACTTATTATTGATTAATTGATACTTTAATAAGTAATTTTCAGGGACATCTATCAAAGTCTATGTTCATACAATAGCGTGGGCTTTGGATGTCATTTATAAGTTGCACTTTTAGACAATAACTGTTTGTGCCTCGCTGTAGTTGACTTCGAATTATATTCTAGCATCACCCATAGCTGTCTTCATTAATTTCCATTGGTACTACAACATCCTGGGTATAATTTAAAACAACTTTGAAGAGATACAAGTACAGTATTCAATAACTAGTGTACTTGCTAAATAAAATGTTATGTAAATAAACGACTGGGAATCATCCTGACTGCAAAAAGTCCTGATGGCGAATTGTCTTGTTATTATTGTGATGGCGAATTGACTTGATGGCGAATTGTCCCGAAACCTTTATATAAACATAATATGAAGACTATTCGTATAATTCCCAATTATGTCGATCATTCACTTTACGTCATTAGGCATTTATATAAATGCCAATCTCTTGTATGTAGCCCGATGTTAAGATGAAGGAACGATTGTAAATCGCCTGATTCTCATTTCAATATATTTATATTTT
The DNA here is from genome assembly GCF_032717465.1 of Coenobita brevimanus. Classification (NCBI taxonomy): domain Eukaryota; kingdom Metazoa; phylum Arthropoda; class Malacostraca; order Decapoda; family Coenobitidae; genus Coenobita; species Coenobita brevimanus. The sequence continues at coordinate 11,216,996 of NC_137066.1, forward strand.
TTCAGTTAATACTCAGTATTTCATGCCATATATTACATTTATTATAAAAACAATAAACCATCATCACTTTTATAACTCATATAATTCTAAAACTAGTGTACTTGCTAAATAAACTGATATGTAAATAAATAATAGGGAATCGTCCTGATGGCGAATTGTCCCAGCTTCGAGGCCAAGGGACAATAATGGCCTCACAGCCCTCGCTCATCACTGTCAGAACTGGCTGGCTGGGCAGGGTTGGCTGGCTGGACAGGGAAGGCTAATGAGGCTGGACTGGTGGACGAGTGTCTGTTGTCCAGCGCCAACTGTGTGGGGACGTTTGTGTTGCATTTGTACATTCGCTGTTCATTGAGCCATAGATGATCCATCGTTGTAGTGAATCGTTCCCATCGTATAGTGAACGTAGGGTACTAAAATGACAACATCATATAAGCGAAATATCGTATAAAGAGCTATCATATAATGAGAGGTTTATATATATATATATATATATATATATATATATATATATATATATATATATATATATTATATATATATATATATATATATATATATATATATATATTACATATATATATATATATATATATATATATATATATATATATATATATATATATATGTGTGTGTGTGTGTGTGTGCTGCCGCTATTGTTAGCCACGTTTTCTTTCTTGTTGGTTTGTGGCAGGCACTTCTATTCTTCAGAATTAACCAATTCCGACCAAACATTGACACAATGACCAGCCTATGACAGCCTATGACCTAGTTGTCTCTGCAAGGTTTTGGTTGCTAGGTAACCACTTGTTGCCTAGCAACAGCCGAAAAACAGCTTTTTTCGTATTTTTCACGTTTTGATCTGTAGAAGCCTTATTAACCCTATCAGGCTGCCAATTGACTGGGCAAGTGCTTGTGTGGTTCCGTTGTATAAAGGCAAGGGTGATAAGTATGAATGTACTAGCTTTAGGGGTATAAGTCTGTTGAGTGTTGTAGGTAAGGTTTATGGTAGAGTGTTAATTATGAGAGTTAGAGAGGGTACAGAGGGAGTGATTGGTGAAGAGCAGTGTGGCTTTAGGAGAGGGAGGGGATGCATTGATCAGGTGTTTGCTGTGAGACAAGTGTGTGAAAAGTATTTAGCGAAAGGCAAGGATGTGTTTTGGGCATTCATGGATTTAGAGAAAGCGTATGATAGAGTGGACTTTCTGACCACTACTTGGTGGTGGCCAGAATTAGGATGCAAGTGAGATGGAGGAATAGAAGAAGGGAAAGACGAGAGGAAGGAGTAGTTGCAAGGAGAGTGGAAAGGTTACAAGAGGATGAGAAAAAGGCAGAGTATAAGAGAGAAGTGGAGGAACGATTGGGCAAATATGAATTGGAGCAGATGGGAGACGTGGAAGGTGTGTGTAAGATATTTACAGAAGAAATATGTGCAGCATGTGATGTGGTGTGTGGAAGGAAGAGAAGACGGAGGGGGGTGCAAGGAACAGCGTGGTGGACTGAAGAGGTGAAACAGGCTGTGGCACAAAAGAAGAAAGCATACAATGAATGGGTGAGAAATAGGGGCGTGGAAGAAGTTGAGAGGCGGAAGAGAGAGTTATATGTGGAAAGGAAGAGAGAGGTGAGAAGATTAGTAAGAGAGAGTAAGAAGAGAGTGGATGAGGAATTTGGAAGGAATTTGAGTGTAAAGTGGAGGGACTGTAAGAAAATGTTCTGGAGAGAAGTGAAAAGAGTAAGACAGGGTGGAAGTGAAGTTACCAGGGGAGTGAAAGATAAAAATGGTAGATTACTAGTGGAGAAGGGAGAAAAAGTGAGGAGATGGAGAGAACACTTTAAGAAATTGTTGAACGTAGAGGATGGAAGTAATGCGAGTATAAGTGGCTGGGGAATGGCTGGGAGAAGGAGGGAGGTGAGAAGACAGGAAGAAATCAGTAGGATAGAAGTTGTGGAAGCAATGAAGAAAGTTAAATCGGGGAAAGCCCCAGGAATTGATGGAGTGTGTGGTGAAATGCTGAAGCATGGGGGAGAGATAGTAGTAGAATGGATGTGGAAGATGTGTAGATTGTCCTGGGAGGAAGGTAGAGTCCCAGAGGATTGGAAATCAGGTATAATTATTCCCTTGTACAAAGGAAAAGGGGAAAAAGAAGTGTGTGGTAATCATAGGGGCATTTGTCTTCTTAGTATAATAGGAAAAGTGTATGGTAGGATACTTATAGACAGAGTTAGAGAAAGAACAGAGAAATTAGTTGGAGAAGAACAGGGAGGCTTTAGGAAGGGAAGAGGTGGTGTAGATCAGATATTCATTCTTAGATCTTTAGTGGAAAAGTTTCTAGAGAAGGGAAAGAAGTTGTATGCGGCTTTCATGGATTTGGAGAAAGCATATGACAGGGTGGATAGGCAAGGATTGTGGAAAGTGTTAAGAATATATGGAGTAGATGGGAAGTTGTTGAATGCTGTGAAGAGTATGTACGATGGTGCGAAGGCTGCAGTGCGTGTGGATGGTGAACTAAGTGAATTTTTCTCTTTGAAAGTTGGTTTGAAACAGGGATGTGTCATGTCTCCATGGTTGTTCAATCTGTACATGGATGGGGTAATAAAAGAGGTACAAGGTAGGGTAGTGGATGTTGGAGTGGCCCTGGTGAGAGAGGATAGTGTTTGGAAACTCCCTGTACTATTGTTTGCAGATGATACTGTGTTGTTGAGTGAAGACGAAGGGAGCTGCAAGGCTTGGTGGATGAGTTTGAGAGAGTGTGTAAGAAACGGAACCTAAAGGTGAATGTAGGGAAGAGTAAAGTGATGGTCTTTGAGAGAGGTGAAGTTAGTGAATGTACAGCGAGGTTAGATGGTGAGGAATTGGAAAATGTGAGTACGTTTAAGTATTTGGGTAGTGTGATGAGTAAGGATGGAGGTTTGGAGGGTGAAGTGCTTGAAAGGGTACAGCAGGGAAGAAAGGTTGCTGGTTCCTTGAAAGCAGTGATAAGAAACAGGGAAGTGAGCATGGAAGTGAAAAAGTTACTACATGACAGTATTGTGATACCAACTCTAACGTACGGAAGTGAAGCTTGGACATTGTTGGAAGGACACAAGTCAAGAGTGAGAGCAGTGGAAATGAGTTATTTAAGAGGAGCCTGTGGAGTCACGTGGAGAGACAGGCTGACGAATGAGGATATAAAGGAGCGTTGTGGTGTGGATGTGGATGTGATAGGAAGCGTTATGAGGAACACATTGAGGTGGTTTGGCCATGTGGAGAGGATGGAGGGTGAAAGACTGACGAAGAGAGTGTATGTGAGTGAGGTGGAGGGAGGGAGAGGCCGAGGATGAGATGGAGGGATGGGGTGGAGAGGTATATGAGAGAGGGGGGGGTGAGTTGGGAGCGGGGCAGTGAAATGGCGGGGGACAGGGCGACTTGGAGGCGATTTGTTTGTGGCCACCCCAAACGGGATTGAGGCGTCTGGCAATAGATAGATAGATAGATAGTATGATAGAATTGATAGGGAGGCTTTGTGGACTGTTTTAGGATTGTGTGGACTTGATGGTAGGTTACTAAAAGGGGTGAAAAGTTTTTACGTAAATAGTAGAGCATGTGTAAGAGTGGGAAATGCTGTGAGTGACTGGTTTCCTGTGAGAGTGGGGCTGCGACAGGGATGTGCGATGTCGCCTTGGTTGTTTAATATTTACATGGATGGTGTTGTAAGGGAGGTGAATGCAAGAGTTTTAGGTGGAGGTTTGAGTCTGGTGAATGTTGATGGTGGAGAGTGGAATCTGAAGCAGCTGCTGTTTGCAGATGATACTGCACTGGTGGCTGATTCAGAGGAGAGATTGAGACAGTTGGTAGAGGAGTTTGGAAGGATGTGTGAAAGGAGGAAATTGAAAGTAAATGAGAATAAGAGTAAAGTGATGAAGTGTACGAGGTTGGTAGATGGTAGGGGGATGAATATAGCTTTGAATGGCGAGTTGCTTGAGGAGGTAGAGTGTTTTAAATATCTAGGGTCACATGTTGCTGTGGATGGAAGAATAGATGCAGAAGTGAAGTTTAGAATAAATGAAGTAGGAAAGGTGCTGGGAGGAATTAAAAAAGTGTTTAGATGTCGTTCGCTTAGAATGGATGTAAAGAGAAGGTTGTATGAGGGTGTTGTGGTACCGACTGCGTTATATGGGGCTGAAACATGGAATATGGGTGTAGCAGAGAGGAAAAGTTTGAATGTAATGGAGATGAGGTGTCTGAGGAGTATGTGTGGAATGACGCATATGGATCGAGTGCGAAATGATGAAGTGCGAAGGAGAACTGGAGTTGTTCAGGAGATGGCTGGTAGAGTTGAGCAGAGGATGTTGCGATGGTTTGGGCATATGGAGAGAATGGATAATGAGCGATTGGTGAAAAAGATAACTAGATCTGATGTGAGAGGTGTAAGGCTGAGAGGAAGACCACGAATAGGATGGATGGACAGTGTGAAGAGAGCACTGGATGCGAGAGGGATGTCTGTTGAGCAAGGAAGAGTGGCTGTGCGTGACAGAAAATAAATGGAGAGAAACTGTGAATGAATAAGTGATGACGCAGCCCTGAGGGGATATTCTCCCACATTCGGTCTGATCAGCTAGTCAGGTCAGGTGCGGGTAAGGGGATGGGTCTGTTATGATGTGGCAGGGGTAAACCAGCTCTGCTGTCGGGCCCTGCTGCGGATGTCACTGATTGCATTGCGCAGTTGACCCTTGTGCGGTGTGGTGCAGTGAGGATCTGTCCGTTCTTCCCTTGGGGCTAAGATGCGAATGAATGTGTTTGAATGGATGAGTAAATGGGGAGTGTGTCGTCCTGTCTCGGCTACCTCCCTGTCCTTGGGGGAAGCAGCCTAGGTATATAGATAGATAGGTTGCTGGGGAAGGCAGATAATGTCCATGCTAGAGTCAGCCACTCAGGCTGGCCCACATCTTCGCAGCACGATATTTTACTTTGATCGCTCCCTGTAAATACATTTTTCATGATAGAATGTTGTTTCTGGTGTCATTTTAAAGGTGGATAGTTGTACTTTGTCGTAGTATGTTTCTTTCTTTTTTTTCTTTTTTTTAAGGAGAACAAAGAAAATAAAGTGTCAAAATGACGAGCTGAAGTTAGGTGAAAAGCAAAAATTTTATACCATGCCATAGAGAAATATTCTTCAAAAAATAACGAATAAAGATATGTAAATTTGGTTTAAACCATGTAAAAATACAATAAATTACCTTTACAATGATATATAAATTATGGTAATACTTGCATTTCTTTGTGCAGTAGAGCGAAAGGAAAGAGATGCACAATTTTATTTTAGTCGGTTGCATATTCGCTTCGCGATGTTTCTTTGATCGGTCGGTGTAAATACACTTTTTATGATAGGATGCTGGTTGTGGTGTTATTTTGCAGCTGAAGAGTAGTACTTTATCGTAGTATGTTCATAAAAGGAAAACAAGGAAAAAAAAAGTCAAAATGACGAGTTGAAGTTAGGCAAAAACCACAAATCTTACACCTTGCTGTAGAAAAATATTCACCAAGAATAAAGTTACAAAGAAACAAAGCCATGAGTCAGACCAGCTGTGCAGTACCGCTACGCATAGAGCAACCATTCCGTGACATCGTGCTCGAGCCTCTTTGTTATGGTGAATAAACGCGATTTATGGTGAATATTTTACAAAAGTTTCTTAAAATGACGATTAAAAGCGTCATTGGAATCTCTGAGGTTGGATTTGAAATGATGATCGAAATAGTAATAGGAATCTCAAAGGGTTTATTGGCGTAGAAAGCTCTGAAATCCTTGAGGTCATTCCCTATCAAAAGAGTGCCATCCATTTTTCCTCTCTCTCCTCCAGTTTTTCGAGTGGCAACCCTGCAAAGATTGACCTCAGTGTCCCTAGCAACCAGTATCAGTTTTCAAAAATGCCCTCCCTCATTCCCCAGCGGCTCGATGGAAATGGATGAGAGTTTCCATGCTTATAGACAGTGACTAGTACTACAACATAACTATGTACTACATTGGCCAGGTCATGGGTCAAAAGTCATCAAATGCAAAGACATTGAAAGCAGCTTAAATCATGACTATGCTCGCGTGAAATGCCAAGGCTCCGATTGGGTGGAATGTTGCACTGGAGAACCTCCATACGAAAATGACATTTAGTGTCAAAGCTCACTTCCAGTCGATGGCAGAAGCCACCTAGAAATTGTACTTCTCATGGACCACTCTGCGAATTTCAAGTTCCCTAGCTCCAAAGTGGGTGGATGGAATCAAATGAAATTTTGCATGCTTATAGACATTAATGAGTACTGCAAATGTGCCTCGTGCATGCATGACTTATATCCGCCAGGTCAGGGGTCAAAGGTCATCAAGTGCAGAAAATATGAAGAGCTAAAATTACGGTCTTGCTCGTGCAAGCTAAGGCTCCAAAGATTATTAAACCAGGGCCATGATTCTTGGGTGGAATGTTGCACTGGAGTACCTCCATATAGGAATGACTTTTAGTGTCGAAACTCACTTCCAGAAACAGGCAGCATTACCTATAATTTGTCCCTTGGGTGGGCCAAAACTAGGTCTGCTTAGAGCTGGCCATCGTCGCCTACCGGCTTGTCTGAATAACATATCACTTATTGTTGTCACTTTTTACTTTAACTTCATTCATAACGTATGCTATCTGTCTATAGCAAGACGCTAATCATGTAAGGGGTGGCCACAAACAAATTGTCTCCATAGTCACCCTGTCCCCTGCCATTTTGCTGTCCTCCTCTCAACTAACATCATCCCCTCTCATATACCTTTCTATTCCATCCCTCCAGCTCATCCTCGGTCTCCCCTTCCCTTCCTTCCCCCTTCACCTCACGCACATAAACTCTCCTAGTCAGCGATGCGCCAAGGAGTGTGTGATTTGGAGTGGGGGTAAGGAAAATTTTTACCAACTTGATCTGTTTGTTGCTTCGGTTTGACCAACTAAATAGGTATCATAAACAAACTAAGTTTGTGACAAAGTAATTTTTATTGTTACTTGTACCTGTACTTAAGTAAAGTCACCTGAACTTGGACCCAAACATGAATTATTTGACAAAAAAAAAAGAAAAAAAGACCACGTAAATTATTTAGTACTCTATAAAATCAATTGATCCAGTCATGATATTTGGAGTTATTTATGACCAGAACTATGGCAGAAGTGCATACAGATATGCCTCGATCCCCCCCCCCCAACACCACAGTTCTACAAGAGAAGTGGGTCAGCGATTACTACGGTACTTGATTTTGGCTGACAGGAGGGAAACTAGGGGATTTTCTTTTTTGTCCCCCGAATATATATATATATCTATATTTATATCTATATCTATCTATCTATCTATCTATCTATATATATATATATTGCCAGACGCCATAATCCGATAAGGGGTGGCCATTTGACTTTGAGTTATCTGTTTTACGAGGAGGGGCACTAACTCTCCACCAACCCACTTGCTGACACGTAGGAAGCACGTACGGTTTGGTTATATGGTAACCACCCAGCATTGTAAATGTTTCTTGGCTAACAGGAAACCATTTGGCTTGTCATTCAATGTAATGCCACCTGTAAAGGAAAGGAAAGCAATAAGATGTGACAGGAAAGATGGGAGAAAGAGGAAGAGAGGAGAGCAGGCAGAGGAAAAGAAAAATAAAGGCTAAGGAAGAAGTAGGCAGCACTACATCAAGTGAGTGGATGATGGTCATATATATATATATATATATATATATATCATCATTATCATCATCATCAGCCATAACTAGTCCACTGCCGAACAAAGTCCTTCCCCAACCTTTTCCACGAATTCCTTGACTGAGCCAATCTTTGCCACGTTTTCCCTGCAAATTTCTCAATCTCATCTCTCCATCTCCTGTCTGGCCTTTTTCTGCTACGCTTACATTCTCTTGGTGTCCAGTCCGTCAGCCTCTTACTCCATCGGTTATCCCTTATTCTTGCTATACGGCCTGCCCACCTCCATTTCTGTTCCTTTATAACTTCTATAATATCTTTGACTTTAGTCTGCTCTCTCACCCAAGTTGATCTTTTCCTGTCTCTTAAAGATATTCCCAAGATTGACCTTTCCATTGTTCTCTGAGAACGAATTAATTTATTTTCCATTGATTTTGTCAGTGTCCAGGTCTCATAAACATACGTCCTAGCTGGAATTACACATTCGTTATATACTTTTCGTTTCATACAAACTTGCAAGCTACTTTTCATTATGTCTCTATGTTTACCGAAAGCTTTCCATCCAATTGTAATGCGTCTTTTTATTTTGCTATCATGATCTTTCGTTAATTTTAGTATTTGTCTCAAATAGTTGTATTCCTTAACTTCCTCAAGAATTTCATCGCTTATTCTGATAACGCTCTTTGGTGTTTGTGGTTTAAACATTACTTTAGTTTTACTTCGGTTCATCTTCAGTCCTACTTTCAGACTTTCTCTGTTCAGGTCATTTAACATATCTTGCAATGCCTCCGCTGTTTCTGAGATTAGGACAATGTCATCTGCAAATCTTAAATGGTTTAGCTTTTCTCCATCAATGTTCACTCCTTTGTTTTCCCATTCTAGCTTTCTGAAAATACTTTCTAGGCATGCTGTAAATAATATTGGTGAAATTGTATCTCCCTGACGCACGCCCTTCTCAATCTTAATTTTTTCTGAGTCCTTATGTAATTTAACTGTAGCAGTTCCCTCTTTATACATGTTTTCAAGCAGGTTTACAATGTTCTCATTCACTCCTTGTTCACGCAATGAATTTATAATTGCTATGTGCTCCACTGAGTCGAAAGCCTTTTCGTAATCAACAAAACCTAAGCAAAGTGGTTTATTATATTCTATAGTTTTCTCAATTAGCTGCTTAATTGTATGTAGATGATCAGTGGTCGAATACCCGCTTCGGAATCCTGCCTGTTCACGAGGTTGGTTTTCCTCCATAATTGTTGTTATTCTGTTCGTCAGGACTTTAGTGAAGAGTTTGTAAATGACTGATAATAAGCTAATGGGTCGATAGTTACTAAGATTTTTTGAGTCACTTTTTTTGTAGAGTAAAATAACTATTGCATTACACCTTGTTTTGGGAATTTTCTTCTGTTTTATACATTGGGTAAATAAGTGAGCAATCCTATTTTGTACTTCTACTCCGGCCTCCAACAGTAAATCAGTTACTATTCCATCTTCTCCCGGAGCCCTCCCTCTTTTCATACTTTTAAGACAAATATTTACTTCTTCTGGAGTTACCTCAGGTATTTCACTTGTATTAACTGAAAAGTTAGCTATTGGTACTACTGTCTTTAATGCATACAGTTCTTTGTAAAATTCGTAAAATCTCTTCTCCATCTTATCACTGCATTTAATGATTTCACCGTTTTTTTTTCTTTCAGTGAAGCCATTTGTTGCTTTCCTAGTGCCATTTTACTTCGGACCTGTTTCAGACTTTTTCCATTTTTGATGGTTTGTTTGATTTGATCCATGTTTCTCTTTCTTTTTTCTTCTCTTTGTCTATTGTTGATAAGCTTATTTAATTCTGCTCATTCTATTTCGTCTTTCTTTGTCTTTACTTTCATTTCCTTTCGTTTTTTTCATTAGCTCGAGTGTCTTTTCTTAATTCTTCTTGGCTTTGGTTGTATTAGGTTTTCCTACTACCTCTGCTGATTCTCTTAGCACTTTTGTTAGTCTGTCATTCAGCTCATCAGTGTCACATTCAGCATTACTTAGAGCCTCTGTGGTACAGTGGCAAAGTGTGTGTTTTCGTACACTGAAGAATGAGGGTTCACGCTCCCCGCCAGGGTAATAAATTTTTGGAGCGTTCTTCCGACCACGTACTGCTTTGGCGGACATAAGGGGTACTGTGGTTGAACCAGTGTCGCGTACTATAAAGTATGCTTGCAACCAGTCGGCTTGCACGGGCCGATTACACTTAGTTCACAGACTACACACACACATCCAAAGCCACTCCAACACCACAAATTACACTTACAAGCACTTCTCACCCTACATACGAGTATAACCTCTACCAGACAGCCTAAGCCACTTGGTAGAGATACATAGGCTGTATTGTCCCCACTTCGGTCGGGATAGGCCGGTCCTGCAGTGGACATTCAAACGGCTTATAATGATAATGATGATGATGATGATTTTTTTTTTTTATGTGAGGAAGAAGAAACCAAAGGCAACGAGCCTGCAAAACTATTCCTTCCAAGAGAAAAACAAAATATAAGAGAGAGCCAAATTCAAGATCCGATCATTTCCAGATGCCTTGATACACTGCGTTTGAAAAACTGGAGATCATAGGAAGTAGGAAATACAGACAGAGGGAGACAGTTCCAGAGTTGACCTGTTGCATAAATGAAGGACTGGGAGTAACGGTTAACTCTTGCTTAGAGAGTTGGACAGAAAAGGGATGAGAGTTTGCTGCTAGACGGGTGCTACGCGCCCGTCGTAGGGGTGGAGGAATGCATGCAGACAGTTCAGAGGAGCAGTGACCATTGAAGTAGCAAGAGAAAAGAGATAAAGATGCAACAGTGCAGTGAAGAGACAAAGGTTGAAGGGAGTCAGTAAGAGGAGGAGAGTTAATGAGGTGAAAAGCCTTTGACTCCACCCTATTGAGAAGAGCTGTATATGGGGAGCCTCCCCACACGTGAGAGTTGTACTCTACACAGGGATGGATAAAACCCCTGTATAGAGTCAACAATTGTGCAGGGGTAAAGAAGGAACGGAGTCGGCTTAGCACACCCAATCTCTTGGAAGCAGATTTTACAAGAGATGTAATATGATCTTTCCAAGATAAGTCCCGAGTAAATGAAACCCCAAGCATGTTCAAGGATGATGCAGGATTAAGCTGAATATTATCAAACATTAGTGGGTATACCTGTGGAAGATTTTATCGGGTTGATAGGTGCAAAAACTGAGTCTTTGATGCATTAAAAACAACAAGATTACTTTTACCCCAGTTAGAGATATAAGCCAAGTCAGACATTAGGTGTGCCATAGCCTCATCCCTTGTTTATTGAAGTAACTGCTGAGATGGACGTTGCGGGAATCGAATTGAAAGGTGAAGGGTGGAGTCATCAGCGTATGAGTGGATAGAGTTAGATGTACAGCTTAGAAGGTCATTGATGAATAAAAGGAAGAGAGTTGGTGATAGGACAGAGCCCTGAGGAACACCACTGTTAATAGATCTAGGAGAAGAACGATGGCCGTTTACAACAGCGGCTATAGAACGACCAGAAAGGAAGCTAGAGATGAAGGCACAGATAGAAGGATAGAAACCGTAAGAGGGCAGTTTTGAAATTAAAGATTTATACCAGACTCGATCGAAAGCCTTTGAGATGTCAAGTGCAATGGCAAAGCTTTCGCCAAAGTCCCGAAAGGAGGATGACCAGGAGTCTGAAAGGTAGGTGAGAAGATCGCCGGTGGAGCGTCCCTGACGGAATCCATACTGACGATCAGAAAGAAGGTTGTGATAGGAAAGATGCTTTAAAATATTTCTATTAAGAACAGACTCGAAAACTTTTGAGATACAGGATGTTAAAGCAATTGGACGATAGTTGGAGGGTTGGGAATGGTCACCCTTCTTTGGGACTGGCTGAATGAGAGCAAACTTCCAGCAAGAAGGAAAGGTACAAGTTGACAGACAAAGGCAAAAGAGTTTGCCTGGGCAGGGTGTAAGCACAGAAGCACAGTTCTTGAGAACAACAGGTGGGACTCCATCAGGCCCATATGCCTTATTAGTATTGAGGCCTGTGACAGCAGAAAATACATCAGCTGAAGAAATTTTAATGTCAGCCATAAAGAAGTCAGAGGGGGGAAGTGATGGAGGAACAGCACCGAAATCGTCTAAGGTGGAACTGGAGGAGAAAGTCTGAGCGAAGAGATCTGCTTTATCAGTAGAAGAAGCTACAGAGCCATCAGAGTAGAAAAGAGGAGGGAAGGATGATGCGGTAAAGTTGTTAGAAAGGTTTTTGGCAAGGTGCCAGAAGGAGCGGGAAGAATTTGAGTTAGAGAGTTGAGAGCACTTAGTACGGATGAAATTATTTTTAGCAGAGCGAAGAACAGACTTAGCATGATTCCGGGCAGAAACGTATAAAAGATGTGATTCACGGGTGGGTTGGCTCTGGTACATTTTATAGGCCCTCTCCTTATTGTGGACAGCATTAGAACAAGCGTGATTAAACTAAGGCTTTCGTGCATTAGTCAAAGGATATGATAAAGGAATGTATGCTTCCATGCCCGAAAGAATAACCTCCATAATGCGCAAGGCACACCCAGATGGCTCCCGGCCATGGAAGCAATAATCATTCCAGGGAAAATCAAAGAAGTATTGCCTGAGGGCCTCCCAGTCCGCAGCTCCAAAGTGCCACAGACGACGTTTCTTTGGAGGATCCGCAGGCCATACTGTAGCAATAGGACAGGTTAAGGTGATAAGGTTGTGATCGGAGGAGCCCAACGGAGAGAAGAGATTAACAGTGTAAGCAGAAGGATTAGTTGTAAGGAAGAGGTCAAGTATGTTGGAGCTCTGTCCAAGGTGGTCAGGGATACGGGTATGTACAACAAACTCATGTTAAAAAAAATATTTTGCCATCTCAAAGACCTCTCCTTTAGGTTAAAAAAAAAAAAAGTCTCTACTCTCCACGTTTGACCAACTCAGCAATTTTTTCCCCAACTCCGAAACAAACATGGGGAGGGCGTAACCCCACCCCCTCACGGTCAGGCCATCCCTGCTCCTAGTCAGTCCCTCACTCTCCCTCCACTTCACATAGCCACCTCAATGTGTTTCGTACAATGTATAACGTGTAATAGACGGAAGTAACATAGTTTTGCTGAGATGCCGTGTAAGGGAAAGAATGTAACATATTACTTCACTGAATCATTTATTTACTTATTTTTCTATCACCAGTTAAATGTAGTTCATTTCCCATCTCTATGAGCATGTCGCATCACTATAACAAACCAAAATATTGTAAGTCCATAGAGGACGTCACTTTCACTTTCGCTAGTGTGTAGCGTACTGCAGTGTTACTCACAATTGTCTCCAACAGGGTCTTAATACATTTTAATGTAATCTTCCAAACCGTTCCCGCCGTCTGTGTAAGGAGAGGTAGAGTAGGATGTGGAAATTCAAGACATGACAGGAAAGGGCATGGCAGGGTAAGGAAAGACAAAGCATGGCAAGGAAAGATAGGGAAAGACAGGCTTCAGTAAGGAGATGCAAAGTAGGGCAGGGAAGGGCAGGGTAGAATAGGGAAATACAGAGATGGGCAAGGAGATGAAGGTAGGGAAAGGCAAAGCATGGTAGAGAAAGACAGGGTAAGGAGATGCAGGGCTGGGTAAGGAGATGCATGGATGGGTACGAAAAAACAAAGCATGGAGGGGAAAGGCAGGGTAGGGTACGGAAAGGCAAAGAAAGTAGGGATATGCAGGGTTGCGTAGGAAAAGTGATAGCATGGCAGGGAAAGGCAAGGTAGTGTGGGGGATGGCAGGGTAGAGCAGCGAGATGGAGGGTAGGCTAGGGAAAGGCAGGGTAGGGTAGGGAAAGTCAGGGTAGACTAGGGAGATGCCTGGTAGGATGAGTGAGAGTGTAGGGTATGGAAAGACAAGGCATTACAGGGAAAGGCAGGACAGGGTGGGGAAAAGCAAGGTAGGGTATGAAGATGCAGTGTTCTGCTCACTATTTCTTTTTCCTCTTGGCGGTGCTGTCAGAGTTGTCACTAGGGTATATGTGGTGCCACTCAGGCGGAGGGCCTGCTGCATAGCCAGTTGGGTGGTGGTGGAAGGGGGATTCTTAAGAGAAACATGACTCTATCCTCATTCTACGAGGGCCAGTGAAAGACTGACTGGTGCAATGCCTCCTGCAGCACGAGAGGGATTCACATGGCCCACTCAGCAAGCATAATAAAAAAATAGGGGAAAATGATAGAGAGCAAAAGTATGAAAATTCCTGCTAACTTCTGGATGGTTTGTCGTAAGGGCGCACACAGATCATCTGGAAAGTTCATCACAGCCTAAGGGTAAAAAACCTGGCTGTATCACCCCAGCACATTACATATCCCTTCCCGCACCCATATCAGCAAACTGAGTCGTTCTGTAACATACCAGAATTGCCAATACATGAATTATCCTTTGTATCTGCAAAATTTAGAATTATTAAAAGAATAATAAAAGAATTGAAAAACCAGAGGAGAGCAAATGTAATTATCATCATTGTCATCATCATCTACATAACATCAAAGAGAAACAGTTAAGGAGAGTTTTTTTTTTTTTTTTTTTTTTGTACAATAACAGAACAGAGAAGTAAAAAACAAATGAGAAGTCAATCATTGATGTAGATAAGAGTGTGTGGAGAGGGAAACAGTAAGATAGAATGAGGTAAAGAAAGGAAAAGGAGAGATGGAATTTAGCTGGATATGTGGAAATATCACCTGGAGGAAAACAAAATTAGTTGATGAAAATGGAACTGGAACAGGAAAGACGATAGAAAAGAGGACGGTAAACATAAAAGTTAAAAAAGGAATAGGATAAGAAGAAGAGGGAGTGTAACAGCGTAACTGGATGTGAAAAATGTATGAGAAATTGAAAAGGGGAGTAAGGAGGTATAAAAATGAAGAGAGAGAGAGAGAGAGAGAGAGAGAGAGAGAGAGAGAGAGAGAGAGAGAATCAGAGTAAGTAATAATATAATGGGGAAATAAGCAGGGTAGGAAACAAGATTTGGAGGGTGGAGGGGGAAGTCGCAAAGGAGAGGGGAAGGGTGAAAGGAAGGGATGCAGAGGAAGATGAGGAGCACAAAAGAAAGCAAGCAGGAACAAACCTATTAATGCGTTGAAGGAAATTCGTTATAAGGTTGGTTACAAACATGAGGATCACAAAGCACGAAGACATGGAGAGGGGGATGGGATAGTAAAGTGGATATTGGAAAGAAATTGGTAGGAGATGGTTAGAGGAGTGGAGGGGAAAAGGGTGGGAAGCCGAGGGATCATTATGATAATAATAGAAAGGAGGGGGACTAGCAGGGAAGAGGAGGGGTGGATAAGTGAGGTGGAGGTGGAGTGATATGGAGGAAGAGGAAGAAGGAAAGCGGAGTAGTGAGGAAGTGAGCAAGGGAAAAGGAGAGGAGAAGGTAAAGGAGGAGCATGGTGACAGAAAGGCTGAGGGTAAGAATACGAAGGAAAGGAAAGAAGTAGGGGATGGGAGTAATGAGGGGTCGTGAACTTAAAAAGTTTAGTAGTGTCTAGAATAACCTAATTTTCTTCTTCTTCCTCCATCATCATCCTTTCTTTTACCTCCCTTTTTCGTCTATTTTTACATCCCGACCGGTAGCGCGAGAATGTATTGCTTCGTCTGGCGTGTGCCTTTGGCTTGCCTTCCATTGGTGTGGGAACAGTGTAACTCAGAGTTTTGATTCGAGTTTAGTCAACCACAATGGAAAGGTTGAGAATTAGCCATGGAAGAAATACCTGTAGTTCGATTTTGAGAACACAGGGTCAACTTTGAAGGCAACAGAGAATTGCCAAGTTTGATTTTAATAGACGGGGACGCAATTTGGTAGAAAGGTTTATGCAGTGAAGGATGAAATGTTCCGGTTTTGAGACACTGGGTCAGAGACCAAGGTCACAGGGTAAGGTCAGATATATCGGAGAGTGTGTTGACTTTCTGAGAGTTCCTTGTGTCTGCTATTTTTTGTCTATGTTGTGCCTTCAATATTATTTATTCAAATCAACTTTCTCTTTTTTACTCTGGGTTTATTATTTACTTTCTCCATCATCATCTCATATGTGTCATCGCTATTCCCCCCCCCCTCTCTCTCTCTCTCTCTCTTAACCCGATATCATAAATTTTTTTGCACCTCACTCGTCTTTCTTCTTTCTATACTTTTCGTCGTTATTGTCCATCATTCAATTATTCTGATAATGTATTTGTCATTTCGGCATCAAAGTTTCCTTTGCTTTGACTAATGTTCTCATTTGCCAAAGAAAATCGCCCCGGGCTAGGCTTGTCATTCCATACATCTGTGGAATGAGTGACCTGTTGCTGCCACTGAACGGCAGTTGAAGATAAGTATTCCCCAACTACACCTCGGTAGTTGAAGTGCCTTCAACCACTTAGCCATCGATATTCTTTTGATGGTTTTATGGTTAGGACCCTAAGTAGTAAATGGTTTCATGGAATTCAGAAAACCGATTAGGTTATAAGTTAGTGCAGAACCACCTGAAGATATACTACAATGTGGGGCTAAACGGTGGGCACCGTCATCTACCATAAATGGGAACAAGAACAATTAAAACGGGCATACCTCCGCCAAGGTTTTAGAGTTCAAGGACAAACTGGGTCAGTTTTGACTCATCTCTTCACAAAAATTGTAAATGAAATGTTTTTGTATCAGTAGGGGGATTTTGATGCTCGTCATATATCACTTTTTTGTTTCATACGTGATGCATTGATATGTAGTTAGCTTTGTCTTTTTTTGACCTTAACCTTTGACCTTTTCCCATCAAAACTTAATCATTTCATCCTTTTATGATTCTTATAATTACTCCTGATTTGGTATGAAGCCACAAAGTGTTTTTCTGTAATGTTGCTACGAGAAAGACAGAATGACAAACAAACCGAGTCAAATACCAAACCTCCTTGGCGATGGATCGTAAATATTGTGACGCCCAATCAGCCATTCATCTGTCAGAGAAGACCCATTATATGAAGTTGAAGTAGGCTACTCCTGAAAATGGAATGTGATTCAGGTGATTTTAGCATTATTTCTTTGTCTGCATACTTTGCTGTGTATCGTATAAAATTCATTTGCTCAGAATATAGATATAAACATATCTTGCAGCTGTCATTATGTAATACACCCTTATACTGTTAGTTACGGAAGTACATCCACCTTACATAGTGAAGGTTTTCGTCCCATTTCACCCTACTTCCCATTGCGTATTTGAAGAACGGCCCAGTACCACGGCTTGATGTCCTTTCCATAGCATATCTCTGTAACTAACACCATATTTTAATGTAATTCTTTCATTACAGGTCAGCATTGAAGCTGTAGATAGCCTATAACAGTTTTAGGTAGAATTAAGTGGGCATGATATATACTACAACCAGAAAAGGAAGGCTATATTGTACAGTAGGTAGGATAATTAATATATTTTTCTTTTATGCAATTTGTCTCTCTTTCCCCAAATCGGAATGAATGAAATATATTCTACACCACCCTGACAATAATATGTCATTGCAACCTTACTGTTACGCTGTATATGGTAACCAGGTACCCAATGAAATATATAATGAATCACTTGTAGCCTCTTGCGTTATCTGACATCTCTTACATCCAGTAACCAAAAGACTCCTATAATGCTCATTTAGACTCATCAACTCTTGCTACCAACTCTTACATTCAGTAGGTATAAGAGTGCTATGCGCTTGTTACAGCGGATGGGGAAGAACCAGACCAACTGCCTCAGGGGGGAAAGGTGATCCCAGACACGACGAGACTAGATCATACAGGGCATATATAGGTTCAGGTTAAGCTCGGTAGCACATAGCAGTGGGTCAGTTAAGATCAGATGGAGCATATTATATGGTAAAATTAGGCCATATTGTTCATATTATAGAGTTTATTTAGGGTCAGTTTCAGGGACATATCAAGTAAAGGCATAATACAGTATCAGGCTAGGTTACCCTTACGGTCGTGTTAAGTCACACTGCGGGACCATAATGTTAGATCATCTTTTAAGGTCAGGTTAGGCAAAGTCACTCGTGCTACAACAAAATTAATAATCCAGTATTATGAGAATAAAACTTATATTCACTTCACCTCCCCTACAATTATTCGGAGCTACAACGGAGCGATTTACGCATACCACAAGTCTACGGTTGGAGCACCAAACTTTTCGGATATTTGGAAGTAAGTGTTAATGGTTTGTCGTTCCATATGTTTATATATGAGCACTCCTTGTCTGCTTTACTGATGATACAGATGAAAAACTGACTGTCAAACAGCTACTACAACACCTCCACTTAAACCTACTTCGCTCTTGATACAGACACTCCTTATTCATTCCTACGCTACCAGCATGTGGAAGGCTTAATTCTGCCCGTCACTTTCCATGTGTGAAGAGAGTACACTTCTAGATGATGCTCATAATGACGGTGACAAAGTAAAAATTATTTATACAATTACAAACTAATATTTCTAGCGCTTAACCAGGAAAAACCTCTACTAAACTGTATAACGTGTCAAAAAAAACAAAACAAATAAAATCACCAAACTGAAGAGGCTAAAGTACGACGTATGGAATCGTATTCTTTTTGGCGTAGGGGATTTCTGTGCACCTCTTACCCAGCGATTCATTTTCTTTATATTCTTTGGTATGTACTCAACAAAACGATATGATGTTGGCCTAAATCTACGTATTAAGTGAAATAATAGCAGGCAAAGGGTTGTGTGAAACAGTTTTTGCTGCTTTTAGGATTTCCCTCAGATGAACAAGCTATTCAACTGTCAGCTTAAATGAATCACCCAGTTACATCATCGGTAGTAAAGTGTTTAACGAGCTATAATAAGTCCACCAAGGTCACGATGTCAGTGATTTCCCCTTGATCACAGTGATTGATCAAAAAATGTTTAATAAAGTCATTCAGAGACAAAGAGGAGTGGTGGTGGTGGTGGTGGGGGGGGGAGTGAGAAGGAGGAACGGGAAACTGTGGGCGAGGGAGGAAGGGAAAAATTATGTGAGAAAGGAAGGAGAGAAGTGAGTTGAGGACTGAAAAGAAGAAAGAAAAGAAAAGAGAAAAGTGAAAAGAGAGAGGAGAGGGTCAGGCGAAAAATATAAGCGAAAAAAGGAGGAGGGGCAGCAAGGAGAGTAAGATAAAAAGGAGAGAGGGTGGAATGAGAGTTAGGAAAAAGGAAGGTCGGAGAGAGGAAATAGGAGGAGAAAGAAAGAAGAGGAAAATAGGGAGTTGAGTTGAGGGATGAGAAAGGAAGAAAACAGTAGAAACAGGGGGGGGAGGAGTGGAGGAATGAGGAGGAAAGGAAAACACGAAGGGAGCTGGAAGGAAGGGAAACATGGAGACAACGACGATAGGAGGAAATGAGAAA
The DNA here is from genome assembly GCF_032717465.1 of Coenobita brevimanus. Taxonomy (NCBI): domain Eukaryota; kingdom Metazoa; phylum Arthropoda; class Malacostraca; order Decapoda; family Coenobitidae; genus Coenobita; species Coenobita brevimanus. Next base: position 11,236,083 of record NC_137066.1, read on the forward strand.
TGGAGAAAGGGAGACAGACAGGAGGAAATAAGGAAGAGAGGAGAAGGATGGAGGGGTTGAGAGAAAAAATGGAAAGACGGTGAGGATTGCAGAAAGTGAGAAGGGAAAGAGAAAAAGGAGGCGGAAAGGAAAGGTGTAGAGAAGGAATGAAGAAGGAAAAGTGATTGAGTGTGTGTGTGTGTGTGTGTGTGTGTGTGTGTGTGTGTGTGTGAGAGAGAGAGAGAGAGAGAGAGAGAGAGAGAGAGAGAGAGAGAGAGAGGAAAAAACGATTTCATAAATGGAAGAACAAAGAAGAAAAAGTAACTTAGAAAGGGAGAGGAAGAGGCAAGTAAGGAAAGGATTTTATCCCTATTTCGTATTCTCCTTCCATATTTACTACGATTATCACTTTATCTGTACGTTTCCTTCGTATAAATAACCTTTTCGGTCCACACTTAACCCCCCCCCCCGCTACCTCTCCCCCCCCCTCTCTCTCTCTCTCTCTCTCTCTCTCTCTCGTCTATAAACAAATAATGAGGAATCAGAGACAAAGGAAGGGTGGAGGGACACCATGGAAAGTCAATGACCTGCCTGTTGACAATAGAAAAGTGATATGGGAGATGGAAGAAAAGTTTACAGGAATGAACACACACACACACACACACACACACACACACACACACACAGAAAGAGAGAGAGAGAGAGAGAGAGAGAGAGAGAGAGAGAGAGAGAGAGAGAGAGAGAGAGAGAGAGAGAGAGAGAGAGAGAGAGAGAAAGAATACGTGATGAGATGAAATGGAGAGGAGCTGAAAAAGAAAATAGGGAAGTAATAGCCAATTGTTCACTTACTTTTCTCAGGAAAACATGGTAAAAGAAAGTGACGTACTGCATGCAGGAAAAAATAACTGATAAAGACTTGCACTAATCCTAAGGGAAAGCAGGATGGTCTCCATACAGCTGCAGTAGACTGATATACTTTAGTGCAAATTACAGTGATGGTTAATGAACACACGTTTTATCCTATGAATCTTATATACATCTCTCTCTCTCTCTCTCTCTCTCTCTCTCTCTATTATCTCTCTCTCTCTCTCTCTCTCTCTCTCTCTCTCTCTCTCTATATATATATATATATATATATATATATATATATATATATATATATATATATATATATATATATATATATATATATATATATATATATATATATAAATATGTATATATATAAATATCATCTCATCAGCCATTTGAGTGTCCAAAGCAGGACCGGCCTATCCCTACCGAAGTGGGGACGATACAGCCAATGTATCTCTACCAAGTGGCTTAGGCTGTCTAGTAGAGATTGTATGTAGGGTGAGAAGTGCTTGTAAGTGTAATTGTTGTGTTGGAGTGGCCCTGGATGTGTGTGTAGTCTGTGAACTAAGTGTAATCGGCCCGCGCAAGCCGACTGGGCGCAAGCATACTTTATAGTATGCGACACTGGTTCAACCACAGTACCCCTTGTGTCCGCCAATGCAGCACGTGGCAAGAAGAACGCTCCCAAAATTTTTTACCCTGGCGGGACGCGAACCCTCGTTCTTCAGTGTACGAAAACGCATACTTTACCACTGTACCACAGAGGCTCTCTCTCTCTCTCTCTCTCTCTCTCTCTCTCTCTCTAGATATATATATATTTAGATAGATAGATATATATATATATTTATATATATATAAATATATATATATACAGAGAGAGAGAGAGAGAGAGAGAGAGAGAGAGAGAGAGAGAGAGAGAGAGAGAGAGAGAGAGAGACAGCGTATGTGGTAAAGTGGGTCAGTGAATGAGGGTTCGCGCCCCACGAGGCTAATAAACTTTGGGAGTGTTCTTCCGGCCACATACTGCTTTGGCGGACTTAAAGCGTGCTGTGGTTGAACCAGTGTCGCATACTATAAAGTATGCTTGCACCCAGTCGGCCTGTGGGTCGATTACACTTGGTTCAGGGACTACATACATATCCCAAGCAGCTTCAAGATTACTATCAAACTTACAAGCACTTCTAACCCTACATACAGTCTTTACCAGACAGCCTATGCCACTTGGTATAGAGACATTGGCTGGCTGTATAGTCCTCACTTCGGTCGGAATAGGACCGTCCTGCAGTGGATACTCAAACAGCTGATGTGAATGTGTTCAAGTGTGCGAGATATGCCGTGATGGCATTGTGTGAAACGAAGATAGAAGGGTGCGAAGTGGAAAAGTGGCAGGGTGTGAAATGTGTAAGACTGGGAATGAATGGGTGAGAGAGATGCAAGGTGGAGCGGAATGAGAGACTTCAAATGTGTCAGCTCGAGGTGTATGTATGTCAAGTTCAAGTCTGAGAAGGTGAAAGTAGCAGTCATTGTAGCATATGCACCATGTGAGGACAGGAGTGAGAGAGAGAAAGGGAGATTTTGGGATGAGCTGGATGAAGTAGTGGGAGAAATGCCCAGGAGTTTCAAGGTGATCATAATGGGGGATATGATTGGAAGAGTAGGCACTGGTCCTGAGGATGACATAATGGGTTGTTATGGAGTACCAGGAGAATATGATAATGGGAATCGACTACAGGATATGTGTCAGGAGAGGAGGTTGTGCATTTGTAACTCATATTTCAAACACAAAGATGCACATAAACATACTTGGTATACAGGGAACAGGGACCGTGTTGAAGGAAGCCTGATTGATTATGTGCTCATAGAGAGGTCGATGATGGGAATGGTTGCTGATACGAGGGCCGTGAGAGGATGATGTGGATGTGTCAGATCATATGATTGTGGTATGCAAGATCAATCTTAGGGGATTGAGGTGGATCAGGAAAGAGAGGAGCAGTCAGGGAGAAAGATTGGAAGTTGAGAAGCTGAGGATCAAAGAAATGGCAGATGATTACAGGACGAAAGTAGAGGAGGAGTTAGAATCAGTGAACTGGAATGAAATGGATCTGGACAGCCTGTGGAATGAATATATGGATTGCTTAGTTAGGAATGCTAAAGTGGTGTGTGGTGTGGCAAGAGTAACAACAAAGAAGAAAACTATGGCATGGTGGGATGAGGAGGTTAAGAGAGCAGTGGAGGAAACGAGGAAGACGTGGCTAAAGTCGTTACAGGATAAGGGTTCAGTTGAATTAAGAACTGAGTATATTAAGAGCAAGAAGCTTGTAAAGAGACTAGTGAAGAGCAAAAAGAAGGAGGTAAATGATGATCTAGGAAGAAAAATGAATGTGAACTACTCTGAGAATAGGAAGTTTCTCTAGAAAGAGGTGCGGAAGTGTAAAAGTGAAAACTGAAAGAAATGTGATGGTGTGAACGATGCAGGTGGTAGATTATTAACCCATGCAGATGAAGTAAGGACCAGATGGAAAGAATATTATGAATAGGAATAGAGAGAGCAGAGCGGCTGTAAACATGATAGGTTTTCGGGGTGTGCAGAGAAGGAATGCAGTGCCAGGAGATGTGACACTCACACAGATGAAAAGTGCTGTGAAGCGGCTGAAGAATGGGAAAGCAGCTGGGGTTGATGAGGAATGAAGTGCTTGTTGGAAATATGTAATAAGGCATAGATGAATGAAACTGTGCCTGCACAGTGGAAAAAGGCTGTGATTTTACCCTTTTACAAATATAAAGGTGAGCGAAGTAGGTGCAAGAATTATCATGGCATAATTTTATTGAGTGTGGTAGGGAAGGTATATGGAAGAATTATTACAGAGAAAATAAAAGAGGTGTCAGAAGTCCTAGTGAGTGATGAACAGGGTGGCTTTAGGAGTGGCAAAGGATGTGTGGATCAAATATTTGCAGTGAGACAGATAGCAAAGAAGGCTTGTGAGAAAGACCATAAGGTGCTTATGGCATTCATGGATCTGGAAAAAGCATACAACAAAGTAGACCGAGAGGGAATGGGGAAAGTTTTGCGCATGTACGGTGCAGATGGTAACCTGCCAGGTGCCGTCAAGGGTTTTTATTATTGTAGCAAAGCATGTGTAAGGGTTAATGGGATGCTAAGTGAATGGTTTACGATCGGTGTGGGCGTGCGACAAGGTTGTGTGATGTCTCCATGGTTGTTCATTACATTATATATATATATATATATATATATATATATATATAAATATGGATGGGGTGATGAGAGAAGTAAAAACACGAGTAATGGAGAGAAGAATGGCGTTGGTAATGAACGGTGATAGTTGGAATAACTCAGATCTGTTGTATGCTGATGATGCAGTACTGCATGCAAGTACCAGACAAGAACTTGGTAGGCTAGTGCAGAGTTTTGCTGATGTGTGTGAGAATCGTGCCTTGAGAGTAAATGTAGAAAAGAGTAAAGTGATGGTTACTGAGAGAGAAGGTGACTCCCAGTGTGATGTTACAGTGAATAGAGAGTGACTGGAATTGATGAGAGAGTTCAAATACCTGGGTACACTGACAGAAATGAGAGAAAAATGTGCAAAAGAAGATGAAAGTAGTGTCACAAGGAAGAAAAGTAGCTGGTGCAAAAGGCCTTGTTAAGAAACAGAGGCTTGAGTGTTGCAGCTGCACAAGGCTTACATGAGGGAGTGTTACTGCCAACTTTAACATATGGATGTGAGACTATTGCGTGGCATGAGAATGAAAAGTCAAGAGTAAGAGCAGTGGAGATGGGACTGCTGAGGAATGCATGTGGAGTACAGAGGGTGGATAGGATACGAAATAATGTGATTCGTGAATGGTGTGGAGTGAGGAAGTCGATGGACACCAGAATCGAAGAGTGTGTACTGAGATGGTATGGTCATGTGGACAAAATGGATAACAATAGAGTGGTGAAAAAGATACATCTGAGCGAATTTGAAAGAGGGAGAAGGCGAGGTAGGCAAAGGAAGAGGAGAGATATGGTGAATGAGTGTGTGAAGAAGAGAGGTTTGGAAGTCGGTGAGGCTAGGGATGTGACAAGAGATCGAGCTGGATGGATGAATGTTGTGAGAAGCGCATGATCAGGGATTTTGGTACCCCTTTTTAACGTGGCAGCGTGCAGATTGACTCAATCGGGTACATTTTGTGAAGCTACAGAACCTGATGAATGTTTATGGTGTACCCGATAGAGCCAGGATTCAGGGGGCTTGAATTGGATTGGGCAAATTTGGCCTGTCTGGACATTGGCACTGCTCACACTGCCCTTGGGTGGGAAAGGAGATCCGGATGATGATGATGATGATGATGATGATAGATATATATATATATATATATATATATATATATATATATATATATATATATACTCCAATATCCGATGTAATAGAGCCATAGGTAGGTCCGGTTATTGGTTTTGTCCGGATATTGGGCCCCAGCTTATGGACTTGTACTTATGGACCCTAACTCAGAGAAACACCTATACAACTCCCTCTGGACATGCATAGCACCTATTTAAGACCCAAATCACACCAATAAGGCACATAAATGACTGAAATAAATGCAAAAGAAACATAAAATGAGGGTTTAGAAGTATGTTCATACATTAATAAACATTCTGGTACTTATGGACCCTAACCTAGCCTAACTCAGAAAAACACATTCCTACTGCACATGCATAGCTACTAACACCCTATTCACACCAATAAAGGACATTAAAGAGTGAAATGAGGTAAGTATAGAATGGAAAAAAGTACAGTATGAAACATTCTGGCTACTTACAGCAAGTCCCTGGCCACCTCAATGAATAACCGCCTCCTCTCGGACTCTGACAGTAAGAACGATTTCCTGAAGCACTTGCAGTACACTGTTCCTGAAGTCTTGCACTGAACTTAGTCAATAACACACAGAAGTCCGTTCTCTTCACAGTGTGCACTTTTGTCTAAATAATGCTCCATTGTAACTTACAAAGTGTTGCACTTAAACTTTTCCCATTCTTTTCATTTTCCAAAGCCAAAACAAACAAGTCTATTTACGTTAATTTTTTTTTTCTAGAGTCTTTTCTCTCACAGCTTTAAATCCTTAACACAACACACTGTTTTTTTCACTGCACAACACTCAAAATTCCCGTGTGGTCTAGTGAAGTTCTTGCTGTTTATTCATTGTCAGAGTCCGAGAGTATCACTGGCAGGCGACCTAGGGGTGCATCGCTGGGTCGTGGTGATGGCGTACCCACTGCAGAGGACTCTGAAGACAGCCACAAACTCACGTCGAGCGGTGACTCCACCGTGGCTAATGTGCTGGGCTGTGGCTTGGAGCATGAGGGCCTGTCTTGGGAAGGCAACGGAGTGGAACCAGGGCTGGGCATAGCGGGGGTCATGGGCCTGAAAAAACTGTCAATGGTTGATTGAAGCAATGACCGACAATTCTGATGATTGATGATGCGCTGCCTGAAAGCACGCACTTCCTCCAAGAGTCCCAAGGGCCCCATCTCCCTGTCGCAGTCCGGGTGTTCCAGGTAGTCTAGGACGAACTCTAGATGTTCCTGGAGTGCGCTCAGCTTGGGGATGGCTGGAGTAGTGTCCTGCTGAGAGGAGTCCGCATCATCGTTGCCTTCAGCGTCGGAATCTTCAAGTTCGGTACTGACACCTGCAACCGAAGACGCGATCTCGATATCAGACAACGTCTGATACCCAGGATCGCCCTCGTCGTCATCCAACCACTCACGAACATCGTCCACATCTACATCGTCGCCGTGCATACGTAGCCGTGCATGGAAGTCATCCACGTCAAACCCTAGAAAATCGTACTCCACATCCGTTCCGAGAAGCAGACGAGACCAACCATTTTCCAGAGTTTTCACAGGGACTTCCTTCCATGCACTAGCCCAGTTGTACAGCGCAGACTTGATGTTGTAGCGGCGAAGGTTTTCCAAAGTCCGCTTGCCTCGTGTGTCCCGTCCCCCCCTACGCTCGTCCTCGTCCTCGAGAACAACCATCACCTTGTCCAGGAACTTCCGACGGTATAGGCGCTTTGTTGCCACGATCACTCCTTGGTCCATTGGTTGGATGAGAGCAGTCATATTAGGTGGCAGAAACATGCACCTAATATGGCCATTTTCAGCAACCAAGTCCTTGTCGCACGGGTGGGCAGGTGCATTGTCGAGTAGAAGGAGAGCCTTTACCTGGTCGCGCGGGATTCCCAGTGTCTTCGTCTGGTAATGGATGACCTCCTTGATGAAGTGATGGTGAAACCAGTCTTTGAAGATCACAGCTGTGAACCATGCCTTCAAAGAATGGTACCAGACGACAGGAAGGACATCCATCACCCCACAAAGGCACCGAGGCTGCTTTGCGCGGCCAACAACAACGGGCTTAAGCCGGTGCATGCCGTTAGCACTGGCACAACACAAAGCAGATATCCGTTCCTTGGAAAGCTTGCGGCCAGGTACACACTTCTCCGTCTCCTCGGCTAGAGTGTTCATTGGCAGCGAGCAATAGAATAGGCCAGTTTTGTCAGCATTATAGACTTGACCGAGAGTTAGGCCCTCCCTGTTGATCAAGCCTTTCACCTTGTGCCGAAACTCGTCAACTCCATCCTCGTTAGCGTCCAATTCTTCGCCATGTGCTTTACGGTTGGTAAGGCCATGTTGCAACTTGAACGCGAAGAGCCAACCCTCGGATGCCTTGAAGTCTAGGGCGTCGTGAAGCCTGGCGAACTTCTCAGCAGCAGCCTTCAGCTCCGTTCCACGTACCATCACACCAGCAGCACGTTGTTGTTGATACCAAATCAACGTGGATCGGTCGATTTCTGCAAACTTGGGGGTAAACATAACCTTCCTTTCCACGTTGCATTTGCTTCTCGATGAGAAGTCAGCCGTGTACTGCATGAGTTTGTCTCGGGACCTCTTGATATCGAACAAAGTAAGACCGGGCCAGGTTAAACTCACGAAGAATGCGGGAAGAAGACCACCCTGCATACACTTTCTCCAATATCTCCCTCTTCTTCTCCAGAGTCAACACTACTCTCTTCCTTTTCTCAGGTGGCGGGGCCATCATCACACACACTAAGAGGAGGCCCGAGAACAGCAGGAGGCCCTGCAGCAGGTAGGGCACCACCACAAAAGCGATCACGTGGGCAGCCATTATGACAAGCGTGCACTCGCGGTGAGAGACAGGCGGGAAGTGAGGAGGATGCAGCGGCGCTCTATCGGACGTTGGAGAAATGACGCGCCAAAACAATGCTCTCCCGCGGCGCGCGCGGTAAGTTCAAATTACGGACGGGAATTTTTTTTTTTTTTTTTTTTTTTTTTTTTTTTTTTTTTGGGGGGGGGGTTTCGGACCATTTTGGGAATGTTGGATCCCAGGACGATTATGTCTGGGTAGTGGGGATGTTTCGTTATTGGGCGTCCGGATATTAGAGTGATTACATATATATATATATATATATATATATGTAAACAGTATATACACAATATATATATATATATATATATATATATATATATATATATATATACATATATATACATATATATATAGATAGATAGATAGATAGATACACACGTGTGTATCTATATACCTATGTCTCTCTCTCTCTCTCTCTCTCTCTCTCTCTCTCTCTATATATATATATATATATATATATATATATATATATATATGTGTATATCTATATATATCTATTTATACATATATATCTATATCTATATATCTATATCTATATCTATATATATCTATATATATTTATATATATATATATACATATATATATACACACACACAGGAATCGACAGGAATCGACAGGTATTTTGCCCAAGGTATCTTTAAAGAACTAAAGCAATGGCATTAAATTAAAAAAAAAAAAAAGAAAGAATGAAACACAAGAGAAAGATAATAATAATAATGATATTTAAAAATAATAAAAACACAAACAACAATAATAATAGTAGTAGTAGTAGTAGTAGTAGTAATAATAATAATAATAATAATAATAATAATAATGATAATAATAATAATAATAATAATAATAATAAAAATAAGCTGAGTAAAGCAGATGTCCACACATAGGTGTGAGGACGTAAAATTGTATTTTTTTACACACACACACACACACACACACACACACACACACACACACACACACATTTTCAAATTTTCAAGTAATCCTTGAGTCAAGGTAAACTACCTGATATCTGGAAGAAAGCAAATATTGTTCCCTTATTCAAGAAAGGGAATAGACAAAATCCACGTAACTACCGACCAGTATCACTAACCAGTGTTGTAAGCAAGGTATTAGAAAAGCTTATAAGAAAAGCTTGGGTAAATCATCTAGAAGAACACAGTATGATAACAGAAAGACAGTTTGGTTTCAGAAAAGGAAAATCATGTGTTACTAATCTGTTGAGCTACTATGACAGAGTAACAGACACATTACAGGAAAGAGAAGGATGGGTGGACAGTATCTATTTAGATTTCAAGAAAGCATTTGACACAGTACCACACCAAAGACTTTTATGGAAACCATCAAGGAGGAATTCGAGGCAAACTATATTGTTGGATGCAAGATTTTCTCATGAAAAGAAAAATGAGAACAGTATTAAGGGGAAATTACTCATCATGGAAAGAAGTGACTAATGGAGTACCACAGGGCTCAGTGCTGGCACCAATCATGTTTTTAGTGTATATAAATGATGTAGACAGTAACACTGGAAATGAAAGCTATCAAAATATGTTTGCAGATGATGCAAAAATACAAAGGAGAGTTAATAACACAGACTCTTGTAAAGAGCTACAAGAAGAATTAAATAAACTTCATGAATGGAGTAATACATGGCAAATGGAATTCAATGTGGACAAGTGTCATGTAATCAAGTTTGGTAAAAGTGGAAAAAGACCTGATTGGAAATATATGTTAGGAAATAAAACCTTACACACATCAAAAAGAGAGAAGGACCTAGGTGTGATTGTCAGTAACAGACTATCTCCGGCTGATCACATCAGTGAGAAGGTACGGAACATGTAATACACTGCTTGCCAATATGAGAGTAGCGTTTACATACATAAATAAAGACATGCTAATAAAGATAACATCATTCATCAGACCAACCCTGGAGTATGCATCAGTAGTCTGGAGTCTTCATCTCAAAAAACACATAGACAAGATTGAAAAAGTTCAAAGGGCCACTACAAGATGGGTACCAAGCTTAAGGGATCTAAGCTATGAAGAAAGACTAAATAAACTGAATCTATCAACACTACAGGAGAGAAGGAAAAGAGATGACATGATTATGCTATATAAATGCATATCAGGGAAGGAGAAAATAGACATAAATGATTACTTAACGTATGGGGACGCATCAGCAAGAGGACACTGCAAAAAATTGCATAAAAAGAGAGGTGATAAAGACATAAGGAAAATTAGTTTCCCAAATAGAGCAATTGATCAGTGGAATGCACTACCGAATGAAATAGTGTGTGCCAAAATAATTCACAAATTTAAGGATATGTACGATAAATATGGTTTAAGACACGGGACAGTACGAGCTTGACTCATTCCTGTAAAGATACTATTAGGTAAGAACAATTAGGTAAGAACACACACACACACACACACACACACACACACACACACACACACACACACACACATAGAGGGAGTCAAAGGAGGCAGACGTGCGACATCGGCACTCCGTACCGAACCAACACGGCCAGTGGCATGTATTCAGTATGGATGGTGGGTGTCAGCACTGAAGTGGTGACATGTGGAGATGTAGGAGGACTACTGGGCCCCAAGGAGAACTACTGGGACCTGGGGATAGGCCCTGAAGCCTTTGCCCAGAGTCGGACACGTAAAACACACACATGCACCACACACACACACACACACACACACACACACACACACACACAAGGAGTCAAGGTGAACAGACGTGTGTCGACAGCGCTCCATACCGAGCAAGCACGGCTAGTGGCATTACCTAAAAATTAGTATCTTTATATGAGTCAAGCTCTGTACCAGGTTGGACTAAATGGTTTTTCATTATTAAAAGAAAAAAAAATAATAAGAAGTTTAAACAAGACTTGTTCAAACAGAAAAGAGAACCAAGACGAAAGAATGCGCTCAGTCAGCTGAGGTTTGTTTAGACTACAGCAGCACGGGGAATGTAAGTACATACTCTGTACTTTTAGTATTGCAAAATGGATATATACTTTAGTAAAGCAAATTTGGAAAAGAAAAGGGATGAAGGTAGAAAGCAAAATGATGATTTCTACCAAGAACTGGTTGAAGTGGAGACTCACAATAGACTGGTTGAACGTGTACACAAACTAGAAATGGCTTTCAAAAATGAAATTGATGAAATAAATAAGCAGATGCACTTGAAAAAGGAAGAAATAGAAAATAGGAAGGGAGGCCAACAAGAAAGACACAACCATCAGTGAACTAACAGTGGAACTGAGTACACTTAGGAAGAAAATGAGTGAAATGGCAAGTACAATAGTCAATCACGACAGTGTTATGGAAGAGTTAAAAAATGACACAGAGACAATTAGGCAAGTAAGCAGTCTGATAGACCAAAGCAGTGACATTGAGGAGAAGATAACACAGGTGAATGAAGCTGTGCAAAGCTACAAAAATGATGTGGAAACCACGTATGCTGAAATGGTGAAAGTAAAGAAAGACTTAGAAACAAGGGTGGAGGAAAAAAGCATTAAACAGGAAGTGAAAAGAATAATCCAAAACAACCCAAAGTTAGTCAGAGATTCAGTAGATATAAACAAATCTATAGTAATCACTGGTATAGAAGAGGAAGAAGTAAAAAACAAGATCACAAGAGACAAAAAGGAGATGGCAAATGTAATAAGCTTACTGAAAGAAGAATCAGAGGAAATCTGTAGTAAAGACATGAAGGAACACAAAAGGTTAGGGAAATATGAGAAAAGCAGGACAAGACCTCTAAAGGTGACTTTCCAGAATGTAAACACTGTGGAGGAGAAACTAAAAAATGCAAAGAATCTTATGGAAAAAGAGGAGTTCAAAAATGTATGGATAAAAAGATGCCTAACACAATAGGAACTGGAATTACTGAAAGACAAAAGGGAGGAAGCAAAAACAAAAAATGAGGGAAGATCAGAAGAGGAGAAGAATTTTTTTTTTTTTACAAAGTAATAGGATTGCAGGTACGAAAGTGGTACACAAACAGGAGGGAATAAAAAGGAGGAAGGTTGTAAAACCATGTCATGACAAGTATATAAACAAGATGATAAAGTTGATGTACTCAAATGTGGATGGGATGGTATATAAATTACAAGAGATGAATGATTATGTCAGAGAAAATGAACCACAAATAATATGCCTAACTGAAACAAAATTAACACCAAGGATATCCAATGACATACTAAACTTAGAGGAATACAATATATGGAGAAGAGACAGAAATTTTAAAAAGGAGGAGGAATTATAATATTAACTAACAAAAATCTAAAAGTCAATGAAATATAACTAGATATACCATCACAAGTAGACCTGATTGCAGTAGAGATCAACACATCTGAAGGGAAAGTAATTGTAGCCAATTTGTACATGCCACCCACCAGATCAAACACATGGGAAAGAGACGAATATGAGGACCTGGCAGAGAGTACAATTCAGAGTTTAAGATCATTACTACATAAAATAGAAGAGAAATCGGAAAGAATTATACTAACTGGAGATTTTAATACAAATATAAATTAGAATACTCTAGATATAATCAGCCAAGAAAGCTGTTGGGACCAAAAGCTCCTGAATCTCGTACAAGAGTTTTTCCTAACGCAACATGTGAGGGAAACCACGAGAAAAAGAGGATTCGATGTACCTTCAGTGCTAGATCTAATATTTACTAGGCAAGAAAATGATATTGACAGTTTAATATCTCACCCTCCACTCGGTAAAAGCGATCATGCAGTACTAAATTACAACTTCAGGATAGCATATGGCATAGTTAACAGCAATGAAAGTTACAAAAAGAGCCTAAACTATAAAAAGGGAAATTATCAAGACCTAAAGAAGTATTTCTTAGAAGTTGATTGGGAAAATGAGCTTAGAGGACAAGATTTAAATCTATCTATCTATCTATTGCCCGACGCCTCAATCCCGTTTGGGGTGGCCACAAACAAATCACCTCCAAGTCGCCCTGTCCCCCGCCATTTCACTCCCCTGCTCCCAACTCCCACCCCCCTCTCTCATATACCTCTCCACCCCATCTCTCCATCTCATCCTCGGCCTCCCCCTCCCTCTTTCCCCCTCCACCTCACTCACATACACTCTCTTCGTCAGTCTTTCACCCTCCATCCTCTCCACATGGCCAAACCACCTCAGTGTGTTCCTCATAACGCTTCCTATCACATCCACTTCAACACCACAACGCTCCTTTATATCCTCATTCGTCAGCCTGTCTCTCCATGTGACTCCACAGGCTCCTCTTAAATAACTCATTTCCACGGCTCTCACTCTTGACTTGTGTCCTTCCAACAACGTCCACGCTTCACTTCAGTACGTTAGAGTTGGTATCACAATACTGTCATGTAGTAACTTTTTCACTTCCATGCTCACTTCCCTGTTTCTTATCACTGCTTTCAAAGAACCAGCAACCTTTCTTCCCTGCTGTACCCTTTCAAGCACTTCACCCTCCAAACCTCCATCCTTACTCATCACACTACCCAAGTACTTAAACGTACTCACATTTTCCAATTCCTCACCATCCAACCTCGCTGTACATTCACTGACTTCACCTCTCTCAAAGATTTAAATGCTGTATATAAAAAATTCTGTGAATTTTATGAAATAGGAGTCCAGAAGTACATCCCGCAGGACAAAGAAGCAGATAAGAAAGTATAGAAATGGATCAATACAGAATGTAATAAATCAAAAGAAAGAAGAGACTTGTTGTGGAATAGATACAGAGGACACAATAGTGAAAGGGCGTATAATAATTACAAACAGGCAAGAAACGATTATACAAGAATAAGGAGGGAAGCCCAAAAACAGTTTGAGGAGGATATAATAAATAAGAGTAGTGATCAACCAAAGTTGTTTTACAGCTACTTCAGAAGCAAAACCAAAGTAAAAGATATAATACAATCCATTACGGACGAGGGAATCACTTATACACAAGAGAAAGATATTTGTGAAGCACTAAATAAGAATTTCCAATTAGTTTTTACAGAAGAAAAAATTTTTGAGAGGGACTATGTGGAACATGCATGTCCACACATACTACCAGATATACAAATAGCAGAAAAAGTAATACAGGAGGAGTTAAGGAGGAGTTAAGTAAATTAGAGGAAAAGCAAGTGGTCCTGATGAAATTTCATGTTGGGTAGTACGAGAATGTGGAAAGGAGTTAAGTAAACCATTATTTTTAATTTTCAAGAAATCCTTGAGTCAAGGTAAACTACCTGATATTTGGAAAAAAGCAAATATTGTCCCCTTATTCAAGAAAGGAAATAGACAAAATCCACTCAACTACCGACCAGTATCACTGACCAGTGTTGTAAGCAAGGTATTAGAAAAGCTTATAAGAAAAGCTTGGGTAAATCATCTAGAAGAAGACAGTGTGATAACAGAAAGACAGTTTGGTTTCAGAAAAGGAAAATCATGTGTTACTAATCTGTTGAGCTACTATGACAGAGTAACAAACACGATACAGGAAAGAGAAGGATGGGTGGACAGTATCTATTTAGATTTCAAGAAAGCTTTTGACACAGTACCACACCAAAGACTTTTATGGAAACTGTACCATCACGGAGGAATTCGAGGCAAACTGTTTTGTTGGATGCAAGATTTTCTCATAAAAAGAGAAATGAGAACAGTACTAAGAGGAAACTACTCATCATGGAAAGAAGTGACTAGTGGAGTACCACAGGGTTCAGTGCTGGCACCAATCATGTTTTTAGTGTATATAAATGATATAAACAGTAACACTGGAAATGAGAGCTATCTGAATATGTTTGCAGATGATGCAAAAATACAAAGGAGAATTACTAACACAGACTCTTGTAAAGAGCTACAAGAAGAATTAAATAAACTTCATGAATGGAGTAATACATGGCAAATGGAATTCAATGTGGACAAGTGTCATGTAATCAAGTTTGGTAAAAGTGGAAAAAGACCTGATTGGGATTATAAGTTAGGAAATAAAACCCTATACACATCAGAAAGAGAGAAGGACCTAGGTGTGATTATCAATAACAGGTACGGAACATGTATACACTGCTTGCAAATATGAGAATAGCATTCACATACATAAATGAAGACATGCTAAGAAGGATAATAACATCATTCATTAGACTAACCCTGGAATATGCATCAGTAATCTGGAGTCCTCATCTCAAAAAACACATGGACAAGATTGAAAAAGTTCAAAGGGCCGCTACAAGATGGATACCATGCTTAAGGGACCTAAGCTACAAAGAAAGACTAAATAAACTGAATCTACCAACACTACAGGAGAGAAGGAAAAGAGATGACATGATAATGCTATATAAGTGTATATCAGGGAAGGAGAAAATAGACATAAATGATTACTTAACATATGGAGAAGCATCAGCAAGAGGACACTGCAAAAAACTGCATCAGATGAGAGGTGATAAAGACGTAAGGAAATTCAGTTTCCCAAACAGAGCAATTGATCAATGGAATGCACTACCCAATGAAATAGTGTGTGCTAAAACAATTCACAAATTTAAGGATATGTACGATAAATATGGATTAAGACACGGGACAGTACGAGCTTGACTCATTCCTGTAAAGATACAATTAGGTAAGAACAATTAGGTAAGACCACACCGCTCGCTGGCTAAGTGGAAGCGCCGTCCCCTACTGAGGTTGCGAAAAGTTTCACTGACGAAACGAGTGGCTGTCCCCCTTGAGCAAGAGGAGTGGTGTGTGCGTGTGTGAAGGTCACAGCCTTGTCTTTAGATCGAACTATATGAGCTCTCAGCTCTCCTATGGGAGGGTAAAAGCTGACGATCACGACAATCACGTGGTTCTCCTGACCGACTCGGTCAGAGAGAGAGAGAGAGAGAGAGAGAGAGAGAGAATATCACACAAAGGAAGCATAAAAAACAAACTCCTCTGCGGTTACGAGGTGCCCAAAATCAAACACATAACCATTGTAGTCAGTGTCGAAAGGTAGTGCCTCTTTCTGTGAATATATACGGAATATAAGGATTGTTCATTACATCACAGTCCATTTTATATTCCACTAATGAGCTCTTTTAAATTCTTCACGAGACCTAAAAATAAGCCAGTAAACGATATATATATATTTATATATATATGTATATATATCTTTCTACCTTTCTATCTCTCTCTAACTACCTACCTATCTATCTATCTATCTATATTCGGTACAACGTGATTAACCCGCCCCGTCCCGACCACTTTTTCACCACTGGTACCCCCCAATCCCGACCATTTTTGGACCAATATTTTTTTTGCTAAAACTTTCTCTTTTGGTTAGAAACAATGGCCAATCACCAAGAAAGTGTTCACCGGGGTCCATAAGTGGCCTAAACAGGTATACCTTCGTTACACCTGGTACCATTTTCTGTGGAGGTGGTCTGAGGCTCTCACGTTTTCTATGAGTGTTATCGCGATATCATTTGTTTCATCTTACACTAGTATTCAACTTATAAATTACTTTCCTACTAACATTACACCCTTTTCCACTTTATATCAATCCTATCACATACTTACAGACCAGAATGTTCTACTGAGCGTAATATTTTCGCAGATTTACACAGTGGGTGTACTCGTGACATCAATTGTTACAACTTACACTATTTTTCAACTTATACGTTACTTTCCTGCTAACATTACACCCGTTTCCACTTTATATTCTTGCTATCACATATTTACTGACCAGAGTGTTATACTGAGCGTCATATTTTCGCAGATTTACACAGTGGGTGTAATTCTGATATCACTTCTTTCAACTTACACTATTTCTCAATTTATACATTACTTTCCTGCAAACATTACACCCGTTTCAACTTTATATAAGACTTAGCACATACTGACTGGCCTTACCATTATACTGAGCGTCATATCGCCATCCCACACAGTTTCAGTAGTGTAGGAAGTTATGGTACTCTTTGAAACAGGGCTGAAGGCACAACGCAACATTGCACTCTGCACACTCGTACCTTGTGTCTTTTCTCTGAGTGGCTGGTCCGACTGTCGAGTGCTTGCATACATGGCAGCAGCGCTGGGGTTTACGACGGTTTGGTTGGGAAGGGATTGTGCTAGGGTAGTGGCGTCCTGCGAGGCGTAGGGGAGACTGGGCAGCCATGGGGGTGCGTGTGCGGTGTGTGGGCCTGTCCTGGGCATGCCTGGCGATTATTTCACGTGCCAGCTCCCTCACAAACCCCTCAAAGGCCTCTGATATTCCCATTGTCATGGCGTGCAGTTAGTGTGCGTTGAGGACCGTGATGTCGAGCAAGTGGAAAAAGAGCTTTTTGTACCACTTCATCGTGGTCCTGGCACAGTCCACACTGGAAATCATCGAGTCTGACTGATCCACTTGTCTCATGTTCAGATTATAGTCAAGTACAGACTCCGGTTTCCAGACATTGCGCCTCCTCTCGCTACGGTGATCAACGGAGTCTGTGCGGTGCATCAGGGGGCTGTGTACAGTCGATAGGAGGCAAACTTCCCTGTTGTGGTTCCACAGGGTGGCAAGGATGTTATTTGCCTGGAAGAAAACCACCTCGTTCTTGTCAAGTTTCCTCCCTATCTTGACCATATGGCGACAGTTTCTCTTTACTGTACCACAGACTCCGGTGTCGTGTTGGTGGAGGAACCGAGCGAGAAGAGGGCTAGTGTACCAGTTGTCCAGGTACAACACATGACCACGATGAAGGTACTCCTCTATCATTGTCTTCACCACGGCCCCTGAGAGTCCTATACTACGATCTTCTGTTATACCTGTCTGTGCACCGGTGTACAAGACTATGTCTTGCACATAACCAGTCTTACAGTCACACATAACAAAGATCTTGAACCCGAAACGGTGTCTCTTGCTGGGTATGTACTGGCGAAAGGAAATATTGCCTCTCCACAACACAAGACTCTCGTCTATGACGAGGTCTCTGTAAGGATAAAATGAGGAGCGGAACATTTCCCGTAAATGATGAAATACAAGCCTAATTCTCCTCATTTTATCAGTGTTATTAGCATTAGCTGGATCTTCTGCATCAAAAACGTGGAGGCGGCCGAGAATCTGCTGAAATCTATTACGACTCATCACCTTTCCAAAGAAAGGTGTGATGGTCATTGGGTCAGTGGTCCACTATGCCGGTATTTGATTTTTTCTGACAACACCCATCAAGAGAACCAGGGCAAAAAATAAGAACATCTCAGAAATTGTCACAGGATAGTCATATTGCTAGGAATGGCTGCTCGTTGTACCCAGACGTTCAGTTTCACAGCGCTGTGTTCGTGAAAATAGGTTTGTCTGCTCCACTATGCGCCCCACAAACGCCTCCCCAAAGAACAGGTGGAAGAAATCCACCCTAGTGGAACCCGCATGCACACCTGGAGCTGTGCAACCAGACCGCCACTCCTCAGTGAAAGGGTGAATGATGGGAGTAAAATTACTCCCATCTTCCCAGTTCCTTGAGCCACTACCGTCTCCAGCCTCGTCCCCATTGTCGCCTTCGTCAGGATGGGGAGGTGAGGGTGGTGGGGGAGGTTGGGGAGGTGGAGAGCGGCGTCCTTCATCACTCACACTTCTCTTCCCTCTCCCTTTTCCTTTACCCTTTCCCTTCCCTTTCCTTCCTTTCCCCACATCCTGGGGCTGTGGGGAGGAAGTTTGGGAATATTGTGGGGCGAAAGACATGCTGGGGAGTGGCTCCACCTACTCTCCCCTATGCCTATGTGCACCACGTGCTCGTGCTGCCTCCCTCACACCACTTTCCCTTTCACCCCGCGCTCCCGCCACACCACTTTCCCTTTCACCCCGCACTCCCACCACACCACTTTCGCTTTCCCCAGACAAAAACACTAGGACCATATCTTATTTGCCTTCTCGCCCCACCTTCTGATCCTCGGGGTGAGATTTTTTCCTTCCCCAACCACGAGGCAACATCACGTCCTAAGCCGCCGTCCTCGTCCTCGTCCTCATCAGAATCTCTCTCTCTAGGAGATGGAGAGAGGTCCGTGCAGGTGTTTTGGGTGCAGGCTGGCCTTCCCTTGCCTTACGATACATGACATACCGCTTTTTCCGGGCGAAGGGACCTCCTCATCACTGCTTGTTATTTCCTCCTCAGGCTGCACGTAATCTCGATCCACCACATCGTCATCAAGTGGAGAATCACTATCTCCAGTGAAGGCATCCAGGGCAGATTGTATCTCGTCGTCTGAGAGACCTTTACGCGCCATGTCTGACCTGGATCACTGCTAACAGGTGAGTGACCGAGACAAGGGCGCGCGCGGGTCACGCGGGGTCTGGGATGCTACCCGCCTGGTGGCAGGTAGGGGAGGCTTGGGTAGGAGGGCGAATTGAAAATCTCGCTCGAATTTTGAAAATTGTGGAAATTATGGACCTTGCAATTGCAGCGCGTTAAAGTACGTCGACGGGATTGGCAGTGACAAAACATGAGGACGTGAAAGAACGTTGACGGGATGCCACGGGTTAATGGATGGCAGAGAGAGAGAGAGAGAGAGAGAGAGAGAGAGAACACTTGTCAGCTGCACTGAGACCAAAAATCCCTGATGAGCTTAAGTAAGTAGTTTCCATCACTGATGTGGCGAGGCAAATTGTATTTTCCCCTCATATTTATTTTCTCTATTGCTTATGTTGCTTTATGTTTACATTTCTGAAATGTGGGGAGATGGGTTGAGGGACACATTCTATTATTATTCACCTTTTATTGGATTTTCTCTCTGTTGCTTTCATGTAAAATTTTTTAATACAAGTGGAAAATGAACAAGAGAAAGAGACATAATTAACAGGAAGAGGGGGAAAGGAAAGAAAAAAAATGAGAAAGTGGGAGGAGGAAAAGTGGAAGAAAAAAAGAGAGAGAGAGAGAAGAACAGTGATAAATTTTGTCATGGTCTGTCAATGTGAGCTTTTATAATCAAACATTATTTCAACATACACAGGACAAGTTTGAACGGTATCACTAGTTTAACAAATGACTGCCTAAACTAGTTACTTTACCTCATCATCCTTCCCTCCTCTTTTCTACTCTGATGGTTCTGTAGCTATTTCTTCTACTGATAAAGCAGATCTATTCGCACAGACTTTCTCCTCCAATTCCACCTTAGATGATTCCGGTGCTGTTCCTCCATCACTTCCCCCCTCTGACTTCCTCATGGCTGACATTAAAATTTCTTCAGTTGATGTATTTTCTGCCATCACTGGCCTCAGTACTAACAAGGCATATGGGCCTGATGGGGTCCCTCCTGTTGTTCTCAAGAACTGTGCTTCTGTGCTTACACCCTGCCTAGGCAAACTCTTTCGCCTTTGTCTGTCAACTTGTACCTTTCCTTCTTGCTGGAAGTTTGCTCTCATTCAGCCAGTCCCAAAGAAGGGTGACCACTCGCAACCCTCCAACTATCGTCCAATTGCTTTAACGTCCTGTATTTCAAAAGTTTTCGAGTCAATTCTTAATAGAAAAATTTTAAGGCATCTTTCCTATCACAACCTTCTTTCCGATCGTCAGTATGGGTTCCGTCAGGGACGCTCCACTGGCGATCTTCTCACCTACCTTTCAGACTCCTGGTCATCCTCCTTTCGGGACTTTGGCGAAAGCTTTGCCATTGCACTTGACATCTCAAAGGCTTTCGATCGAGTCTGGCATAAATCTTTAATTTCCAAACTGCCCTCCTACGGTTTCTATCCTTCTGTCTGTGCCTTCATCGCTAGCTTCCTTTCTGGTCGTTCTATAGCCGCTGTTGTAGACGGCCATCGTTCTTCTCCTAGATCTATCAACAGTGGCGTTCCTCAGGGCTCTGTCCTATCACCAACTCTCTTCCTTTTATTCATCAATGATCTTCTAAGCTGTACATCTAACCCTATCCACTCATACGCTGATGACTCCACCCTTCACCTTTCCATTCGGTTCCCGCAACGCCCATCTCAACAGTTACTTCAACAAACAAGGGATGAGGCTATGGCACACCTAATGTCTGACTTGGCTCGTATCACTGACTGGGGTAAAAATAATATGGTTGTCTTTAATGCATCTAAGACTCAGTTCTTACACCTATCAACCCGACAAAATCTTCCACAGGTATACCCATTAATGTTTAATAATATTCAGCTTAATCCTGCATCATCCTTGAACATGCTTGGGGTTTCATTTACTCAGGACTTAACTTGGAAAGATCATATTACATCTCTTGTAAAATCTGCTTCCAAGAGATTGGGTGTGCTAAGCCGACTCCGCTCTTTCTTTACCCCTGCACAATTGTTGACTCTATACAGAGGTTTTATCCACCCCTGTGTGGAGTACAACTCTCATGTGTGGGGAGGCTCCCCACATACAGCTCTTCTCAATAGGGTGGAGTCAAAGGCTTTTCGTCTCATTAACTCTCCTCCTCTTACTGACTCCCTTCAACCTCTGTCTCTTCACCGCACTGTTGCATCTTTATCTTTTTTCTATCGCTACTTTAATGGTCACTGCTCCTCTGAACTGTCTGCTTGCATTCCTCCACCTCTACGACGGGCGCGTAGCACCCGTCTGGCAGCAAACTCTCATCCCTTTTCTGTCCAACTCTCTAATGCAAGAGTTAACCGTTACTCCCAGTCTTTCATTTATGCAACAGGTCAGCTCTGGAACTGTCTCCCTCTATCTGTATTTCCTGCTGCCTATGATCTCCAGTCTTTCAAACGCAGTGTGTCCAGGCATCTCAAAATGATCGGATCTTGAATTTGGCTCTCTATTGTATTTTGTTTTTCTCTTGGAGGGAACTGTTACTGCGGGCCATGGCCTTTGGTTCCTTCTTCCTCGCATTAAAAAAAAAAAAAAAAAAAAAAACTGTACACACCGGGCAAGAATAGAGGGCCAACTGTGTGTGTATTTTAGATGTAGCTAATATATATTCGTGGTTATAATTCCTTTTTGTAGAAGTATTGGTATAAGTTGGTGGAAACCATTCACCCATTCTCAGCTAAACAGTTGCACCAAAATAGACGCATAATCTAATCAGGCTCGTCTAATAATAATCATACACATACATAAAGTCGTAAACGTAATTGTAAGAGTAACAAAGGGGCTGGGTTTCGTTCACAAAGCAGATTTTGTACCGCTTCTTCCTTAAAGATGCTTGTATATTTTGCAGACTTCACATCCATAATGCTGTTTGCCAGTGATATCATTTGCATGAATAACATTCAAAGAGATAATAACTCCTTGAATCTGGGGGACGTGCAGTTTAGTTTATTCTTGTTTCTGCCAAAACATTTTATTAAACTTTGGAAGTCTTATAGTAACAGTTTATCTAACTCTTGCAGCTCAAAACCTTTCTGAAGTTGAATAAAGTATAGAATGCATCAGTAAATGAAATTTAACAATATACCACCGAGGTCAAAGGGTTAAAGGCATAACTGATGAAATTAATGGCTTTGTGAAACTTACAAAATCGTCTATAGCAAAGAGAATGCGACTGTATGTGGCTAATTCCCACTGTCTCAGAAAATATTGTAACACTTGTTCTTCCTGATCATTTTGACAATAACAAATAAGCCCACAGAACTCAGGAAGTTACCCAGTGGCAAGTGAAATCCTATTCCATTAGACACAATAAAGCGAGATTACCCGCCGACTTATCAATGTTGTTGGCGTATTCCACTGGTTGATATACTCTTGCTTGTTATTCAAGCAAAGTACATCACTGATTCTTCTCTCCCTGCTATGACAGTTGTAGGTGCTACATAAACAATCTTTATGTGAAAGCAATATCAAGCAGATAAAAAGGAATATCAAAATATCCTCTATCGTTCAGGGAGAAATGATACATAAGGAAGGCAGGACACAATGCCTGCAGAGAATTGTTCACGAACTTTTGCACATGGCTTTACGTCGATGGTAAAAACAAAGTGCTTAACTCCCCAATCCCAACGACTATATCTTTGTGACAGGAATATAAGAGTAAAAGTGGATGATGTATGTTCCAATTTCCACTCAGTTAATGCCGGCGTGCCACAGAGATCAGTTCTGGCGCCAACCCTATTTCTGGTTCATATTAATGCTCTCTTATCTCTCACCCACAATCCCATTCACTCATATGCAGATGACTCAACACTACATAGTTCATTCACACTCAGACATCCATTTACAAAGTCTAATATCTCCACCTCTCAACTCAGTACAGCCATCTCCATAAATCAAGATCTATCTACAATCAGTGAATTGGGACAAAAGAACCGTGTCTCTTTTAATGCTAGTAAAAATAAATATATACAGTTTACTAATAGACAGATATTGCCAGATTCGTACATTCCTTTCAGTGCTCCTAATATTCCCATCTCCAAAAGTATTGAAATTCTTGGCGTCTCACTTAACAGTGCCCTCAGCTGGACCTCTCATGTCAGATCACTTGCTAAAACCGCCTCAAAGAAACTTGGATTATTGTACAGAGTCCGTAACTTCTTCACCGATGAGCAGTTAGCTATATTTTATAAGAGTCATGTGCGCTCTCAGCTTGAATATTGCTCACCCTTGTGGCATGGATGTGGAGAGGTTGCATTAAGACAACTAGACAAAATTCAGAACAAAGCTGTTAGAATCATTAACAACCCGGCCATTACAAATAAACTACCTCCCCTGCAAGTAAGAAGGAATGTTGCCTCCCTTGCATTATTTTACAGATATTTTTTTTGGCAAATGCTCAGACGAAGTTGCGTCCATGGTGCCACCTCTCCATGCCTTCCCTCGTGCTACACGGGCATCTGGTAGCGCTCATGACTGGAATGTCACTCAGCCATATTGCAGAACTTCTGCCTATCAGAATTCTTTCATTCCCCGAACTGCATCTCTCTGGAACTCGCTTCCCCAGAGTTGTTTCCCTCCAAATTTCAACCCACAACTGTTCAAGTCTAACTGTTACATTTTATGAACAGAGGACACGAGTAATCTGGTGTATGGATTATTTTTTTTTTACTCACTTGTTTTTCCTTCCTCCGTTCTGTTATCTAAAAAAAAAAAAAAATACAACTAATGTTAAATTGACTATTTGGGCAAAATGGTAACTGAATGTTGGAAACTGACGCTGGAAAAACAGGCTGTGGTCAGGGACTGACTACCGGGATCTGTGCATGTTTGCTGGTAAAGCACAAAAGTTTTGCAACACACTGACGGCTGCAGCAGGTGACATGAGATGGGGAAATGATGGTTGGTGATGGTCAGTGCCACTGTACAAAGGTCTTTGATTGGTGGTGGATTGGGAATAAGCTATGGCATGGGTCAGGCATTGCTTGCATAACTAGAGGAACACACAGTGCAGCGCATCTCTCCGACAAGGGCAACGTAATTTCCAAACCACTCTTCATAAGGGGTTAGGCTTTCCCACAACCGAATAGGGTTCCACAAAAATGTTTTCCGGATCCAGAATCTTTAATACAATCAGGATCGGTCCCAAAAGTTAATCATAAGTTCCCTGGGACATTGGCTGCCAACCCACCAAATTTGGTCCAAATCTCTCATTTAGTTTTTGAATAATTCTGCTGACAGACAAACTATTAAACAAGCAAACAAGCAGGAGTGAAAACACTCTCCTTACCAAAGAGAATTATCTAATGACAAATCCTGAAGGTGATGCGATCCAAGAGCTGCAGCTGCGTATGTTAAGTGATAGGTGGAATCGCCAACAGGTGAATATAAAGCCAGCTCCATTTATCCATACATACACTCTTACTCATTTACACACTGATGCATATTACCAGCTCAGCAACAGAATCATATTCATCTTCATATCATTCTCATTACAGCTCCATCCACATGCACAGTCACACTCCCGTGCGCATTTGTACTCACATAATCAGTCACATTCACACAAACACCCTCTCTCTCTCATCTACCAACTCACACATCAGTTCGCCCATTCATATATATCCATTCATTCTCAAAATATTCCCTGATGTAATTATCCACCCATGCCTACTTTTTTTTTTTTTGCGAGGAAGAAGGAATCAAAGGCCATGAGCCCGCAATAACAGTTCCCTCCAAGAGAAGAACAAAATACAAGAGAGAGCCAAATTCAAGATCCAACCATTTCGAGATGCCTGGACACACTGCGTTTGAAAGACTGGAGATCATAGGAAACAGGAAATACAGACAGAGGGAGACAGTTCCAGAGGTGACCTGTTGCATAAATGAAGGAAAGGGAGTAACGGTTAACTCTTGCATTAGAGAGTTGGACAGAAAAGGGATGAGAGTTTGCTGCTAGACGGGTGCTACGCGCCTGTCGTAGAGGTGGAGGAATCCATGCAGACAGTTCAGAGGAGCAGTGACCATTGAGAGGTGGAGGAATCCATGCAGACAGTTCAGAAGAGCAGTGACCATTAAGAGGTGGAGGAAACCATGCAGACAGTTCAGAGGAGCAGTGACCATTGAAGTAGTGATAGTAAAGAGATAAAGATGCAACAGTGCGGCGAAGAGACAGAGGTTGAAGAGAGTCAGTAAGAGGAGGAGAGTTTATGAGACGAAAAGCCTTTGACTCCACCCTATTGAGAAGAGCTGTATGTGGGGAGCCTCCCCACACATGAGAGTTGTACTCCACACAGGGGTGGATAAACCCCTGTATAGAGTCAACAACTGTGCAGGGGTAAAGAAGGAATGGAGTTAGCTTGCACATCAAATCTCTTGGAGGCAGATTTTACAAGAGATGTAATATGATCTTTCCAAGATAAGTCCCAAGCAAATGAAACCCCAAGCATGTTCAAGGATGATGCAGGATTGAGCTGAA
Organism: Coenobita brevimanus; assembly: GCF_032717465.1. NCBI lineage: Eukaryota > Metazoa > Arthropoda > Malacostraca > Decapoda > Coenobitidae > Coenobita > Coenobita brevimanus. The sequence continues at coordinate 11,261,913 of NC_137066.1, forward strand.
TATTAATTAGTGGGTATACCTATGGAAGATTTTGTCGGGTTGATAGGTTTAAGAACTGAGTCTTAGATGCATTGAAAACAACCAGATTATTTTTACCCCAGTCAGAGATTCGAGCCAAGTCAGACATTAAGTGTGGTATAGCCTCATCCCTTGTTTACTGAAGTAACTGCTGAGATGGGTATTGCAGGAACTGAATGGAAAGGTGAAGGGTGGAGTCATCAGCGTATGAATGGATAGGGTTAGATGTACAGCTTGGAAGGTCACTGATGAAAAAAATATAGAGAGTTGGTGATAGGACAGAGCCCTGAGGAACACCACTGTTGATAGATCTAGGAGAAGAATGATGGCCGTCTACAACAGCGGCTATAGAACGACCAGAAAGGAAGCTAGCGATGAAGACACAGATAGAAGGATAGAAACTGTAAGAGGGCAGTTTGGAAAATAAAGATTTATGCCAGACTCGATCGAAAGCCTTTGAGATGTCAAGTGCAATGGCAAAGCTTTCGCCAAAGTCCCGAAAGGAGGATGACCAGGAGTCTGAAAGGTAGGTGAGAAGATCGCCTGTGGAGCGTCCCTGATGGAACCCGTACTGACGATCAGAAAGAACGTTGTAATAGGAAAGATGCCTTAAAATTTTTCTATTAAGAATTGACTCGAAAACTTTTGAAATACAGGATGTTAAAGCAATTGGACGATAGTTAGAGGGTTGGGACTGGCCACCCTTCTTTGGGACTGGCTGAATGAGAGCAAACTTCCAGCAAGAAGGAAAGGTACAAGTTGACAGACAAAGGCAAAAGAGTTTACCTAGGCAGGGTGTAAGCACAGAAGCACAGTTCTTGAGAACAAGAGGAGGGATTCCATCAGGCCCATATGCCTTGTTAGTATTGAGGCCAGTGATGGCAGGAAATACATCAGCTGAAGAAATTTTAATGTCAGCCATGAGGAAATCAGAGGGGGGCAGTGATGAAGAAGCAGGACTGGAACTGTCTAAGGTGGAATTGAAGGAGAAAGTCTGAGCAAAGAGATCTGCTTTATCAGTAGAAGAAATAGCTACAGAACCATCAGAGTAGAAAAGAGGAGGGAAGGATTATGAGGTAAAGTTGTTAGAAAGGTTTTTGGCTAGGTGCCAGAAGGATTGGGAAAAATTCGAGTTGGAGAGTTGAGAGCATTTAGCATGGATGAAAATTTTTTTAGCTGAGCAAAGAACAGACTTAGCACGATTCCGGGCAGAAACGTAAAGATGATGTGATTCAGGGGTGGGTTGGCTCTGGTACCTTTTGTAGGCCCTCTCCTTGTTGCAGGTAGCACTAGAACAAGAGTGATTAAACCAAGGCTTTCTTGCATTAGACAAAGGATACAAGAAAGGAATGTATGCTTCCATGCCCGAAAGAATAACCTCCGTAATGCCCAAGGCACACTCAGATGGCTCCTGGCCATGGAAGCAATAATCATTCCAGGGAAAATCAAAGAAGAACTGCCTGATGGCCTCCCAATCCGCAGCTCCAAAGTGCAACAGACGACGTTTCTTTGGAGGGTCCACAGGCTGTACCGGAGTAATAGGACAGGTTAAGGTGATAAGATTGTGATCGGAGGAGCCCAACGGAGAGCAAAGATTAACAGTGTACACAGAAGGATTAGTTGTAAGGAAGAGGTCAGGTATGTTGAAGCTCTCTCCAAGGCGGTCTGGAATACGGGTAGGGTGCTGTACAAGCTGCTCTGGGTCATTAAGGATAGAAAAGATGTAGGCTTGTTCACCAGGTGGATCAGTGAAAGGAGAGGAGAGCCAAAGGTGGTGGTGAACATTGAACTCTCCTAGAATGGAGATTTCAGAGAAAGGAGAAAAGGATAGAATGTGTTCCATCATAGATGTAAGATAGATGAAGAATTTTTGATTGTCAGTAGAATTAGAGGATAAGTAAACAGCACAGATATATTTAGTCAGAGAATGACAGGAAACCCGAAGCCAGAGTGCAGAGAATTCAGAAGAATCGAGTTCTTGAACACAAGAGGAAGATAAGTCGTTGCGTATATATACACAACATCCACCTTTGTCTTTGAAATAAGTATAGAGAAAGTAGGAGGATACACAAAAAGGTTTGCTGTCAGTTACCTCAGAAAGCTGAGTCTCAGTTAGAAAGAGAAGGTGTGGTTTAGAGGAGGAGAGGTGGTGCTCAACAGAGCAAAAGTTAGAGGAAAGGCTGTGAATGTTGCAGAAAATGAAGAAGAAGTGAGTCAGACAGTGGTTCCAGGCAGCTCAAGTCGTCACCAGGAAAGGGGCAGAAGGTGGGGGCATTTATGCCCCCCCCCCCCACCTGGGGACTCCGAGGCTGAGTATTTTTCCATCCACTGTTAGGTCCTCACTAGACATGCCTGCATAATGTACATAATTACTCTGTCATCATATGCACCCATATATTTACCGAGATATATATATATATATATATATATATATATATATATATATATATATATATATATATATATATATATATATATATATATATATATATATATATATATATATATATATATATATATATATATATATATATATATATATATATAACTCTCTGGAAAAAGGTGTGGAAATGTAGAAGTGAAAGCAGAAAGAAATGTGACAGTTTGAAGGATGCAGGTGGTAGGTTACAAACCCCTGGAGATGAAGTACGGACCAGATGGGAAGAATATTTTGAAAGCCTGATGAATGAGAATAGAGAGAGCAGAGCGGCTGTAAACATGACTGGTTTTGTGGGTGTGCAGAGAAGGAATGCAGTGCCAGGAGACGTGACACTTGCGTAGGTGAAGTGCGCTGTGAAACAGCTGAAAAATGGGAAAGCAGCTGGGGTTGATGAGGTGTATGCAGAGATGCTTAAGTTCAGTGGTGAGAGTTAAATGAAGTGCTTGTTGGAGATATGTAAGGAGGCATGGATGGGTGACACTGTGCCTGCAGAGTGGAAAAAGGCTGTGATTGTACCCTTGTACAAAAATAAAGGTGAGCGAAGTGAGTGCAAGAATTATCGTGGGATAAGTTTATTGAGTGTGGCAGGGAAGGTATATGGAAGAATTATTATAGAGAAAGTAAAAGAGATGTCAGAAGTTCTAGTGAGTAATGAACAGGGTGGCTTTAGGAGTGGCAGAGGATGTGTGAATCAAGTATTTGCAGTGAGACAGATAGCAGAGGAAGCTTGTGAGAAGGACCATAAGGTGTTTATGGTATTCATGGATCTGGAAAAAGCATACGACAAAGTAGACAGAGAGGGATTGTGGAAAGTTTTGCACATGTATGGTTTAGATGGTAAGCTGTTAGGTGCTGTCAAGAGTTTTTATGATGGTAGCGAAGGATATGTAAAATTTAATGGACATCTAAGTGAATGATCACAATCGGTTTGGGCGTGTGACAAGGTTGTGTGATGTCCCCATGGTTGTTCAATATATATATATATATGGATGGGGTGATGAGAGAAGTGAAAACACGGGTAATGGAGAGAGGGATGGCGTTGGTAATGAATGGTGATGGGTGGAATATCTCAAATTTATTGTATGCTGATGATGCAATACTGCTTGCAACTACTGGACATTAACTTAGTAGGCTAGTGCAGAGTTTTTTTTATGTCTGTGAGAGTCGTGCCTTGAGATTAAATGTAGAGAAGAGTAAAGTGATGGTTATTGAGAGAGAAGGTGACTCCCAGTGTGAGATCACAGTGAATGGAGAGAGACTGGAATTGGTGAGAGAGTTCAAATACTTGGGTACAGTGATAGAAAAGAGAGAATAATGTGGAAAAGAAGTTGAAAGTAGAGTGACACAAGGAAGAAAAGTAGCTGGTGCAATGAAGGCCTTGATAAGAAACAGAGGCTTGAGTGTTGCAGTTGCACAAGACTTACATGAGGGAGTGTTTGTGCCAACCCTAACTTATGGGTGTGAGACTATGGTGTGGCATGAAAATGAAAAGTCAAGAGTAAGAGCAGTGGAGATGGGACTATTGAGCAATGTATGTGGAGTACAGAGGGTGGATAGGATAGGAAATAGTGTGATTCGTGGAAGGTGTGGATTGAGGAAGTCGAAGGACACTAGAATCGAAGAGAGTGTCCTGAGAAGGTATGGTCATGTGGAAAGAATGGATAACAATAGAGTGGTGAAAAAGGTTTACCTGAGCGAATTTGAAGGAGGGAGGTGACAAGGTAGGCCAAGGAGTAGGAGGAGAGATGTGATGGATGAGTGTTTGAGGAAGAGAGGTTTGGAAGTCGGTGAGGCTAGGGAACGGACAAGAGATAGAGCTGGGTGGATGAATGTTGTGAAGAGAAATGCACGATCAGGGATTTTGGCACCCCTTGTGAGCATGGCAGCATCTGGATTGACTCAATCGGATACGTTTGTGTGAAGGTGCAGAATGTGGTGAACGTTTTTTGGCCTATCCAGTTGAGCCAGGATTCCGGGGGCTTGAATGATGAGTGAATGAAAGTGTGGCCTATTTGGATTGGGCAAGCTTGTGCTATCTTGACATTGCTACTCCTCACCCTGCCCTTAGGTGGGAAAGGAGGTCCGGATGATGATCTCTCTCTCTCTTTCTTTCTCTCTCTCTCTCTCTCTCTCTCTCTCTCTCTATATATATATATATATATCATCTCATCAGCCGTTTGAGTGTCCACTGCAGGACCAGCCTATTCCTACCGAAGTGGGGATGATACAGCCAATGTATCTTTACCAAGTGGCTTAGGCTGTCTAGTAGAGATTGTATGTAGGGTGAGAAGTGCTTGTAAGTGTAATTGTTGTGTTGGAGTGGCTTTGGATGTGTGTGTAGTTTGTGAACCAAGTGTAATTGGCCCGTGCAAGCCGACTGGGTGCAAGCATACTTTATAGTATGCGACACTGGTTCAGCCACAGCACCGCTTGTATCCGCCAATGAAGCACGTGGCCAGAAGAATGCTCCCAAAGTTTATTACCCTGGCGGGGCGTGAACCCTCGTCCTTCAGTGTACGAAAACGCACACTTTACCACTGTACCACAGAGGCTCTCTCTCTCTCTCTCTCTCTCTCTCTCTCTCTCTCTCTCTATACGTATGCATGTATGTATGTGTGTGTGTGTGTGTGTGTGTGTGTGGTAGGTGGTAGCTGGGGGCACCCATCATCCACCCACTTAGTGTACTGGTAATCCGTTTTTAGGGTACCTCATTATTGAGTGGCAAGCCAAATGATTTTCTGTAAACCAGGAAAGCATTTACAACGCTGGGTGGTAACCTTATAACCAACCAACACGAGTTCCCTACGTGGCAATAAGTGGGTTGACGGAGGATTAGTGCCCTTCCCCGGAAAACAACTAACTAAAAAGACGAACAAGAAGCAATGGACCAGGGCTGACCAAAAGGTGACGACTAGGGACCGAACAAAGGACATGATACGGATTGCGACGTGGAATGTAAGGGGTGGAAATGACGAGGTGAAACAGGGAGAGATTGTCCAGGTGCTTGAGGGTGTGAAGGTGGATGTATGTAGATTAACTGAAGCTAAATGGTGAGGTAAGGATGTGAGACAGTGGGAGTATGGATGGGGTATATGTGCGGAAGTGTGAATGAGAAGGCAAAAGAAGGAGAGTGTATTGTTGTGAGTAACCGATGGAAGGCGAATATAAGAGAGTCTGGATCAGTTGGCTCAAGGATTGTGTGGGTAAGATTGAAAGCTGGACTAAGAATGTGGGCGACTGTGTACATGTATGCGCCAATGCAAGGTCGTGCAAGCAGAGTTAGAGAATAGTTCAGGACAAATGTGGAAGTGTGCATGGAAAAGTTTGAAAGGAATGAGAGAGTGTTTTTTATTGGTGATATGAATGGTAAAGTAGGGAATGTGACTGTGGATGAAGTAGTTAGTGAGTGGGATGTGCCTGCTGAGATAGATGAGAATGGCAGTGCTTTAATGGACATTTGTGCCAGAAGGGGGTTGGTGATAGCCAATATCCTCTTCAGGGACAAAATGATCCATAGGTATAGTGTGGCAAGTGATGAGAAGGGTGAGTGGTGAACTGAATGAATGGAAGACAATGATTGATTATGTGTGTGTGGATGGAAGGATGCGGAGGTGTGTAATGGATGCAAGAGCATACAGAGGTTGGGGGAATGAACTTTCTGACCACCACCGAGTGTGGTCAGAATCAAAGTCCAAATGAAATGAAGAAATAGAAGAAAGGAAGGACACAAGGAAGTAGTGTATACAAGGAGGGTGGAAAGATTACAGGAGGATGAGAAAATGGCAGAATATAAGAGAGAAATGGAGGAGCGATTGGGTATATATGGACTGGAGCAGATGGGAGACGTGGAAGTTATGTGTAAGATATTCACAGAAGAAATCTGTGCAGAATGTGAGGTGGTGTGTGGGGTGATGAGAAGACAAAAGGGGGTGCAAGGAACAGCATGGTGGAATGAGGTGAGACAGGCTATGACACAAAAGAAGAAAGCATATAGTGAGTGGATGAGAAACAGGGGCGTGGAAGAAGTTGAGAGATGGAAGAAAGAGTTATAGGTAGAGAGGAAGAGAGAGGTGAAAAGATTAGTAAGAGAGAGTAAGAAGAAAGTGGATGAGGAATAAGGATTTTGAGTGTAAAGTGGAGGGAATGTAAGAAAATGTTCTGGAAAGAGGTAAAGGGAGTTAGACAGGGTGGCAAAGAAGTCAGTTAGAGAGTGAAGGATAAAAATGGTAAATTACTAGTGGAGAAGGGAGAAAAAGTGAGCAGATGGAGAGAACACATTAAGGAATTGTTGAACATAGAGAATGAAAGTAATGCGAGTATAAGTGGCTGGGGAATGGCTTGGAGGCGGATGGATGTGAGAAGCGAGGAAGAAATCAATAGGATTGAAGCTAGGGAAGCCATGAAGAAAATCAAAATCGGGAGAGCCCCAGGAATTGATGGCGTGTGTAGTGAAATGTTGAAGCATGAGGGAGAGATAGTAGTAGAATGGATATGGAAGATGTGCAGCTTGGCCTGGGAGGAAGGTAGAGTCTCGGAGGATTGGAAGTCAGGTATAATTATTCCCGTGTACAAAGGAAAAGGGGAAAAAGAAGTGTGTGGTAATCATAGGGGCATTTGTCATCTTAGTGTAATAGGAAAAGTATATGGTAGGATACTTACTGACAGAGTCAGGAAAATAACAGAGGAATTAGTTGGAGAAGAACAGGGAGGTTTTTAGGAAAGGAAGAGGTTGTGTAGATCAGATATTCATTCTTAGATCTTTAGTGGAAAAGTTTCAAGAGAAGGGAAAGAAGTTGTATGCAGCCTTAATAGATCTGGAGACAGCATATGACAGGGTGGATAGACAAGTAATGTGGAAAGTATTAAGAATATATGGAGTAGATAGGAAATTGCCGAATGCTGTGAAGAGTACGTATGAGGGTGCTAATACTGCAGTGCGTGTGGATAGTGAACTGAGCAAATTTTTCTACCTGAAAGTTGGACTGAACCAGGGATGTGTCATGTCTCCATGGTTGTTCAATCTGTATATGGATGGAGTTATAAAAGAGATGCAAGGTAGGGCATTGGATGTTGGATGGCTCTAATGAGAGAGGGTAATGTTTTGAAACTCCCTGTACTGTTGTTTGCAGATGATACTGTGTTGTTGAGTGAAGACGAATAGGAGCTGCAAGGCTTCGTGGATAAGTTTGGGAGTGTGTAAGAAATGGAATCTAAAGGAGAATGTAGGGATGAGTAAAGTTATGGTCCTCGAGAGAAGTGAAGTCAGTGAATGTTCCTTGAGGCTGGATGAGGAAGAAATGGAAAATGTGAGTGCGTTTAAGTACTTGGGTAGTGTGATGAGTAAGGATGGAAGTTTGAAGGGTGAAGTGCTTGAAAAGGTCCAGCAAGGAAGAAAGGTTGCTGGTTCCTTGAAAACAGTGATAAGAAACAGGGAAGTGAGCATGGAAGTGAAAAAGCTACTACATGAGAGTATACTGTAGTGATACCATTTCTAACGTATGGAAGTGAAGCTTGGACGTTGTTGGTGGGATAGAAGTCAAGAATGAGAGCAGTGGAAATGAGTTAATTGAGAGCAGCCTGTGGAGTCATATGGAGAGACATACTGACAAATGAGGATGTGAAGGAGCATTGTGGTGTGGATGTGGATGTGATAGGACGCGTTAGGAGAAACACACTGAGGTGGTTTGGCCATGTGAAGAGAATGGAGAGTGAGGGACTGACGAGGAGAGTGTATGTGAGTGAGGTGGAAGGGGGGAGAGGGAGGAGGAGGCCAAGGATGAGATGAGTGGAGAGGTATATGAGAGAGGGAGGTGTGAGCTGGGAGCAGGGCAGTGATATGGTGGGGGACAGGGCGACGTGGAGGCGATATGTTTGTGGCCACCCCTTACGGGATTAAGGTGTCTGGGAATATATATATATATATATATATATATATATATATATATATATATATATATATATATATATATATATATATATATATATATATATATATATATATATATATATATATATACATATATATATATATATATATATATATATATATATATATATATATATATATATATATATATATATATATATATATATATATATATATATATATATATATTGTTACATAGCCTATGATTTCATATATATATATATTGTTACATAGCCAATGATTTCATCATCCTTTGTGTAATTTTAACGCACAGTTGCTGCATGTTTGATCACGAGCGTGTTCTGCCTCAGTCCCCCTCTTCTACCGTTATAGTAGAGTAAGTCGTTCTCTCTGTTATCCAGAGCGGGATTTTCAGCTCTCTGTCCCCATGGCTTCATTTGCGCGTCCCTCTTACAAGTTGTGTCAGGCTCTGCCGGCCCCTATATAATGAGCTCAGTCTCTGCATCATTGCCACTTAGATCTGCTCCTCATTTTGTTCACATCTCTGTCCTCCCCTGTACAATTATTATTATTGTGAGTGCTCAAGAAATCTCCAACCATCTAGCAGCTGTGTGTAATTTGAGTATAACTGTTGTTGCATTTTTTCTTGTACTGTATAGCATAAGTTTAATTTGTAGGCCTAGTGAAGTTTTTGTAATTCATGTAGGGTACTTTATGTCAGTCATTTTTGATAATAGTTTGTATCTGTAATTATTTATCTGACATTCACTGAGTATTATCTGGTATCTCATTTTATCAGGGCTGACTTAGATAAATTTACTCATGCTAATTTCGTGTTAATAGAGGCTATTGCAGTTAACCATATATTTAACCTGTTTATTTGCCATTACATTATCTTTATGAGTCCTGAATGTTTTGTTGTTAATTTAAGCATTAAACTTTAACTTGTAATTTTACCTAACTGTTTTGTTTTGAACCTGGAACTTTACGGGACAGTAGTGATTTTTAGCATTCTCACTGAAAGTGTACGTTATCTTTCTCTGTTCCGTAACATAAATTTGGCGACCTCATATCAGGATATTCAGGATATTATCATAAGGATATTGTTTGATATTTTGTGACTGTGATATATTCATGATGGCTACTATTTCTACACTTGATGAAGCCAGGGATTTTTTGTCAAATGTGCAAACACTGTGTGATATAGAAAACAGAACAAAGAATGAACTTAAGATTGTTGCTCAACAATTGGGATTTGTTGTTCGCTCTCATCAGTCTAAAGATCAGATTGTTGGCATGATTAATAAGAGCTTGTTTAATGTAACTCCTCGAAATGAGCAAACGCAGATTGAATTAGCTAAGTTACAGCTAGCCCTGCAGGAGGCTCGTGTGAAGGAAGCTGAATTTCAAGCACAAGCTAAGGAGGCTGAGGCACAAGTTGAAATTGCTAGGATTCAGGCAGACCATGAGTATCGCATGAAACAAGGTGGAACTGGATCATCTAGCTCTGATGATTTTGATGTGGCTAAAAATGTTAAACTTGTCCCTCCTTTTAATGAATCTGATTTAACAAAGTATTTTCAGTTGTTTGAGAGGGTAGCTACAGGTTTTAATTGGCCTAAGGAGTATTGGCCAGTACTCCTTCAAACTGTTCTCACCGGTAAAGCTCAAGTAACTTATGCATCTTTGCCTCAGGATCAGTCTGATAATTATGATGTAGTTAAGAGCTTGATTCTTAAGGCCTATGAGCTTGTTCCTGAAGCTTATAGAGTAAAATTTAGGACAACTTACAAGCAAGATAAGCAATCCCATGTTGAGTATGGAAAAATCAAAGAAGATTTGTTAGAGCAGTGGTTAAATTCTAAGAATGTGGATTCTGATTTTGACAAATTTAAGCAGATGATTTTGCTGGAGGACTTCAAAAGGTGTATTAGTAAAGATGTAAGCCTATATCTTGATGAGAAAAGAATAGATAATTTGTCTGATGCTGCAATTTTAGCTGATGAGTATGTTCTCACTCACAAGAGATATTCTAGAGAAAAAGGGAAAGCTGAGAGTAAGTACGTTGCCTCTACTCAGAGTACAGGTAACAGGAAAGAGAATAAGGATGATGTTTCTCAGGAAGTAAATACCAGCTTCACCTCTAGATTTCAGAAAAGTAAATGTACTTATTGTAGTAAGCTTGGTCATACTACGGAGAGATGTTTCAGGAGACAGCGTGATGTGAACAAAAAGGAGTCTTTAAATATTCAGTCAATTGGTCTAGTGTCCACTCTTGAGAGTTCCCAGAATTCTTTAACTGAGTTAACTGAACCTGCTTTGAGGGGTAACTTAAATTCTCATGATGGAGCTCCTCTTTTGAGCAGTAACGTGGGTGACACTCTCAAGAGTTCATGTGCTAATTTCCTGTCTGATGGTTTTGTCAGTCCTCTGGACAGTAATGACAGGAAATCAGTTCAAATATATCGTGATACAGGTGCTTGCCAATCCCTTATGCTGACCAGTGTTCTAGGCTCTAATGTTAATTCCTCTGATGAAACTGTAATCTTACAAGGTGTAGGGAATAATTACTTCTCTGTTCCTCTGTGCAGAGTGAATTTAGAGTCTGGTTTTGTTAATGGTTCTGTTATGGTTGGGTTGGTTGAGACACTCCCAATGTCAGGTGTAACTTTCTTACTTGGAAATGATATTGGTGGAAGTCAAGTGTGTCCAGCTCCTCAGTTGTCTAGTGAGCCAGTGGCTGCGGCCCAGGATTGTGATGTCCCTGATGTGTTCCCTGCATGTGCTGTCACTAGGGCTAAGTCTAAAGTTACTGGTGATTTAGAGGATAATGATGATGATGATGTTATCCTAGCTGACACTTTTCTTGCTAATTTGGACCACTCACCAGATGAGGCAGTACCCCGTAGTGTTGATAATTTGTCTCGTCAAGAGTTGGTTGAGTTGCAGGTTGCTGACCCTGAGTTGAAAGGTCTAGCTAACTCTGCTTACAGTGAAGAAGAGTCAGCCGGTGCTTCTACTTGTTATTATGTAAAGTCAGGAGTATTTATGAGGAAGTGGAGACCCCCAACAGCATCAGCCGACTGTGAATGGGAGGTTGTACATCAAGTTGTCATCCCTCGTGTTTGTTGGCAGGATATCATTAGAGTGGCTCATGATTCCAGTTTGGCAGGACACCTTGGAGTGAGGAAGACTGTGGCACGCATTTTGAAACACTTCTACTGGCCAGGTATCTTCAGGGATGTTTCCTGGTATTGTAAGTCTTGTCACACCTGTCAAGTTGTGGGGAAGTGTAATCAGACCGAAAAGGTTGCACCTCTAGTTCCCATTCCTCCTTTTGAGGCGCCTTTCACCCGTGTGTTGGTGGATATTGTGGGCCCTCTTCCTAAGACTTCTTCAGGATTTTCTTATGTGTTGACCATGATTGATATGGCTACTCGTTATGCTGAAGCCATTCCACTTAGAAATATCTCAGCAAAGAACGTGGTTAAGGAAATGCTAGGGTTCTTCACAAAGTTTGGTCTGCCCAAGGAGGTACAGTCAGACCGGGGAAGTAATTTCATGTCAAACGTTTTCAAACAGTCTCTGAAAGAGTTGGGCATCTCCCAGATCACGTCTTCAGCTTACCATCCCCAGACCCAAGGAGCGTTGGAGAGATATCATCAAACACTCAAATTGATGCTCAAGAAATACTGTTTGGAACACCAGAAAGACTGGGACAAAGGTCTTCCATTTGTTGTATTTGCCGCAAGAGAATCTCCAAATGAATCACTGGGCTTCTCACCTTTTGAACTACTGTTTGGCCATGAAGTAAGAGGACCCCTTAAGCTACTCAAGGAATGCTGGCTGTCGGAGGAAGATGACGTCAACCTGCTGGAGTATGTGATGAATTTCAAAGAACGGCTGTCCACTGCTTTACAGCTGGCGAGAGAGAATTTAGGAGCTGCTCAGGAGAAGATGAAGACTTGGTATGACAAGAAGTCCAGGTTACGCCACTTTCAGCCAGGAGATCAGGTTTTGATTCTGCTACCAGTTCATGGGCAACCTCTTCAAGCCAAGTTTAGTGGCCCTTATTTCGTGGAGAAGAAACTCAGTGATGTCAGCTATGTCATCGCCACACCAGATCGTAGAAAGAGCAAGCAACTATGTCACATCAACATGCTAAAGTTATATCACAGGCGGGACGAAAATAATCCAGTCTGCACTGTAGCTGTTCCACCCGAGTCTGCAAGTGAAGCTCTCCCATGCAGTATGAGCCTGAGTGATAGTTTGGGGAAGAATCCTGATATCATGAATGATCTCCAGACTAAGCTTTCTCATCTACCTCCCAAGGAAAGGCAGGAGTTTTCGGCATTACTGCAGGAGTACCCGCAAGTGTTCCGTGCTACTCCAGGAAGAACCACTGTGTTAATGCATGATGTCGATGTTGAAGACGCAAAGCCAATTAAATTGCCTCCTTACCGTGTGAACCCAGTGAAAGTTCCTCTCATCCAGAAGGAGCTTGGCTACCTGTTGGACCACAAGATGATTGAGCCCTGTCGGAGCGAGTGGAGTTCTCCTGTCACTCTGGTCCCTGGGCCGGGTGGGTCACAGAGGCTTTGCATCGACTACAGACGTGTTAGTCAGATAGCCGGAGCAGACACTTCCCCTCTCCCTCGTGTGGAAGATTGCATGGACAAGATCGGAGGGGCTAGGTGCATGAGTGGGTTTGATTTGTTAAAGGGATACTGGCAAGTATCTATGACTGAACGTGCTAGGGAGATCTCATGTTTTGTGAAATTAGGAGGGACTTTTGCATGTTCTGCAATGCCATGTACAGATTGTTTTAGAGTAATAAGAAATTTCCTTTGTAAATTTCTTTTTTCTTTGTGGGGAGGTGTTACATAGCCTATGATTTCATCATCCTTTGTGTAATTTTAACGCACAGTTGCTGCATGTTTGATCACGAGCGTGTTCTGCCTCAGTCCCCCTCTTCTACCGTTATAGTAGAGTAAGTCGTTCTCTCTGTTATCCAGAGCTGGATTTTCAGCTCTCTGTCCCCATGGCTTCATTTGCACGTCCCTCTTACAAGTTGTGTCAGGCTCTGCCGGCCCCTATATAATGAGCTCAGTCTCTGCATCATTGCCACTTAGATCTGCTCCTCATTTTGTTCACATCTCTGTCCTCCCCTGTACAATTATTATTATTGTGAGTGCTCAAGAAATCTCCAACCATCTAGCAGCTGTGTGTAATTTGAGTATAACTGTTGTTGCATTTTTTCTTGTACTGTATAGCATAAGTTTAATTTGTAGGCCTAGTGAAGTTTTTGTAATTCATGTAGGGTACTTTATGTCAGTCATTTTTGATAATAGTTTGTATCTGTAATTATTTATCTGACATTCACTGAGTATTATCTGGTATCTCATTTTATCAGGGCTGACTTAGATAAATTTACTCATGCTAATTTCTGTGTTAATAGAGGCTACTGCAGTTAACCATATATTTAACCTGTTTATTTGCCATTACATTATCTTTATGAGTCCTGAATGTTTTGTTGTTAATTTAAGCATTAAACTTTAACTTGTAATTTTACCTAACTCTTTTGTTTTGAACCTGGAACTTTACGGGACAGTAGTGATTTTTAGCATTCTCACTGAAAGTGTACGTTATCTTTCTCTGTTCCGTAACAATATATATATATATATATATATATATATATATATATATATATATATATATATATATATATATATATATATTGCCAGATGCCTTAGTTTGGTATGGGATGGCCCCAAACAAATCGTCTCCATGTCGTCCTGTCCTCAGCCATTTCACTGACCTCTCTTCAGTTCACCCCCCCCTCTCATATACCTCTCCTCTCCACCCTTCCATCTCATTCTTGGTCTCCTTCTCTCTCTCCCCCCCTCCACCTCACTCATATACATTCTCCTTGTCAGTTTCTTTCTCTCCATCCTCTCCATATGGCCAAAGCATCTCGGTGTGTTTCTCCTAACACTTCCTATCACATCCACATCCACACCACAATGCTCCTTCACATCCTCATTTGTCAGTCTGTCTCTCCATATGACTCCACCGACATGCTTTGTATCACATCCATATCCACACCACAACACTTGTTCACTTCCTCGTTTGTCAGTATGTCTCTCCCTACGACTGCACATGCTCCTCTCAAATAACTCATTTTCATTGCTCTCGCTCTTGACTTGTGTCCCTCCAAGAAGGTCCAAGTTTCACTTCCATACGTTAGAGTTGGTATCACAAAACACTCATGCAGCGACTTTTTTACTTCCATGCTCACTTCCCTATTTCTTATCACAGCTTTCAAAGAACCAGCAACCATTCTTCCTTGACAGACTGACAGACAAAAAAGTGTATAGGAGTACTCAGGAAGTACAGATAACAGGATGCATTTAGGACAGTGATGAGGTTGTTGGAAAAAGAAAAAAAAAACTAACACTACCTAAATCTAATCGACGTGTAAGTGAAAAGGATAGAAAAGAGGAAGGCACTCTCCTACCCACCACCCCGACCGGTAAAACCGACAGGCAAAAAAAAAAAAAAAAATAAAAAAAAAAAACGAATTTCATATTTGTCAGACCAAAATATGCATGGAAGTTTTATAGGATATGCATAAAGGGGAGGACTAAGCACAATGTAATACATGTTTGACAGATCTGTAAAAGCGTACACAGTCGCTAAATGGTCTCTTTATCACGCAGACGTCTTACAGTCATCAGCATGTATTTTAGCCTGGAAATAAACAAGACTCGGTTAGCTGTAGTCTATAGTTGTTTAGTCTCAAAATATTTGTGTAGTCGGTCTGAAAAGCATCAATATTTTTGCTCTAACTATTTCTGCCTGTAGCCAATTCCACTGTTCCATTACGTGAACACTAAAGTTGTTTTTCTCTGTATTAGTGTTGTATCTCATGAATTTGAGTTTCATTTCATTATTTCTAGTCACAGAACCATTCTGTATTTCTAACAAATTATTGCATCTAACATCGTCAAATTCCTTAAGAATTTTAAATACATGTCTTCGACGTCTCCTCAGTTTTTTTTTTTTTTTTAAGAGGAAAAAAAAAAACAAATGCAGTGTTTTAGTCTTTCTTCATAGCTTAAATCTCAAAATCTCGCAGCGATGAGGTCATTTTTGTGGCTCTGCAATGTACACTTTCGAGTCTGTCTTCATCCACAGTAAGATTCGGGACCATTGTTGCATACTGTACAATATTTTAGAAGTGGTCTAAGTAATGACTTGTAAATCTTAGAATTTAAATCAGGCGTTTGACGGTGAAAGTTCACTTCGATGAAGTGGAGTAAATTTTGTTTGCCTTGTAACTGGGTGTTTTATACACTGGAAGTTAAAGATCGTTATTGATAATAACTCCTAAGTCTTTCTCGTCCTTTACTTGCGTCAGTGGAATAGTGAACATTCGATATTCATATTTATCGTCTGTAATCTTCCATTTTTCAGTTCAGTTTATTAACTCATCCAGGTCGTTTTGAGTAGTTTCACAGTCTGCTTTTATAATTACTCTGCCTCCAATCTTCGTGTCATCTGCAAATTTCGCTGCCTTAGCAGTGAGTTCCTTTTCTAGATAACTGATATAAATAATGATAGGAACTGGTCTTAGAACTGACCCTTGAAGAACTCCACTTGCTATTTCTAAGAAATCTGATGATTCAACATGAGACACTACACGATGCATGTGATTCGTTAACCAATCGTCAGTCTATGAATATTAGTTGGTAGAGAGGCCTTGAATTTGTAGTTTTTCTAGAAGTCTTCGATGAGGGACTTTATCAGACGGTTTCCGAAAATCCAGGTAGATGACATCCGACTGAATTTTGGCTCCGGGTTATCATAGGCATTTGAAAAAAAAAAAAAAAAAAGCGTATTTGTGAGGCATGATCTATTAGTGCTGATTTTCTGTTATAAGATTGTTTATTGATGAAGACGGCGATTTCAACTGTAAAATTTTCTTCCAAACTTTGGATGATGCTGACATTAGGTTTGTTGGGAGGTAATGTGTGGTGCATTTTTAGTGTCCTTTTAAAGATAGGTGGAGTATTAGCCAGATTCCATTCATTGTTTACTCAACATTCAGTTAATAATTTATTGAATATTTTAGTTATAGGAAAGGAAAACTGTAACATTCATGCAGTGTGCAATTGGGTAGATCGTTTTTACACGTTTTTTTTTTTTACATTCAAATTCCAATAGTGCTCAGAAGTTGCATACTCACTTGAAAAAATTTATCCATTCATCATCCAATCCTACGTTGCCCCATGAGAAGCGTAGGAGCTTGAGGCAAGGCAAGTACGTCCTGACATTTATGATGAGAGTGACCAGCCTCACTCATTCGTGAGTGGCATTACGTGAGCAATAAATCCCAACCCCAACCCCAACCACCCTTCACCGGCTCAATCCCATTGGAGCGCCGTAAGTACCCACTAAACCACCAGGTGCCAAATTTGGTTATATGGTTAAAACCCAACATAGTAAATCGTTTCGTTTCCTGGTGTACAGGAAACCATTTGACTTGTCACTCAGTGTAGAGTCACCCACAGGCGGAAGGAAGAGGAAAGAATGACTGAAGAGGGAGTGTAGAGTCACCCGTAGGCAGAAGGGCGAGGAAAGAATGAAGGAAAGAAAGATAGAAGAGGATGGAAGGAAAGAAGGATGGAGGAGAGGAAAGGGCAGACACCCGAGAGCAGCACTACATTGAGTGAGCGGATGGTGAGCGCCTCCACCTACCACAACTCACAGTGAAGTAAAACGTTTCTACAACAATATCTTCTATCTTCCCAACGAGCTCAAACATTTTTAAAAGTCTGGCAATAATACATTTCCAGATTTTTTATAAAATTAGAAGCCATGCATAAATCATATAGCAATAGCTATAAATATCTTCTCATTTTCATCCATAGAATATAGAAAAAGTATGCTTGCTATTGAATAAAATCTTCTGCCTCCCCGACTCAGGAATTTTTAATAAAATTTTCATAAATCTTAAGCATTTTCGAAATATTCCTAATTAACATAAAGGTGACAGAGATGCGTCTAATAGGTAAAATTGTAATGTGTAAAAAAATATAAGTGCTGTAACCTAACATCTTCTGCGTCCCCAATTGCTCTATTTAATAGCTAAGTCTTTTCTGCTTATTGGAAAGTTAAAAGTTTTAGATAACCATGATGAGTTATTCAAGAAATACGTTGTATATCAGTCAAGCGTAAACAGCTCTTCTCTTCTATCTATCTATTGCCAGACGCCTCAATCCCGTTTGGGGTGGCCACAAACAAATCGCCTCCAAGTCGCCCTGTCCCCCGCCATCTCACTGCCCTGCTCCCAACTCACACCCCCCTCTCTCATATACCTCTCCACCCCATCCCTCCATCTCATCCTCAGCCTCCCCCTCCCTCTTCCCCCCTCCACCTCACTCACATACACTCTCTTCGTCAGTCTTTCACCCTCCATTCTCTCCACATGGCCAAACCACCTCAGTGTGTTCCTCATAACGCTTCCTATCACATCCACATCCACACCACAACGCTC
Source organism: Coenobita brevimanus (assembly GCF_032717465.1). NCBI lineage: Eukaryota > Metazoa > Arthropoda > Malacostraca > Decapoda > Coenobitidae > Coenobita > Coenobita brevimanus. Next base: position 11,279,817 of record NC_137066.1, read on the forward strand.
CTTTATATCCTCATTCGTCAGCCTGTCTCTCCATGTGACTCCACAGGCTCCTCCTAAATAACTCATTTCCACTGCTCTCACTCTTGACTTGTGTCCTTCCAACAACGTCCAAGCTTCACTTCCGTACGTTAGAGTTGGTATCACAATACTGTCATGTAGTAACTTTTTCACTTCCATGCTCACTTGCTTGTTTCTTATCACTGCTTTCAAAGAACCAGCAACCTTTCTTCCCTGCTGTACCCTTTCACGCTCTTCACCCTCCAAACCTCCATCCTTACTCATCACACTACCCAAGTACTTAAACGTACTCACATTTTCCAATTCCTCACCATCCAACCTCGCTGTACACTCACTGACTTCACCTCTCTCAAAGACCATCACTTTACTCTTCCCTACATTCACCTTCAGATTCCGTTTCTTACACACTCTCCCAAACTCATCCACCAAGCCTTGCAGCTCCCCTTCGTCTTCACTCAACAACACAGTATCATCTGCAAACAACAGTACAGGGAGTTTCCAAACACTATCCTCTCTCACCAGGGCCACTCCAACATCCACTACCCTACCTTGTACCTCTTTTATTACCCCATCCATATAAAGATTGAACAACCATGGAGACATGACACATCCCTGTTTCAACCCAACTTTCAAAAAAGAAAAAATTCACTTAGTTCTTAATACTTTCCACAATCCTTGTCTATCCACCCTGTCATATGCTTTCTCCAAATTCATGAAAGCCGCATAAAACTTCTTTCTCTTCTCTAGAAACTTTTCCACTAAAGATCTATGAATGAATATCTGATGTACACAGCCTCTTCCCTTCCTAAAGCCTCCCTGTTCTTCTCCAACTAATTTCTCTGTTCTTTCTCTAACTCTGTCAATAAGTATCCTACCATACACTTTTCCTATTATACTAAGAAGACAAATGCCCATATGATTTCCACACACTTCTTTTTCCCCTTTTCCTTTGTACAAAGGAATAGTTATACCTGACTTCCAATCCTCCGGGACTCTACCCTCCTCCCAGACCAATCTGCACATCTTCCACATCCATTCTACTACTATCTCTACCCCATGCTTCAGCATTTCACCACACACTCCATCAATTCCTGGGGCTTTCCCCAATTTAACTTTCTTCATTGCTTCCACAACTTCTATCCTACTGATTTCTTCCTGTCTTCTCACCTCCCTCCTTCTCCCAGCCATTCCCCAGCCACTTATACTCGCGTTACTTCCATCCTCTATGTTCAGCAATTCCTTAAAGTGTTGTCTCCATCTGCTCACTTTTTCTCCCTTCTCCACTAGTAATCTACCAGTTTTATCTTTCACTTCCCAGCTAACTTCACTTCCACCCTGTCTTACTCTTTTCACCTCTTTCCAGAACATTTTCTTACAGTCCCTCCACTTTACACTCAAATTCCTTCCAAATTCCTCATCCACTCTCTTCTTACTCTCTCTTACTAATCTTTTCACCTCTCTCTTTCTTTCTACATATAACTCTCCCTTCTGCCTCTCAACTTCTTCCACGCCCCTATTTCTCATCCATTCATTGTATGCTTTCTTCTTTTGTGCCACAGCCTGTCTCACCTCCTCAGTCCACCACGCTGTTCCTTGCACCCCCCTCCGTCTTCTCTTCCTTCCACACACCACATCACATGCTACACATATTTCTTCTGTAAATATCCTACACACACCTTCCACGTCTCCCATCTGCTCCAATTCATATTTGCCCAATCGTTCCTCCACTTCTCTCTTATACTCTGCCTTTTTCTCATCCTCTTGTAACCTTTCCACTCTCCTTGCAACTACTCCCTTCCTCTCGTCTCTCCTTTCTTCTATTCCTCCATCTTACTTGAATTCTAATTCTGGCCACCACCAAGTAGTGGTCAGAAAGGCCACTCCCCCAACGTCTTATTTTGCTAAAAACATACTAGCAAAATAACTCAGAACTTACCACGTGGAGGTGGCTGTATTTCGAGTTCCACTCTAACCCACCCCATCCATCCTATCATACTGGAATTTATCTACTTATCAGAAAGAGACTTGAATTGTGACTTGTGTCACATTTTGGCATTTTTTTGCGTGACTGAAGAGTCTAATGAAACCATCTCTTTTCTGTGCCCCGACCACTAATGCTGGGGCTTCCGTCACCAGCTTGATGTGATGTTCCACAGCCTGGGTATGACAAGCAGTGGAGCAACACACCCTCGATGTGACATGGAATGTCAGCCTCCGGAACAACATCAACAGGAAGTACACCAGTTTCTACCATGTTGTTGATGTCATCCGTTGGCAAATCTGTAGTGAAAGTTTGTTCTGTCACTTGGACATTGCTGTCATGCCAGTTTATCATCTGGTGGTAAGTTTCAGCATCAAAGTTCAGTGGTGGCATTTTAAATGCACTGCTCCTGTCATGCGAACGTCTCCTTGCATTTAAAATCCTTCGCCAGCCTAACTCTCTGATGTGTTTATCGTCATCGAAGATCATGCTTATCAAAAGATTCTCAGGATGAGCATACAGTACTATGTGTTCCTTTGAATCACTGGTTGTACAGTCTTAAACATATCAGGCAAGAGAGACTTTGCACAAGAGATGGTTTCATGAAGGTGTTTCGCTGCACACTTGAACCACATTGGTGCATAAACTTTCATAATGAAATGTATAATCTTTTCAAGACTCTCTGATGGTTCTTCTGTTGCAATGTACAGTCGCAGAACGCTATTCGTCGTTGTCAACCATCTCGAATGAGCTAACTTGCCTGGACTTCACTGAGTCAGTGACCCATCACAGTGACCTCTAGACACAGCATTGTAAATATCCAACAAGTACCTCTCATCAATACTCAAATGTGCAGAATCACTCTGTCCTCTGCTTCAACAGTTTTGAAATTCACAGCAGGAAGAGTTTCACAGTTTAAAAGCAGCTTAGAACTGGTCCTGTAAATCCTCCAGGTCTAGATGTTAGTCCATCTAATTTAACAATGAAATGCCGTAAAGGAAGTTCATTAGCGTGGAGCAGGCAAATGACCCATTGCAGTGGGCTTTTCAGTTCTCTCTCCATTATGATATCACACCACTCTTTTGTCCTGGATTTACTGCTGTTCCGTCACAACCTATTGCCTTTATCTTTGATGTGTCAACTTTTCTCGAGTGCAGGTAGTCTAACATTTCAGTACTAATATTTTCGGCAGCTCCTGAGGATGGGCAGACATGCCCTAAGTACTTTATAGATGGCTCTCGCAGAATAGTGATGTGTTCGTTCACTGTCCTTTTATGTTGAGTTCTTCCTGTTCCGTCAGTTATTAGTATTTTATCTTTACAGCCATCAAAGTAGATGCTAATGAGTGGTTGAGCTGCCTTTTCTTGAATCTGAATTTCAGTTCTTGCTGTTGTACGTGCTTTTTATATTTTATTTCTCTCAATAACTCCTTCTGTTTGATATATCATACCAAGGTCGTCTAGAACAGCACTTGCCACAGAAGCAGCAACTCTGTCAGATAATACACTACGATTACACACAATAACAAGAGATAGGAGGCTTCTTTTCATGCTTTTTCCTTTCATTTCTTGTTTTGCTCTAGTAGGAATTGTTGAGAAAAATCATCTTCACTGTCTTTATTTCATGAACTTGTACTGCAGTACAATTCAATTTCACACAAGTCATTGCTTGAACTGGGACCAGGTATTGCTTGTTGTGGCTCAACTGTTTTATATTTCTCTTAGTTGTGGTAGCATCCAAAGATCCAATAACCAGTGTTGTTCTTGTTCTCTGGTCCATTAAAAATTCTCCCTCCATTTGTGGCACTCTTCTCTCCTTTTCATACTTGCAGCTCTTGAAGTCCTTACATTTGCAAGCAGCAACATTAGTTAGTCTGTCCTGAGAATCTTTTTGAAAAACTTGACATTTTTCTTGATAATTTTTAACGTTCTTCCTTCCTTTTGTTGGTTTCTGTAGTATTTTGTATTTGTTGTGATAAATTTTCAGCATCTGCAAAATCCCCTCATCAGAGACCGTTGGAACAGAAGCTCTCTGCCACACAGCCTGTACCTTTGAAATGATGGAGACACTAAACTCAGAAAATGTTAGCTGCTTTTTAGATGTCTTCAGATTCTGCCGTACATTTAGACAGAATCTCATTACATCATTATATGTTGGAAGATAGTCCATATTATAATCGTCTGGTGTCCTCAAAATTGGACATAGACCAGAGAGTCTTGCTTCTTGGGACGTCATCCTTAATCAGTATTCAGTCCAATCAGATCTGTCTGTAGGAGGCAAACTTGTGAGGTGCTGCTTCAATAACAGATGAATGAAGACTGAAAGTGAAACAAAACAAGGACACATGTAATATGAGAAACAAGGGGTGCGTAGCCGTATGGAGGGTATGCACTGCATGACATTATGCTCATTGGGGGAGGTAGATGTTATACTAGAGCACTGAGACTTTACACACAGTCATTTGTGCTGCCATACATTACATTTTTAATTATTAGAAACATTATTGTAACTTTTGTGAATTTTAGGAATATTCTGACAAATGGTTAAATTTTATGAAAATTTAATATAAAAAATCCTTAGCTGGGGAGGCAGAACATATTATTTACATTTCTGTGTTTAGGATGCATATTAGAAGACATTTATAGCAATTTCTATATGATTTATGCCTTGTTTGTGGTGCAAAAAATCTTCCAAATACCATATTTCTTTACTGACTCTTTCATTTTTTGAGCTTGGTGGGGAGGCAGAAAACATTGTTGCAGATTTTTTTTTTTTTTTTCTCGTGAGTACACAACTTTTGGCCACTATTGGATTTGAGTTTCAAAACGATCCACCCTAGTGTGCAACGAGATATCTGGTCTGGTCCAGTTGATTTATTAGGGTCGACTTTCTGAAGGTGTCCTGTCACTTTGTTGGTTGATAGTTTACCATCTTCTGCTCCTGAGGAAATCGATTGTGGGATGAGGATGTTTACACTGTTTTCTTTTGTGAAAACACAGTGGAAGGAGTAATTTAGTATTATTGCTGTGGTTTACTTATCATAGATGAGATCATCTTCGGTGATTCGGTTCATGATTTACTGAGTATTCTAGTTACAGAAAAGCCTGTAAGATTCACGAAGTATGTGAGGAGATATTTGATCTGGGGCGGTTGATTTATTTGCGTAAATTTCCTGAAAAAAAAAATAATAATAACACTTCGTGTTATGTCACTTCATTCACTAATGGTCTTCTGGTTGTGAAAAAATGATCGTGAGATTGAACTGTTTAGGTTATTTTTTTATATTTTTTTAGAGACACTGTGAAAGGAGTAATCCAGTATTATTGGTGTCATTCGGTTATCACGGACGAGACCACCTTCCCAATTTAGTGGAGGAAATATGCTATATTTTATATTTTTCGAATTCCTCACAAAATGAAAAAAGAGTTTAGGGTTTGATTTTACTTCAAGAAAACAATTTTGAATCAGAGGCTTGTTTAATTTCTCGAATAACTATCGTACGTTGCTACTCAGATTTATGATATTCAGAATTGTCACTGTGATTTCCTGTATGTCAATAATTTTGATAAGCTATCGCTTGCGAATGATTATTTCTTCAGTATTCTTCTACATCCAGGCCTGTTTAATAATGTGAATACTTCTTCAGATAATTCTCAATATATATTTTTTTTCAACAGACATCAATTTATCTGTGAATATTCCTCAAATTTCTTCAACGTTATCCACCCATAGTATCTTGAGCCAGTTAGATTCGGAAATATCTTTCTAATATTATCGGTTAGCTTAAGTATAATTAGGAACTAAGAGAATGGTTAGCTTAACCCGCCCCATCCCATCGATGTATGGGTACGTTGCAACATTTTGCATATGCCAGTCCTGGTGACGTACTGGTACGTCGTGCAATTGCAAGGTCCCTAATATGCACAATTTTCAATTTTCGCGCGAGATTTTGTATGTATACACGGGACACCTTCCTCTATTCCTCTACAAGATGCCAAGCAGGGACAATGCCTTACAATGCATAACCTCCTCCCTCCCCCCCTCACGCCATTGTCTCGGCAATTCACCTGTTACCAGGGACCTGGTCAGTAAAGATATTCAGGGCCAGAGTGATTCCCCAATCGATGACAATGTGGAGGACAAAGTTTACATAGCATTAGAAGAAGAAACAGTCAGAAATAATGATCAGGTAATGTGGCAAAAGAAGGTCAGGTATGGTGATGAGTTAGTGAGTGAAACAATGCTTATAATGCCTATATTACTGCTTGAAAACCAATATACTCTCATACTACATATAAATTCGTACCAAGTAAATAAATAAATACCGTTTATGAGTTGTGTGAAATAGTTACCCTCCCATAGAACTCGTTTTCTTTGGTGCCAGCCTGTTAGAAAACCCAGTCAGGTAAGGAGGTACTGCTACCTGGATTGAGTATTTTAAACCTCAGGTGAGCGATTTCTCTATGAATTTTCGATGTTTCTCACCAAAAGTGGAGGTTTTAGCCAAAAAATTTTTTTCCAAAAATACCTTGGGATTGGGGAGTGTCAGAGGTGCGAAATAGCTCGGGACGTGACGGGTTAAATATAGTTAGGAACTAAGAAAATAACTAAACTGGCTTTACAGTTGATAACTTCAAGTCTAATGATATTACGATCATTGTTACTAACATTTTCACCATCACGCAGATTTTATTAGGCAACTCTCCGTTGCTACGGCAAGGTCGAGTATTATTACCATCCACCGGTGCACTCACTACTTAGCTTAAAAATGTACCGTTTACTACAGTAGTTCTAACAACCCTTTCCCTTCTTTTGTCTGCACAGCAATTTTTTCCACTCAGTATGCCCATCATTGAAGTCCTCCAAACTAACGCCATCGTTCTTTTCTCTTACTTTTGTTATTTCGCCCTTGGTTGTAATATCGTTTTTTAGTCCAACTTTGATGGCCAGTAAACTTAGCCAAAAAGAATAGATATATTGCTAACATTTCGAGATACAAAGTTACAGATATGTAATGCATTTATGTTTTACAAAAAATATATCTAAACTCCCCTCTTATTTTTGCACAATTGCGAATTTTCATACGTTTTATAGTTATGTAGTGATGCTTTTCCGATTAGGTGCATATCACGTGGGTTTCATCAGGATTTTTTAATCATAAGTATGTTGGGGTCTCGTCAGTTGCATAAACAATTAATTCGCTCTGGTTTGAAATGATACTTCTCATATTCATATACATAATATTCACACTCGGCTGGATCCACTAGAGCTGTGAGACCCATTAAAGTTAGCCCTGGTTGATCATTTCACCTCTCAGTAGATGTTGCAACATTCCTATGAGCTGCAGACATGGCATTCCCTCCCTCGCCACTGATCCCCTGATTATCTCGTTCCGGCTGAGATGAGGTCAGATGTACCAGACTCAGCTGGTGACTGATCTCACCTAACTTACCTACCCCCATTGGCCTCAAGGATTGGATTATTAACAGCTATGCCATGAAGTGTCTCTCTTTCCACCTCCTGTTACTACCTATATCATATCTGTCATCTAGAACCCTGTCTAACCTAGTTTTTCGTACCCTATTGAGGTGAAGCCGCCTCTACCATACAACATTGTCATGACAAAAACTGTCCCAGACATCAATAAAACATCACACCCTCAGATCTGCACAGACACTCATGCATACAAATGACTCCTATCACTTAAATTCTGGGTCTCATAACGACTGTAAAACTGTACAGCAACAGACCACAGATGATAAACATCCTATGACATTTCTCGAAGTTCCTATTAAAGTCCCTATACTTCCTAAATGCCTGAAACTACATTATTAGTCCTTGCCAAGAGCAAAGAATTGAGTCCTACGAGGTGTTGCTGACAAAGTCATCATCTTTCTCAGTCACATCTTTTATCTTACACCCAGGAAAGCAAAAACGCTTCCACCTACAACCCTTACACAAAATTCCTCCTCCCGATGCCTAATTAAAGGATCCTTAACAAGTATAGGGCTAGACTCATCCTGAACTTCATCCACTAATACCTGAATCTATTCCTAGTAGATACACTCCTATCAGTGTTACCTGCCAAAGCCTTGCACCCTCCCTTAACTGGTTTGAACTATTCATCATAAACTACTCTGGTCTTCAGCCTGAACTAGTCTTGTACCTAAGATACTTACCTTGCCTAACACTTCGACCTCCAATTCTTCTGCATGCACTGCTATAGCACTCATCATTCCAGCCTCATTCTCATAGCCTGTCAGGCTGTCACTTAACACATTAGTTGACTCACTATTTATCATAATTTCTAAAGTAAGCCTACTGGCTAACTCACAAATAAACAAAACGTATACTCCTCTTCCTCTTTCATTAGAACACACACAGCAGGAGAATCGTTAGTCAGATGCCATCTTAAACCGGTGTTTGAGAATAGCTCCGAAGGAAAATTTTCTCCTGAGCAGGTCAGACGTCAGACTGGAGGGAAGAGAAGTAAAACGAGTAGGAAAACAGGGAATCGAGTTGAGAGATGAGGAAGGAATAAAACAGAAGAAAAAAGAAAAAGGAAGTGAATGTAGGAATGAGGAAGAAAGAACAAAGAAGAAGGCAGGAAGGACGGAAGAAAAGAGGCAATAACGAGAGAAGGATGTGACAAATGGAGAAAGAGAGACGGGTGGGAGGAAATATGGAAGAGACGGAAAGAATTAAGGATCTAGAAGGGAAGGTTGGAAAGATAGGGTAAAAGAACGATAAATGATTGTGTATATGTGTGCGTGTGTATGTATGTGTGTGTGTGTGTGTGTGTGAGAGAGAGAGAGAGAGAGAGAGAGAGAGAGAGAGAGGCAAGCGGGGGGGGGAGAAATCGCAAGAAGGAAGAGAGGGGTGGAGGAAAGGAAGAGAAAACGATGTGCTAAGCGGAACAAGGAAAACGCAATGAGTAACGTGGAAAAAGGAGAGAAGGAAAGAGCCATATACGGTAAGGGAAGAAATAATTTACACAGAGAGGTTTTTCTCCTTATTTCATCATCTCTGCTCTTAATCACTGCTGTATTTATCAGTATATCTGTACTTTTCCTTCGTATTAATAATCATTTCGATCGACACTTCAGCTCTCTCTTTTTCTCTCGTATAAATAAATAATGAGGAATCAGAGGCGAAAAAAGGGAAGAAGACGCCATGGGAAGACGATGAGCTGCCTGTTGACGAGAACAAAAGTGATAGGAGGAACAGGAAGAAGTGTTTCAAAGAATGGAGAGAGAGAGAGAGAGAGAGAGAGAGAGAGAGAATAAGAAGTGAAAGAGAGTGGAAGACAATGTTTGAAAGAAAGACAAAGGAAGAAATATCCAGTTGCTGACTTTGCCCTGATAAACAAGGGCAAAGAAACTGATGTACTTGATGAAGAAAGAAAAAACTGATAAAGACTGCCACCATTCCTAAGGGAATGTGGGATGGTTTCCACACAGCTACCATATACTGATATGCTTCAGTGCAAATTACTGTGATGGATGATAAACATTCAAGAACATACTATCCCCAGTCTTGTGTGTGTGTGTGTGTGTGTGTGTGTGTGTGTGTGTGTGTGTGATTTGACGTATGACCCTATGAATATGTTTGCATAAATGTGTCTAATGCTATTTGCAAAAGGCAACTTTGCTGCCATGTCGGAATGACATTAAAATGAAACGTCCTTGGAAGAGAAAGAAAGAAATAGGAAAGAATGATAATAATAATAATAATAATAATAATAATATTAAAAGTAATACTAACAACAATAATACTGATTCTACTACTACTACTAATAATAATAACCACCACAACATTAATAATATTAACAACAACAACAACAACAACATCAACAACAATAATAATAATAATAATCATCATCATCATAATCATAATAATAATAATAATAATAATAATAATAATAAGAAGAAGAAGAAGAAGAAGAAAAGGAAAAAGGAAAAGAAAAAAGAAGGAAGTAAAAGAAACCACACAAATCAATGGTGTCCAGACCTAAATCGTTTGTTTTATTTGATTATAGAATTGGTTTCCTTACACACACACACACACACACACACACACACACACACACACATAATTATACCACACGCCGGAAGCATTATGCACAAACGCCTGTGCGGTTACGAAATACCCAGAACACGAACACATAGCCTCATCAGTGGGTGTATAAATGAAGCTGCTTGTTTTGTTAACATAAATATTATACCACGCATCGTTCATTACTAAGGAACTCCTTTAAATTCTCCTGGATACCCCAAATTAAGGTGTACGGAGGAAAGAGATATTTATTTTTTTCACATCTTGATTACTGCGAGAGAGAGAGAGAGAGAGAGAGAGAGAGAGAGAGAAAGAGTAAGCGAAGCAAATAAATTGTGTGGACAAAATATGCATAGAGACACTTAAAGTGCATGAACCTGAAAATGTTTTGGGTTTATTTGGAGGAGCATCATAATTACTAGAAGCCGAGCAATTTACTGACAACATTATATGACCGATTGATGATAACTCTGAGAAACAAAATATGTAGGTAGCCTGCTATTAGGAAAATTATGTGTTTACTTGGTTAAGCCTTCCACCGAGTTCATCCAGTTTGGGTTTAGCCTACTATTTCTACCTCCATATTATCAACAGATACAATGAAAATAAAAGAAACGGCCCCTTAGAAGATAAAAGCGTAAAGTATAAAAGATATATGGTGTGATTGGTATATTTGCTTCTCCAGAATCCTTATGCTATAATACATACATACATATATATATATATATATATATATATATATATATATATATATATATATATATATATATATATATATATATATATTCCTTGCAGCTTTACTTGGAACTAGGAATTGTGACCCAACGCAGGTGGCTTCATTCTCTCCGACAAGAAGAGTATGTTTTCACCCCTATTTTAGCTCCATCCATCCATCTTGGATGATATCTCTTCACTCCTGTTTGTTTGTTTGTTTATTTGTCTGGTAGCAGGACTACTCAAAAACTAAAACCGATTTGGACCAAATTTGGTGGGAAAATAGCCCATTTCCCAGCGAACAATCGATGAACTTTTGGGATTGATCCGTATCGTATTAAAGATGCAGGATCCGGAAAACACTTTTTGCGAAACCCTAATCAATGATGTGAAACCTAACCCACTGTGAAGTGTGGTTTGGAAATTACGTTGCCCTTGCCGGAGAGATGCACTCCACTGAGTGTCCCTCTATTTTAGTATTTGTTACCATACGAACAGAATTAGATAGATGCAAGCAGAGAATAGTTAAATCCAGATTGCCCATGAATGATTTTGCTTTTTTCGTCTTGCAGTGGTGATGCTGTGTATTGCCGTATTGATCTGAGGAGAGAATGTATTTCTATAGTACTTCTACTGGACATTTTTCTACTGAGGCGACCGAATGATCAAACGTATCTTTCTGAGTCAGATTCAAGTATATTTCAATATTACCAAAAATAAAACGTATTCATGCTGATAACACCATTTCCCTTGTGTAAATTGGCTACTTCATGAACACTTACGCGGTAAAAACAGAAGGCCTACTGTATGTATGGTTTAGATGTACCTAATCTTAATCCTTTTTTTGAAACTGCTTAATGTAACAATAGGTATAAGTTGGTGGTGGTCAAAGAATTAACCCTCTATTTCTCATAGGTTATATAACCCATAACTACTTGTAGCACAAGGACCCGCCTGTACTGTACAATGACATTTGTCATGCTTATTACAGTATTCGTTTTTTTTTTTCTCTTTGAACGGTTATATATTACAGGTATAGGGTTTTAAGGGGTAATAGCTCTTCTTTTGTGGAGAGTACAACATTACTCTCCATCAGTACTTCGCCTTCTGGTAACTCCTTGGTCATTATATGCCGGATAATTGAGTTTCTTTTTATATACAATATATATATATATATATATATATATATATATATATATATATAGATATATATATATATACAACCTTTAATGCAATTCAGTAATCATTAATAGGTTGCAGAATATGCTAATTTTTACACAGCTGTTAGTGCAAAACATTTATCCACTGTTAGCTAAGTAATTTCGTCAAGACAAAAGCACAGTTTGATAAGCTTTGAGCTCAGTTGTTAGCGTATCAAAGGGGCGGGTTAACGTTGGCAAATGAGATTTCGTACCACTTTTCCTTTAAATATATATTTTGTAGATTGCATATGCACGCTACAGTTTATCACAGATATCGATAGTGTCATTAATATACAAAAGGATATTGACCCCCTGAATTCGTGACATTTAATTCAGTAAATTCTTGCTACCGCCAGACGATTTTATTGAACTCTGGAACTCTCTTACTGAATGGGTTTAATAACACTTTATATAACCCCTCTAATTCGAAGCCTCACTTAAGTTGTTTAAAATCGTTAGGATATACCAAGAATTAAATATAAACATATATAACAGGGCTCAAAAGGCTAAGGTGTTATTGATGAAAGTAATGGCTGAGAAAAAGTCTGTTACAAAATCGTCTGTGCAAAGAAAATGCATCTGTGTGTGGCTAATTCCCATTGACTCAGAAAATTTAGTAACACCTTCGTCCTCCCTGGTCATTTTGACAAAAACAACAAAACCCTCAGAACTCAGGACGTTACCCAGTGGCGAGTAAAATTCTGTAGCGCTAGACAAAATAAAACAGATTTATCCCACCGACTAATCACTGTTGCCGACATATTCCAATGATTTATATTTTCTTTTTTTGTTATTCATGCAAAGTACACCCATGAGCACAAGTTTGCAAACACTTCTCTCCCAGCTATGACAGTGGTAGGTGCTACATAAACTAGTGTTATGTGATAGCAATATGAAACAGAGAGAGAGAGAGAGAGAGAGAGAGAGAGAGAGAAAGCATGAGAAAAAAAAGAGCCCCCGTAGTTTGGGAAGGAAGGAGAGATATGGAAGGCAGGACAGTACTTGCAGAGCACTGTCGGGGAACTTTTGCACATGGCTTTCCGTCCACACTAAAAACAAAGTGCTAATGTCTCCTGTGCCGACGAAAATGCGACTAATGTTCAGTAGATAATCTGGACAAGCTGGTGCTTGTGTGTTGGAACCTGACGCTGGAAAAAACAGGCGGTAATATCAGCGACTCACAACCAGGACCTGTGGCTGTTTGCTGATAAGGCACAAAAGGTTAACAACACACTGACGGCTGCAGCAGGGGACATGGCGAAGGCAAATGATGGTTGGTGAGAGTCAGCATCATTGTGCGAGGTCTCTGATAGGTTGCGGGTTGGGAATTAGACACGGCATTTGTGAGATGTTGCTTGAATAATTATCTACTAACAAATCCTGAAGGTGATGTGATATTAGAGCAGCAGCTGTATATGCAACACACTGGGTCGAATCACCAAGAGGTAAATGGAGGTTTTTAGATCATGTAATGCCAGCTCCATTTATCCATGTATACACTCTTACTCACACACCCACGCATGCATAGTACCAGCTCAACCAAGCACTCTTACCTACATATACATTCTCACTGCAGTTCGACCCACATACCCAGTTACACTTCCACATCACAGTCTCTCACACATCACATTCACCCATTAACACATCAATCATTTCTCAAATAACTTCAGAAGCAAATATACGCCTTTGCCTACTACTCTTATCCAAGATTCCGTTCTCACTAGACACGCCTTGCCTCATCTGCAGATTTAATCTGTCATCATTACACACCCGTACTCTCTCTCTCTCTCTAATGTATTTTACTTCACATACTCACCCCATCAATTTATCATTACCTGCAAACCAGATTCACCCACAGATTCACCTTTCCAACCCACACACCCTAATCCCTATGTCTTCACCCTGTAAATTCAGCCCTGATACACTCACCCCTTATCACCCCTACACCCAGTCCCACATTCTTACACGTCCCTTCCCCTCCATAAAGTTAAACATTCATATTTCCTTTCCCGACACATCCACCTTCCTTATTCATATTTCCTTTCCCGACACATCCACCTTCCTTATTCATATTTCCTTTCCCGACACATCCACCTTCCTTAAATATCATTCTCTCCCAGCACATTCTCTTGTCTTTCTATACACCCACTCATCCCTTCCCACACACCTTCTTTCAGCAGTCGTACACCCACTTAAGCACTGCCCCGTCACACCTATATTCCTCCCTCCAATACTTCTCCCCATTCTGTCCTACACTCTTACACATCTTTCTTCTCTTCCATCCCACACTTTTACACCTTACCCCTCCTTCCTTCCACGTTCTGCCTCCAACACCCTCTTTCCTACACCACTCTCTTTCACCTCTCTCTCCCTTACTCATCCAACACTCTTTTACTGCCCCACTCCCTAGCCCTACCCAATAAACACATCCCATTACTCCTTCTTCCTCATCCTACAACAGTGTTTTTCAAACTTTTCCACTTCATTGCCCACTTGTGGGGTTCTTAACATCCTCGTGGCCCCTCTTCAGTTCTCCCTCAAGCTCCGAAGAATAATGAAAAAAAATATACTGTTTTGATATTTTCCATTTATTTAAATGATTATCTTTTTAACATATCAGTATTAGTGATGACACTGTTTCCTTTCAGTCAGTCGACTGAAATGAGGCTGAGTCAGTGACAGAGCACATCCCATATCTGGGTCCATATCCAACCGGTTTCAACTTTAACTTTTTGTGTGTAGAAGAGTAGAGAAAACAGATTCACATAAATATGTTGTGGAAAACGGCAGGAGGACTCAAAATGCTATTGGACTAAATTTTGGATATGATATATATGGAGCACCAGAACACAGTCAGAGATTTTTCTTCCTAAAGGTCTTTGGCGGCTGAATTATTCCTGAGGTCAAGGACTTTGTCTTGAACATCATCGGGAATGCGGCAATATCAAAAGTGTCAGAGAAAGGATTTCTCACCAGTTTCCCTTCTTCCTCCTTGAATACTTTGAAGTATCTTTTAAGTTACCTTTCCAAGGATTGCAAGTGCTGAATTAATTCATTTCTGAGTAATGGGTCAAGTAGGTGATCCTCTTCAGTCTCGTTAAGAACAGTCGAAAGATTCTCAATCATGGCAACATTTTCTTCACTCACTTTCCTTTGCCAGTTCTGCAATTTAACAAGAAATGCACGCAGACATTCCATGAAGTGTAATACATTTCTTTCCTTGCCTTGCAGCTTAAGATTCAGCCTATCAAGTTGCCCCAAAATGTTGACCAGGAATGCAAAATGTGACTCCCACAACGACTGGATGAAAAGACTTAATAGATCATCCTTCTCTTTCATTTCCAGTAAAAATTTAAGCTCTCCTCAGAGCTCAAATACTCTGTTCACAACATTACCCTTGGAAAGCAATTGCACTCTGGAATAAAAGAGGAAGGATTCATACTCTGAATCCTTGTCTTCACAGAGTTTCTGGAAAGGCGAGGGTTCAAGTCTCCTGTTTGAATCATACAGTGAACCACTTTCGCATCCGCAGCTACTTTCGTGACATGCTTCTGTAGCCCCGATTTTGATCCCAGCATCACCGAAGCCCCATCAGTACAAGTTCTACAACAATTCCCCCAGGCTGTTCCGTTAGCTGTGAAGAAAGAAGTTAACATTTCCATGACATCTAAAGCTTTTGTGGAAGTTTCAAGCTGTGTACAGAACAGATATTCATCACTGATGTCATGCATGAGTACATACTTAAACACGAGAAACTGTACAGAAGAACTCGCATCTATTGACTCATCCAACTGTACCGCAAACCATTTGGAGACAATTTAATCTGTATCACTTGTTCAGTGATATCATCTGACATTTCACTAATTCTCCGTTCCACCGTGTCATTTGACAAGGAAAACTACTGAATCTTAAGTACACCTGACTCTCCAATTACCCGTTTGCCCACCTTTATGGAACACGGCTAAATTAAAGTTTCACCGATCGTGTGGGCCTTTTTCCTTCCTTGCTATTTCAAGTGAAACGTCATATGATGCCTCTACTACGCTTAAGTTCTGTTGCTGGAAAACACCACTCCCATCCATTCTCTGTTTTCCCAAACTCTGTTCATGGCACTTGAAGAAACTGTTTTTTTTCTCTGCATACTGAGGGTGGATTGTCGTCAGATGGTGCTTAAGCTTACTAGGCCTCACAGAATCATTCCCCAGCACTTTTGAAACACAGCACACAATGAGGCTTCTCGATGCCATCAGCGAGGAATGATGTAAATGCATAGTTAATGTATTAATCATTGTACTTCCCCTTGTTATCAACACTGGCAGCCACTGCAAATCACTATTAAAAAAGAAAAGCCAAATAGATAGAAAAAAGACGAATGATAAAGTTTAAAATTTAGTGGCCACTTGCATCCAAGTGAAATAATTCACAACACTGATTTAAAATCACTGTTAAAAAAAAATAATAATAATAATCACCAGCGTCAAACGACATTCACCAAACTAGCGTGATTTATTTCTAACTACACCCAAGTGAATTAAATTTTATGCAGTATGAAGTCGCTGGTTTCTAGTATTTGATTTTTTTTGCAGACAATAATGCATTCCTATTCGTTATATTTTGTTTCTAATAAGTTAGACTAAGTTTAAGAAAATTTCGAGTTAATATTATAGATTTTACCGCCAGCGCAAATGAAGTAAAATTCTTCTGGCATCATAGCAACCATTAAACTATCCAAATTCTCCGCCTGTGGTAGCCGTCGTCGCCTTTATGCTACTTATGCTACTATTATGTGAAATCATGGGTACATTGTAAGAAAACAGTGTGAATTTGCTTAATCCAGCACTATACTTTGAATAATCATATTTAATCATTTCCCTTTTCATATTCACAGTCACAAAATTGGACAGCAAACAGAAAATGTTGATGCAAAACACAGGCAAATAGGTGTCAAACGCAACAAGGGAAACATAAGATACTACATTTGACTGCGTAATCGTCCAAGAACATCGATATTATAAGAAAATAGAGAAAAACAAATACCGTTTTAAATTTTTAGCCAACTCTATCCTGCATTATAATTTCACATTGTTCGTTACATATTTCAAGTCAGAGCTGTTAAATCTGTCTTGAAACTGGGTTTAGTAAAAGCCATTTGATTTAAATTACACGTTAGGCAGTGATTTTTTTTTTCAGCACTGATTGTAATTCAGATCGTTTGATGAAAGTGAATTAGTTGAAGTTCGTCATACATTTTTCATCGGTGCTGTATTTTTTAGTTCAAGTCGCCAATGATAATAACAAAATGAATAAATGAGAAAATGAACAGAAATGAGATTACAAAGACAACATGTGGAGCAACATCAAAGGCTGAGGCGTGATAGAGAGACCACCAGTGAGCTGGGAAGGCAAAGTGATGGAATGCATACAATATAAAACTACATTCATCTCTAAATTTCTCTATAGCCAGGTGGATAGATGAAAAAAAAAGAAAGGTAAATCAATTTCACATTACTAATGTCAGTTAAATACCTCGGATGTAACACTAGACTACTGCACAGAAGGCAGTAGATATTTCTCACATACTTACATCTGCAGGTGCCAACTTGAGTAATGGTCGAGAAGCGCGTTACAAAAGAGAGTGAGGGGAACACACCGGCACCCTGTACACAGTCCTAATTCTGTTGGAAGAATCTGTTCTGTAGACTAATAGGACTTTATATATGTTTTGCTCGACAACAAGTTCTTTCCGACATATTGCATGCAAAGTGTTGCCACGTAGTCATATTTTTTCTTGCCCGCTCGTTAGTCCAATGGTGTCAAAATGCAACAAGTATATGCTGGAGCGAGAGGGAGCATGGCGACAAGCTTACACACGTGGAACCCTCACCCAAGTGTAAGGCAGACACACCCTGATTTACTACTTACACTGGCCAGCCATGGCCACCTCTAAAATCCTGCCTTGGCCCCCTTGGAGGTTATTGCTCCAAGATTGAGAACAAGTGTTTTACGCCAATATACCTCTCTTAACCTGCATCCCAAGTCTTCACACCTCCTTATCC